>NC_063171.1:68172960-68512341 GCF_023159225.1 Perognathus longimembris pacificus
TTCTTCTGGCAGGCGCACAGACGGCCCTGCTGGCGTTTCCTTCCTTCCCGCGTGGGCGGATCCGTTTCTCTCCCACCACCCGGCGCGGGTGCCAGTCCCTCCGAGGCTCCGGGCCCGCCGAGCCGGAAGGGGGGCGCGGGCCCTGCCGGTCCCCAGCCCCCCTCCGAGCCTGGGGTGGGGGCCTGGCATCGGCCTGGGGCCCCCCGATTCCGGGGGGAGAGGCGAGGCCTCCTTGACCCTCACCACACCGGACGCTCGGAGGCTCCGCGTCCGCGCTTCCCGGCAGAGGCCGGGCCGGTTCACAGAGGGAGGAGGGTGGAGGGCCACTTGGCGCCACCCCAAGGCCTGGCACGCAGGAGCCAGCGCGCGACGCCCATTCCCATGCCCCCCCCAACCGCTCAGCCAGGAGACCAGGACCACCGCCGCAGTACCAGACACCTGCCAAACAGCCCCGGGGCTGGCTGAGGGCGGGGCCGCCGCCCTGGAGGAGGACGGGGTCCCGAGCGCGGCCCCTGTAAGAAGCGCCCGCCACCCACGCAGGGCAGCTGAGGGGCCTTCCTAGCATTGAGCACAGCTTTGTTGTTTTGACAGCACGGAGCCTTCCTTGGGGGTGTTCTACCACTGGAGCCCCTAGCACGCCTCCCTCCCTCCTTCCTTCTCTCTTTCCTTCCCTCCCTTCAGCCCTCCCTCCTCCCTCCCTCCCTTCCTTCCTTTTTGGGGCAGGTCCTGGGGCACTGAACTCAGGGCCCAGGCACTGCCCTTGAGCCTTTTTTGCTCAAGGCTGGAGCTCTACCACCTGAACCACACCTCCACTTCCAACTCTGGCTAGTTGGAGATGAGCGTCTCGGAGACTTTCCTGCCTGGCCTGCTTTGAACTGGAGCCCTCAGACCCCAGCTTCTGCAGGAGCTGGGGTGACCGGGTGGGCCACCAGGGCCCTGCAGTATTCTGAAGTTTGCTTTTAAGAGCGAGTCTCGAGCTGTAGACCCGGCCTCGGGCGTCAGTGCTCTTAGCTCCCTCATGGCGAGATTATGGGCACGAGCGACCTCGCCAGGCCCCAAATGCGTGGCTTTGGGGGTCTCTCGACTTCTTTGGGATGAGGCAGAGGCTTCAGGAAGCGTTATCACACGCGAGGCTCTGGGGTTACTTTTGGATCCAATCGTTCTCTTGTCCAACGGTGGGGGACGGACGTTGAGTTAGATAAGAGGGGAATCTGAGTCTTAGATTACGGTGGCACAGGAAGGCCAGGAGTTGTGCGGGAGGTGGGGGTGAAGGGTCCCCGGGGGCTGGGGAGAGGGTGGATTCTGGGGAGGGGATGGATTCGGACACTAAGCCCCTCAGCCCGGCCTACTGACATGACAGGAGGAGGGACGGTGCCGGCCGGAGTCACCAAGGCCACTTAAGGGAGATTGCCCCGTCAGGCCTGACTCAGTTGGGGGGGTGCTTTCACGGGGGCAGGGCTCCCAGGGCCCCCTCCCCCATCGCCCCCTCCCAGAGCTCCTCCGCAAGGCCCAATCCCACATTGCCCCCCTCCCCCATCGCCCCTCCCAGAACCCCCTCCCCAGGGCCCCCTCCCCCATCACAACCTCCTGAGCTCCTCCCCAGGGCCCCCCTCCCCCACGTCCCCTCCCCCATCGCCCCCCCCCATCGCCCCTCCCCAGGGCCCCCCCTCCCCCATCACAACCTCTGAGCTCCTCCCCCAGGGCCCCCCTCCCCCACCGTCCCCTCCCCCATCGCCCCCTCTCCCCCATCGCCCCTCCCAGAGCCCCTCCCCAGGGCCCCCCTCCCCCATCACAACCTCCTGAGCTCCTCCCCAAGGCCCCCCCTCCCCCATTGCCCTTCCCCAGAGCTCCTCCCCAGGGCCCCCCTCCCCCACCCGCCCCCTCCCCCATCGCCCCCTCCCCCATTGCCCCCTCCCAGAGTTCCTCCCCAGGCCCACCTCCCCCACCGCCCCCTCCCCCCATTGCCCCCTCCCCCATTGCCCCCTCCCAAAGCTCCTCCCCAGGGCCCCCTCCCCCCCCGCCCCATCGCCCCCTCGCAGAACTCCTCCCCAGGGCCCCCTCCCCCCGCCCCATCGCCCCCTCCCAGAGCTCCCCCCCAGGACCCCCCTCCCCCACCGCCCCCTCCCCCATCACCCCCCTCCCCCCATTGCCCCCTCCCAGAGCTCCTCCCCAGGGCCCCCTCCCCCCTGCCCCATCGCCCCCCTCCCAGAGCTCCTCCCCAGGGCCCCCTCCCCCATCGCCCCCCTCCCCCATTGCCCCCCTCCCAGAGCCCCTCCCAGGGCCCCCATCCCCCCACCGCCCCCTCCCCCATCACCCCCTCCCCCCATTGCCCCCCTCCCAGAGCTCCTCCCCAGGGCCCCCCTCCCCCACCGCCCCCCTCCCCCATCACCCCCTCCCCCATTGCCCCCTCCCAGAGCTCCTCCCCAGGGCCCCCTCCCCCCCTGCCCCATCGCCCCCTCCCAGAGCTCCTCCCCAGGGGCCCCTCCCCCATCGCCCCCTCCCCCATTGCCCCCTCCCAGAGCCCCTCCCCAGGGCCCCCTTCCCCCACCGCCCCCTCCCCCATCACCCCCTCCCCCTATTGCCCCCTCCAGAGCTCCTCCCCAGGGCCCCCTCCCCCCTGCCCCATCGCCCCCTCCCAGAGCTCCTCCCCAGGGCCCCCTCCCCCATCGCCCCCTCCCCCATTTGCCCCCTCCCAGAGCCCCTCCCCAGGGCCCCCCTCCCCCCCACCGCCCTCTCCCCCACCCCCCCCCACAGGCCCGGCACCTGCATGTGGCCAGAGCCAGGCCTTGCGCCACGGGAGTCCCGCCCCCTGAGCACCAGTGCCAGGCACCCCAAGCCTTACTCTTGGGCCCCGGGCATCAAGCTCACTCCAAGCTGCAGCCTCTTAGCACCCCAGTCTCCCTCCCTCCACGAAGGCCTGTTGGGGTGACGCCCTGCACCCCCAGGCCCCGTGGGCTTTCTTCTCCGAGCCCTTCCCTCAAGGCGCTCCGGAGGGGGCCCGCATGCGTCCTCCCCCCCCCCCCCCCCGCCCTCCTTCCCACTGGCTCCGAGGGGCCCAGGGACTCCCGGCAAGGTCGCCACTGTCCACACCCGGGCAGGCTGCGATGGCTGGGGTGGGGGGGGTCCCCGTTTCACCCCCAGCTCAGCTGCCAATGACCGCAAGAGCATGCAATGCTCAAGCCCAGCCCCACAGGCCCAGGCTGACACCCCCCCAAGGCCCGCCCACACCCCTTCCCGGGGCTCCCCGCCCGCCCCCCCTCCTCCCTCCCCACAGGTGGCCTGACTTGTGGATTTGCTGTCTGTGAGGAATGTGCCTGGCCCGCGAGGAGAGCTGGAAATAGCCTCGGCAGATGAAAGCAGGCTCATCCGTTATTTAGCCCGGCTCCCAGGCAGGCCAGAATCCCCCACCTCCCGCGCACAGACGGGCAGTGCCCTCCTGTAGACACAGTCCCCCCACGCTCGGCTCCCGCCCACAGACCGGGCAGTGCCCTCCTGTAGACACAGTCCCCCCCACGCTCGGCTCCGCCTTCCATTTGTGACTCACTTTCTGAGAGGGTCTCGGGTGACTTTCTAAGTCATTTCTTGACTCAGTATTTGAATCTGTGGCTATGCCACTCATGACATTGCGGGTTGGTTTTTGTCGAGAGACTAAAAACTCCTGCTGCAGCCTGGTACCAGTGACTCGCCCGGGAATCCCAGCGGCCTGGCGGATTGGGGTTACTATAGGCGAGAGCTGGCATCCAGGAGACCCGGGTGACATGGGGGGGGCCCCGTCAGCCAGGAGCTGGCATCCCAGGAGACCCAGGTGACACGGGGGGGGGGCCCGTCAGCCAGGAGCCGGCACCCCAGGAGATACGGGTGACACAGGGGCCCGTCAGCCAGGAGCTGGCATTGAGGAGACCCGGGTGACACGGGGGGCCCGTCAGCCAGGAGCTGGGCGTCAGAGGAGACCCAGGTGACACGGAGGGCCCGTCAGCCAGGAGCTGGCATCCCAGGAGACCCGGGTGACACGGGGGGGCCCCGTCAGCCAGGAGCTGGCATTGAGGAGACCCAGGTGACACGGGGGCCCCGTCAGCCAGGAGCTGGGTGTCAGAGGAGACCCGGGTGACACGGGGGGCCCCGTCAGCCAGGAGCTGGGCGTCAGAGGGACCCGGGTGACACGGGGGGGCCCCGTCAGCCAGGAGCCGGCATCCCAGGAGACCCGGGTGACACGGGGGGGGCCCCGTCAGCCAGGAGCTGGGCCTCAGAGGAGACCCGGGGTGACACGGGGGGCCCCGTCAGCCAGGAGCCGGCATCCCAGGAGACCCGGGTGACACGGGGGCCCCGTCAGCCAGGAGCTGGGCCTCGGAGGAGCTGGGCCTCAGAGGAGACCCGGGTGACGCAGGGGGCCCCGTCAGCCAGGAGCTGGGCCTCGGAGGAGCCAGCCCCGCTGAAGCCTTGCAGACCTGAGAGCGGGGCTGCTTGGGGCCCACGCAGCGCGCACACTTCGTGGTGGCAGCTGTAGCCAGCGAGCGCGTGGCTGCGTGGTCTTGCGCGGTCTTGCGAAGCTGCTCGGTGGCTCCAGTCCTCTGGGCTCCACGTCCGCCCCAAGCGGCCACAGAGCGGGCGTGGATGGGTGCCGGGGCGTGGGGGTGTCAGGACATGCTGAGTGTGAGCCGGGGCGTGGTGGTGTCAGGACACGCTGAGTGTGAGCTATGGCGTGGTGGTGTCAGGACACGCTGAGTGTGAGCTATGGTGTGGTGGTGTGAGGACACGCGGAGTGTGAGCCGGGGCGTGGTGGTGTCAGGACACGCTGAGTGTGAGCTATGGTGTGGTGGTGTCAGGACACGCTAAGTGTGAGCTATGGTGTGGTGGTGTCAGGACACGCTGAGTGTGAGCTATGGTGTGGTGGTGTGAGGACAAGCGGAGTGTGAGCCGGGGCGTGGTGGTCTCAGGACACGCGGAGTGTGAGCTATGGTGTGGTGGTGTCAGGACACGCTAAGTGTGAGCCAGGGCGTGGTGGTGTCAGGACATGCTGAGTGTGAGCTATGGCGTGGTGGTGTCAGGACACGCTGAGTGTGAGCTATGGCGTGGTGGTGTCAGGACACGCTGAGTGTGAGCTATGGCGTGGTGGTGTCAGGACACGCTGAGTGTGAGCTATGGTGTGGTGGTGTCAGGACACGCGGAGTGTGAGCTATGGTGTGGTGGTGTCAGGACATGCTGAGTGTGAGCCGGGGCGTGGTGGTGTCAGGACACGCTGAGTGTGAGCTATGGTGTGGTGGTGTGAGGACACGCGGAGTGTGAGCCGGGGCGTGGTGGTGTCAGGACACGCTGAGTGTGAGCTATGGTGTGATGGTGTCAGGACACGCTAAGTGTGAGCTATGGTGTGGTGGTGTCAGGACACGCTGAGTGTGAGCTATGGTGTGGTGGTGTGAGGACAAGCGGAGTGTGAGCCGGGGCGTGGTGGTCTCAGGACACGCGGAGAGTGAGCTATGGTGTGGTGGTGTCAGGACACGCTAAGTGTGAGCCAGGGCGTGGTGGTGTCAGGACATGCTGAGTGTGAGCTATGGCGTGGTGGTGTCAGGACACGCTGAGTGTGAGCTATGGCGTGGTGGTGTCAGGACACGCTGAGTGTGAGCTATGGTGTGGTGGTGTCAGGACATGCTGAGTGTGAGCCGGGGCGTGGTGGTGTCAGGACACGCTGAGTGTGAGCTATGGTGTGTGGTGTGAGGACACGCGGAGTGTGAGCCGGGGCGTGGTGGTGTCAGGACACGCTGAGTGTGAGCTATGGTGTGATGGTGTCAGGACACGCTAAGTGTGAGCTATGGTGTGGTGGTGTCAGGACACGCTGAGTGTGAGCTATGGTGTGGTGGTGTGAGGACAAGCGGAGTGTGAGCCGGGGCGTGGTGGTCTCAGGACACGCGGAGTGTGAGCTATGGTGTGGTGGTGTCAGGACACGCTAAGTGTGAGCCAGGGCGTGGTGGTGTCAGGACATGCTGAGTGTGAGCTATGGCGTGGTGGTGTCAGGACACGCTGAGTGTGAGCTATGGCGTGGGTGGTGTCAGGACACGCTGAGTGTGAGCTATGGTGTGGTGGGTGTCAGGACACACGGAGTGTGAGCCGGGGCGTGGTGGTGTCAGGACACGCTGAGTGTGAGCTATGGCGTGGTGGTGTCAGGACATGCTGAGTGTGAGCTATGGCGTGGTGGTGTCAGGGACATGCTGAGTGTGAGCTATGGTGTGGTGGTGTCAGGACACGCGGAGTGTGAGCTATGGTGTGGTGGTGTGAGGACAAGCGGAGTGTGAGCCGGGGCGTGGTGGTGTGAGGACACGCTGAGTGTGAGCCGGGGCGTGGTGGTGTCAGGACACGCTGAGTGTGAGCTATGGCGTGGTGGTGTCAGGACACGCTGAGTGTGAGCTATGGTGTGGTGGTGTGAGGACACGCGGAGTGTGAGCCGGGGCGTGGTGGTGTCAGGACACGCTGAGTGTGAGCTATGGCGTGGTGGTGTCAGGACACGCTGAGTGTGAGCTATGGTGTGGTGGTGTGAGGACACGCGGAGTGTGAGCCGGGGCGTGGTGGTGTCAGGACACGCTGAGTGTGAGCTATGGCGTGGTGGTGTCAGGACACGCTGAGTGTGAGCTATGGTGTGGTGGTGTGAGGACACGCGGAGTGTGAGCCGGGGCGTGGTGGTGTCAGGACACGCTGAGTGTGAGCTATGGTGTGGTGGTGTCAGGACACGCTAAGTGTGAGCTATGGTGTGGTGGTGTCAGGACACGCTGAGTGTGAGCTATGGTGTGGTGGTGTGAGGACAAGCGGAGTGTGAGCCGGGGCGTGGTGGTCTCAGGACACGCGGAGTGTGAGCTATGGTGTGGTGGTGTCAGGACACGCTAAGTGTGAGCCAGGGCGTGGTGGTGTCAGGACATGCTGAGTGTGAGCTATGGCGTGGTGGTGTCAGGACACGCTGAGTGTGAGCTATGGCGTGGTGGTGTCAGGACACGCTGAGTGTGAGCTATGGCGTGGTGGTGTCAGGACACGCTGAGTGTGAGCTATGGTGTGGTGGTGTGAGGACACACGGAGTGTGAGCCGGGGCGTGGTGGTGTCAGGACACGCTGAGTGTGAGCTATGGCGTGGTGGTGTCAGGACACGCTGAGTGTGAGCTATGGTGTGGTGGTGTGAGGACACGCGGAGTGTGAGCCGGGGCGTGGTGGTGTCAGGACACGCTGAGTGTGAGCTATGGTGTGGTGGTGTCAGGACACGCTAAGTGTGAGCTATGGTGTGGTGGTGTCAGGACACGCTGAGTGTGAGCTATGGTGTGGTGGTGTGAGGACAAGCGGAGTGTGAGCCGGGGCGTGGTGGTCTCAGGACACGCGGAGTGTGAGCTATGGTGTGGTGTGTCAGGACACGCTAAGTGTGAGCCAGGGCGTGGTGGTGTCAGGACATGCTGAGTGTGAGCTATGGCGTGGTGGTGTCAGGACACGCTGAGTGTGAGCTATGGCGTGGTGGTGTCAGGACACGCTGAGTGTGAGCTATGGCGTGGTGGTGTCAGGACACGCTGAGTGTGAGCTATGGTGTGGTGGTGTCAGGACACACGGAGTGTGAGCCGGGGCGTGGTGGTGTCAGGACACGCTGAGTGTGAGCTATGGCGTGGTGGTGTCAGGACATGCTGAGTGTGAGCTATGGCGTGGTGGTGTCAGGACATGCTGAGTGTGAGCTATGGTGTGGTGGTGTCAGGACACGCAGAGTGTGAGCTATGGCGTGGTGGTGTGAGGACACGCGGAGTGTGAGCCGGGGCGTGGTGGTGTCAGGACACGCTGAGTGTGAGCTATGGTGTGGTGGTGTGAGGACACGCGGAGTGTGAGCCGGGGCGTGGTGGTGTCAGGACACGCTGAGTGTGAGCTATGGTGTGGTGGTGTCAGGACACGCGGAGTGTGAGCTATGGCGTGGTGGTGTCAGGACACGCTGAGTGTGAGCCGGGGCGTCGTGGTGTCAGGACACGCTGAGTGTGAGCTATGGCGTGGTGGTGTCAGGACACGCGGAGTGTGAGCCGGGGCGTCGTGGTGTCAGGACACGCTGAGTGTGAGCCGGGGCGTCGTGGTGTCAGGACACGCGGAGTGTGAGCCGGGGCGTGGTGGTGTCAGGACACGCTGAGTGTGAGCTATGGTGTGGTGGTGTCAGGACACGCGGAGTAGGGCACAGAGTGGAAAATTGAGCTCAGATGCCAGCAGCTTCCCTGGGAAGTGAAGGCGCGCGATGAAGGTGGAGAGGAGCTGTGTGTGCGTGAAGAAGCTGGAGAGGAGCTGTGTGTGCGTGAAGAAGCTGGAGAGGAGCTGTGTGTGCATGAAGAAGCTGGAGATGAGCTGTGTGTGCGATGGAGAAGCTGGAGAGGAGCTGTGTGGTGCGATGGAGAAGCTGGAGAGGAGCTGTGTGTGCGATGGAGAAGCTGGAGAGGAGCTGTGTGTGCGATGGAGAAGCTGGAGGAGGAGCTGTGTGTGCGATGGAGAAGCTGGAGAGGAGCTGTGTGTGCGATGGAGAAGCTGGAGAGGAGCTGTGTGTGTGTGAAGAAGCTGGAGAGGAGCTGTGTGTGATGGAGAAGCTGGAGAGGAGCTGTGTGTGCGATGGAGAAGCTGGAGAGGAGCTGTGTGTGTGTGAAGAAGCTGGAGAGGAGCTGTGTGTGATGGAGAAGCTGGAGAGGAGCTGTGTGTACGCTGGCACCGGCCTTGTTATTCAGCTGGAACTTTGGATACAATGTTTAAAAAAATCAAAGTGGAGAGATACAAGTCTTGATACTGATCCTGTGTATTCTTTGTTTTTTTTTTTTTTTTTTTGCCAGTCCTGGGCCTTGGACTCAGGGCCTGAGCACTGTCCCTGGCTTCTTTTTGCTCAAGGCTAGCACTCTGCCACTTGAGCCACAGCGCCACCTCTGGCCATTTTCTGTATATGTGGTGCTGGGAATTGAACCCAGAGGCCTCATGTATACGAGGCAAGTTCTGTTGCCAGTAGGCCATATCCACAGCCCAAGTCGTAAATATTGAAAATAAAAGAACACAAATGTGCCTACTTGCACATCAGATCGGCCACTTGACATTGAGCGAGCGGTTGTTGCAGAAGACTTCCAACACGGATCACAGTAGCGCGGCCCTGGGGTGTGTTCCTGGGACCAAGTGGACCACAGAGGACGCCCCGCCCCACGCAGCCTCACACCGGGCCAGGGCCGCCGGGCCACCCCGTCAGCCATTAACGGCCAGGCTTCTCCAGCACAGAAAAAGGGAAGTGTAAACCTGACCCGTGACGTGAACTCTGTGACCTCGCGGTCCCGGCTGGCTTGGAACTCGGGGTGCTCCTCCGTGGCCTTCAAGGCTGGGGTTCAGGCGTGTGGCCCACACAGACTCCGAAGACTCTTCTTTGTAGATCAGCACTGGGGGAGGCAGCCGTGCTCGCTACGGTACCGCGGAGGTCGGGCCTGGCGGGCGCATGCTGGCCGCAGGGCAAGTTGTGTCTGCCATCTTGTCCTGGTGGGCGTGCCTGGATTCCGACAGGAAGGGAAGCCCCATCCCCAGGTAAGGGGAGTTCCTGAACCCCAAGAGGCAGGGCCGGGCACGTGGCCTGTAGGTCACTGAACCTGTCTGTCAAGTGGCTGGGCCTGGGCGCTTCCTGTGACCCTGCCCCCTGACCTGCCCCTCGTTAGGGGCGGGCCAGCTCAGGCGCCATGCCGCCATGCCCCACGTTGGCGTCCTGTGTCTCCCGTCCCCATGGCGTCCCGGTTCAGCTCTCCACTGGAGCTGAATCGGTTTGCTGGTACTTAGAAACTTCCGGAAATAAGTGTGGGTGCCGCCGTCCTGTCTGTGTTGTATGTTTCTCTGAAACCTGGTGCAGGCCCCTCGGAACTTCCCCCATAAGTCCATCTTTTTACTCGAGACTGTCTCTGAGGGGTGGGCTCTTGGAGGGATGGGGGACCCCGCCTCGGACCCCGTTTCAATTACCAGCTGAAAACGTCTGAAACGACGTCTGCATCTGCTCGGAGCGCTCCCAGCTGGACGAGCAGCGCGGGGTGGATGGAGGGGGGCACGGCGTGGGGGTGGGGTGGGGGCCTCCCCAGCTGGAGGAGCGGCGCGGGTGGATGGAGGGGGCACGGCGTGGGGGGTGGGGGTGGGGCCTCCCCAGCTGGACGAGCAGCGCGGGTGGATGGAGGGGGGCACGGCGTGGGGGTGGGGTGGGGGGCCTCCCCAGCTGGAGGAGCGGCGCGGGTGGATGGAGGGGGCACGGCGTGGGCGTGGGGTGGGGGCCTCCGCACTGGGTGGTAGACTCACGGCTCTCCAGCCTGCTTTGAAGTATGGGCAGCGTGTGCGCCCCGTCCTTGTCACCACCACCCACCGCGGTGCCGGCTCAGGCGTGAGGCACGTGACGTCCAACTCTCCAGGACGGAGGACCGGCGAAAGCCAGCCGGGGGGGCGCGGGCCAGGCGGAGGAACGCCTCCAGCCCTCAGAGCAGGCGCAAGCCCGGGCGAGCGGGAGGGGGGGCTTGGGGGGCCGTCCTCCCTGCTGGGGGCGGGGCAGGCAGGACAGAGGCAGCTGGGAGCCGCCGCGTGATCCACCCCTCAGCCAGGCTGCGGGGCCTGAGCACCGGCAGGCGTGGCCGGCGGGGCTCCAGACTCCGTGTGGAAGTGGGGGGAGGGGGTCCCGCTGCCCCGGCACCCAGGGCGGGGCTGCCTTGCTCTGGCCGTCCCCCCGGCAAGCACCCAACGCGCCAACCAGTCCTCCCAGAGCCAGGGCAGGCCGGCCCTGCGAGGGGCGCGGAGCCACGCCAGTCACCGAGGCCACCCTCTCCAGCACGCAGCTCACAACCGTAACGAGACACAGGGCTGCGGCTTCCTGGCTGCGAACTCGAGGACTTCCCCGCACGAGTCCTCACTGCATTCGGCATCTGAGTTCCATCACCGCTGGTGTCCCGCCAGAACCCAGATCACTGGGTGACATACAGGCAGGAGCGCCCCTCCCTCCCCCTCCCTCCCCCCTCCCTCCCCCCTCCCTCCCCCTCCCTCCCGCCGCCGTTGGCCCAGCAGCAGGGCGGCCCCTTGAGTGTGGCAGGAGCAGAGGTCAGTCTGGACTTGCCGAGGTGCCCGCAGGAGACGGGATGCCGCTCAGCTGCGGGAGAGACGGCGGCGGGGACTCCAGGCCCAGCCGTCCTCCCTCCCAGCCCACCCCACTGTGGCCGCCGGCGCGGCCCCGCAGCTCCACGGGACCCACACAACTCCCGCCGGCCCAACCCAAACCCTACCGTTCCCTTTCTCTCTGCTTCTCGGAGGCCACAGGTGAGCAGCGTGGGTCCAGGGGCCACTCGGGGCACCCCGCTAACCACGGGCGGAAGCCTCTGAAACAGCCAGCCGGACACCGTTCCTCTAGTTAAGATGGTCGTCTGGGCCTTGTGTCCGTGACAGAAGTCTGGCCTGACAAGGCTTCTTCATGCTTGTCAACTAGAGTCCCACCTCAAAAGCAGTGACGATGGTGGCCCGCACCGGACATAGCCCAGACGCTCTGCGACTACTGAATGCATCAAGAACATGGCTCACACCTGTCAGCCTGGCTACCCAGGAGGCTGAGATCTGAGGATCCAGGTTCAAAGCCAACCCAAGCTGACTTGAGACGCTCATCTCCAGCCAACCAGCAAAAAGCCAGACGTAGAGCTGATGCTCAAGTGGTAGAGCGTCAGCCTGGACTGCAAAAGCGGAGGGAGTGCATGAGGCCCAGGGCTGAGGGGCTGTCAGGGCAGGACACCGAGGACAACACCAGGACGGGGCACCCTCGGACCTCCGAGGACAACACCAGGACAGGTACACTCGGACCACCGAGGACAACACCAGGACGGGGCCCACCTCGGACCACCGAGGACAACACCAGGACGGAGCCCACTCGGACCACCGAGGACAACACCAGGACAGGTACACTCGGACCACCGAGGACAACACCAGGACGGGGCCCACTCGGACCACCGAGGACAACACCAGGACGGAGCCCACTCGGACCACCGAGGACAACACCAGGACAGGTACACTCGGACCACCGAGGACAACACCAGGACGGGGCCCACTCGGACCACCGAGGACAACACCAGGACGGAGCCCACTCGGACCACCGAGGACAACACCAGGACAGGTACACTCGGACCACCGAGGACAACACCAGGACGGGGCCCACTCGGACCACCGAGGACAACACCAGGACGGGGCACCCTCGGACCACCGAGGACAACACCAGGACGGGGCACCCTCGGACCACCGAGGACAACACCAGGACAGGTACACTCGGACCACCGAAGAGAACACCAGGACAGGGCACCCTCGGACCACCGAGGACAACACCAGGACGGGGCACCCTCGGACCACGAGGACAACACCAGGACGGGGCACCCTCGGACCACCGAGGACAACACCAGGACGGGTGCACTCGGACCACCGAGGACAACACCAGGACGGGGCCCACTCGGACCACCGAGGACAACACCAGGACGGAGCCCACTCGGACCACCGAGGACAACACCAGGACAGGTACACTCGGACCACCGAGGACAACACCAGGACGGGGCCCACTCGGACCACCGAGGACAACACCAGGACGGGGCACCCTCGGACCACCGAGGACAACACCAGGACGGGGCACCCTCGGACCACCGAGGACAACACCAGGACAGGTACACCTCGGACCACCGAGGACAACACCAGGACGGGGCCCACTCGGACCACCGAGGACAACACCAGGACAGGTACACTCGGACCACCGAGGACAACACCAGGACAGGTACACTCGGACCACCGAGGACAACACCAGGACAGGTACACTCGGACCACCGAGGACAACACCAGGACGGGGCCACTCGGACCACCGAGGACAACACCAGGACGGGGCACCCTCGGACCACCGAGGACAACACCAGGACAGGTACACTCGGACCACCGAAGAGAACACCAGGACAGGGCACCCTCGGACCACCGAGGACAACACCAGGACGGGCACCCTCGGACCACCGAGGACAACACCAGGACGGGGCACCCTCGGACCACCGAGGACAACACCAGGACGGGGCACCCTCGGACCACCGAGGACAACACCAGGACGGGTGCACTCGGACCACCGAGGACAACACCAGGACGGAGCCCACTCGGACCACCGAGGACAACACCAGGACGGGGCCCACTCGGACCACCGAGGACAACACCAGGACGGGGCACCCTCGGACCACCGAGGACAACACCAGGACAGGTACACTCGGACCACCGAGGACAACACCAGGACGGGGCACCCTCGGACCACCGAGGACAACACCAGGACGGAGCCCACTCGGACCACCGAGGACAACACCAGGACAGGTACACTCGGACCACCGAGGACAACACCAGGACGGGGCCCACTCGGACCACCGAGGACAACACCAGGACGGGGCACCCTCGGACCACCGAGGACAACACCAGGACGGGGCACCCTCGGACCACCGAGGACAACACCAGGACAGGTACACTCGGACCACCGAAGACAACACCAGGACGGGGCCCACTCGGACCACCGAGGACAACACCAGGACAGGGCACCCTCGGACCACCGAGGACAACACCAGGACGGGGCACCCTCGGACCACCGAGGACAACACCAGGACGGGGCACCCTCGGACCACCGAGGACAACACCAGGACGGGGCACCCTCGGACCACCGAGGACAACACCAGGACGGGTGCACTCGGACCACCGAGGACAACACCAGGACAGGTACACTCGGACACCGAGGACAACACCAGGACGGAGCCCACTCGGACCACCGAGGACAACACCAGGACGGGGCCCACTCGGACCACCGAGGACAAACACCAGGACGGGGCACCCTCGGACCACCGAGGACAACACCAGGACAGGTACACTCGGACCACCGAGGACAACACCAGGACGGGGCACCCTCGGACCACCGAGGACAACACCAGGACGGAGCCCACTCGGACCACCGAGGACAACACCAGGACAGGTACCACTCGGACCACCGAGGACAACACCAGGACAGGTACACTCGGACCACCGAGGACAACACCAGGACGGGGCCCACTCGGACCACCGAGGACAACACCAGGACGGGGCACCCTCGGACCACCGAGGACAACACCAGGACAGGTACACTCGGACCACCGAGGACAACACCAGGACGGGGCACCCTCGGACCACCGAGGACAACACCAGGACAGGTACACTCGGACCACCGAAGACAACACCAGGACGGGGCCCACTCGGACCACCGAGGACAACACCAGGACAGGTACACTCGGACCACCGAGGACAACACCAGGACAGGTACACTCGGACCACCGAGGACAACACCAGGACGGGGCCCACTCGGACCACCGAGGACAACACCAGGACGGGGCACCCTCGGACCACCGAGGACAACACCAGGACAGGTACACTCGGACCACCGAGGACAACACCAGGACGGGGCACCCTCGGACCACCGAGGACAACACCAGGACAGGTACACTCGGACCACCGAAGACAACACCAGGACGGGGCCCACTCGGACCACCGAGGACAACACCAGGACAGGGCACCCTCGGACCACCGAGGACAACACCAGGACGGGGCACCCTCGGACCACCGAGGACAACACCAGGACGGGGCACCCTCGGACCACCGAGGACAACACCAGGACGGGGCACCCTCGGACCACCGAGGACAACACCAGGACGGGTGCACTCGGACCACCGAGGACAACACCAGGACGGAGCCCACTCGGACCACCGAGGACAACACCAGGACGGGCCCACTCGGACCACCGAGGACAACACCAGGACAGGTACACTCGGACCACCGAGGACAACACCAGGACGGTGCACTCGGACCACCGAGGACAACACCAGGACAGGTACACTCGGACCACCGAGGACAACACCAGGACAGGGCACCCTCGGACCACCGAGGACAACACCAGGACAGGTACACTCGGACCACCGAGGACAACACCAGGACGGTGCACTCGGACCACCGAGGACAACACCAGGACAGGTACACTCGGACCACCGAGGACAACACCAGGACAGGTACACTCGGACCACCGAGGACAACACCAGGACAGGTACACTCGGACCACCGAGGACAACACCAGGACAGTACACTCGGACCACCGAGGACAACACCAGGACAGGTACACTCGGACCACCGAGGACAACACCAGGACAGGTACACTCGGACCACCGAGGACAACACCAGGACAGGTACACTCGGACCACCGAGGACAACACCAGGACGGGGCACCCTCGGACCACCGAGGACAACACCAGGACAGGTACACCTCGGACCACCGAGGACAACACCAGGACAGGTACACTCGGACCACCGAGGACAACACCAGGACGGGGCACCCTCGGACCACCGAGGACAACACCAGGACGGGGCACCCTCGGACCACCGAGGACAACACCAGGACAGGTACACTCGGACCACCGAGGACAACACCAGGACGGACCCACTCGGACCACCGAGGACAACACCAGGACGGGGCACCCTCGGACCACCGAGGACAACACCAGGACGGGGTACACTCGGACCACCGAGGACAACACCAGGACGGGGCACTCGGACCACCGAGGACAACACCAGGACGGTACACTCGGACCACCGAGGACAACACCAGGACGGGGCACCCTCGGACCACCGAGGACAACACCAGGACAGGTACACTCGGACCACCGAGGACAACACCAGGACGGGGTACACTCGGACCACCGAGGACAACACAGGACGGGGCACCCTCGGACCACCGAGGACAACACCAGGACGGGGCACCCTCGGACCACCGAGGACAAACACCAGGACAGGTACACTCGGACCACCGAGGACAACACCAGGACGGGGCCCACTTGGACCACCGAGGACAACACCAGGACGGGGCACCCTCGGATGCTACCCTGCCTGCAGGGGACCCTCGGGGGGGGCGCTAAGCACACTGCCCCCCTAAGGCGTGGGCAGAGGCCTGCCTAGAGCAGCCTGCAGCAGCCCAGGCCTGCGTCTCTTCTCTGCTCCCCCGGCCAGCACCCGTCCTCTTCCTGGGGTGCCTGTGGCGGTGTCCGCCCCCGGACCCCCAGCTACCGAGGGAGGACAGTTCCTAGACACACCGGGCACCTCAGCCCCAGGCCGCAGCCGGTCAGCAGCCCCCCACCCCGCTGGGCTGGGCATAGCGGGGACGAGGGGAGCAGACCTGGCGGGGCCGGTCTCCAGGACGCTGCGCCCCCGTGACCCCCACTCCGCTTTCGCGGTGCCCCGCAGCTGCCGCTGGAGTGGTGAGGCAGGGCCTCGTGGATTTGCTGGGCATTTTTTTTTTTCTGGTTCATCATAGAGATTGAGCACAGGGCCCGGCGCTGTCCCTGAGCTCCTCACGTCAAGGCTGGTGCTCTAGGGTGTTGAGCCACAGCGCCACTTCCAGTTTCCTGGTGCTCAATTGCAGGTAAGAGTCCCACGGACTTTCCTTGCCCGGGCTGGCTTTGAACTGCGATCCTCAGATCTCAGCCTCCTGAGTAGCAGGATTAGGGGCATGAGGCACCGGTGCCAAACTTGCTGGGCGATCTGACTCAGAGCAGGCGTCCAGAGGCCCTGGATGTGGGCCGGCCTCAGGGTGCTGTTCCCGGCGTACTCGGAGCCTCGGCGGCCAGGCCTCGGCCTCCCGTGCACTGAGGCTCGTTTGTGAGCTCTTCCCCCAAAGGCAGCCTTCGCTCCACCGCTGTGAGTGCAGAAGGAACAAAGACAATGCCCCAGGATGCCCTGCGCCCACCCCCGGGGGGGCCCCTCCCCACCCCCACCCCTGAGCATGCAGAGCCTGGACTGTGTTTGGTCTGTGTTCCTGTCTTGGCCTCCTCTGCCCCCCAGGACCCTGGACCCTCAGGACTGGCTTCTGGAAGCTTCTCTGAGCAGTGCCTGGGGCTTCCCTGTGGGTTTTGCTGCTCACAGGGGGTGGGAAGTTCAGCGTGGGAAGCTGCTGGGGATGGCAGCCCAGGACCAGACACACAAAGCAGACCATCACTGCACAGAGGAGGGGAGGGGAGGGGAGGGGAGGGGAGGGGAGGGGAGGAGCACGGAGAATCACCTCGACTCGCCCCCCCCTTTCCGGAGGCACAGATGCTGGGGAGCAGCTGCAATCCGTCTGGCAGAGGAGGAACCCCGAGTCTTTCTGGCCCCATGAAGCTTCAGCGTGTGACCCGGAGGAGGGGCCGCTCGCCTCTGCCCGTTCCGAGGAGAGCAGCGCGGCGCCTGTGCCGGGGCTCTGGCCGCTGCTCGCCCGCGGGGCGGGGCGGGGCGGGGTGGGGCGGGGCGGGGGCAGGGAACCCCCCGCCGGCCGGTGCCGGAGCCAGGGAGGACGGGGCACCGCCGGCCCAGGCCCCCCCTCCCACCCCCCTGCCCGGTCAGGGGCAGCTGGGAGCCGTCGGACCCGACGCGGGGGGACGCGGGGCCTTGAAGAAGAACGAATGCAGGTGGCGGGGGTGAAGAGTGAGTGGGGTGGGCGTGCGTGCCGGGCTCACTGCCCTCCTCCCCTGCACACCCCTCCTTGGAGCCCTGCTCGTGTCCCCAAGGACCGGGTGCCCCCCCAGCCCCTTCCTCCGACTGCTGTCAGCCCCCCAGGAGAGCACGCGCCCCCCCACCAGCCCCCTCCCGCCCCGGGGAGCCTTCACCCCGGAGCTCACGCCGAGCCGGGGGGGGGGGGGGGCGAGCGTGGCCACCGACCGAAAGAGGCCTGGGAGGTCCTGAAGAGCCAGAACCTTCTAGAACTCAGTTCTAACCGGAAGTCCCTTCCTCAGCTGGCTCAGAGCCATTCCCTCCCCGGCTCAGGCCCGGAGGGAAGTTCATCCCCACCCCGTAGGCTGCTCCCTCCCGGCCCGCTGCTCCCTCCCGGCCCGCTGCTCCCGGGTGCAGGTGCGTGGTCAGCCCCGGCCCCGCCCCGGCGGTGGAGGACCCGGCCCCCGCCGCGGCGGTTCTGCCCCCAGCCCGCTCCGCGCCCGCGGGGTCCCGCCACCGCCACCGCGCCCCCGCCCGATGTTCCTCTGGGCCTGCGCCCAGCTCGTCGGTGCCCGTGGGAGCGGCACGAAGCCGCCCCCCAGGAATCACAGTGTTCTCAGGAAAATCGCCGAGCTCTGAACAAAACCGCGGGCTGCGGAGCTGGGCGGGTAATTTACACCCACTTAGAGGACGCATTCAAACCCACCGAACCCCAGCCTGCGACACGGAGCGCGGCACCGACCGCCACAACCCCACTCAAACCCGCCGTGAAGGCCAAGCTGGGGAGCCGCGCGCCCAGGCGGGGCGCCCCCCGAGAGCAACTCCCACCCGCGTGACGGGGCGGGCGGCCGGGCCCAGGCCTCCCGCGCCGCCCGCAGCCACGCCCCGCAGCCCCCTGACATCGCCCACCGCCCACCCGGGCGGCCATGGTGGAGGGCGGAGGGGGGGGGGGAAGAACACCGGCTTGAAGTTAAGGCTGGAGTTGGGACGGGGCTCAGAACCGAAACGGGGGTGGCAGTTAGGAGTGGAATTCCAGGTTAGGTTGGAGAAAGGATGAGGGGGTTCACACTGGGGCTGGAGTGGGGGTTGGTATTGAAGGTAGGGTAGGAACTATTAAGGTTCGGGTCTTGAATGTCCCCCAAAAGCCATGCGTTGAAGGCTTGGTCCCGGCCTGCGGTGCCGTCGGGAGGAAACCAGGTCACTGGGTCGTGGGCTTGAAGGGGCCCGGGACGCCCGGCGCGTTCCTGCCCCTCCCTGTCTCCCAGCCACCCCGGGGCGCCGACCTCTCCCCCAACACCCAGAGCCACGATGCTCGGCCTCGGCACCGACCAAGCAGCAGGGCGAGGACTCCGCAAAGGGAGTGACCGCGCAATGCCGTCAGCCACAGGGACTGCGACTGACATCACGATTCGGGTTGAGCCTTAAGTTGGAGTGGGCGAGGGCTAAGGTTGGAGTCAGAATTCGAGTTGGGGTTAGTGTTTAGTTCTCATTATCACCTGTTTACAGGTGAAAAGCACTGAGGCTGAGTTGAGCTGCATGCAGTACTTTAGACAAGGCCCGCAGGACGGGAGGGGAGCGGCCCCCCAACCAGATGGGATCACCGTCCACACCCAGGCCCCCGCCACCCCGCTACCTCCTAGCTGCTGTGCTCGGTGTCTGTGCCTGGACGAGGTTTCCAGAAAACAGCATCTGTTCTCTCACAGTTCTGGAGACCAAACGCCTGTGGTCAGTGGTCAGTGGTCTCTGGTCAGTGGTCAGCATCCTGAGGCCCGGGTCAGGGTGCCGTCTGGACTGGGATCCCTCCAGCCTTTCTTGGCATGTGGCCACACCACTCCCCATCCTCAAGGCCAGAATCGTTTTGGTGGTGGTGGCTGTGGCGGTTTGGTTTTGTTTTTTTGCCAGTCCTGGGCCTTGGACCCAGGGCCTGAGCACTGTCCCTGGCTTCTTTTTGCTCAAGGCTAGCACTCTGCCACCTGAGCCACAGCACCACTTCTGGCAGTTTTCTGTGTATGTGGTGCTGGGGACTCGAACCCAGGGCTTCATGCATGCCAGCCAAGAGCTCTACCGCTGAGCCACGTTCCCAGCCCCGGCTGTGGTGCTTTTGATTTTAGATATTTTAAGATTTTTGGTGTGGAGATCAAATTCCAGGCCTGACGCATGTTGAACGTGTGCTGCCACCGCGCCGCGCCCAGCCTGGGGGACAGTGTCCACCCCCCCAACCAGCCTGGGGGACAGTGTCCATCCCCTCGCCCAGCCTAGGGGACAGTGTCCAGCTCTCCCCCCCACCCAGCCTGGGGGACAGTGTCCATCCCCACTCACCCAGCCTGGGGGACAGTGTCCAGCTCTCCCCCCCACCCAGCCTGGGGGACAGTGTCCAGCCCCCCTCACCCAGCCTGGGGGACAGTGTCCAGCTCTCCCCCCCACCCAGCCTGGGGGACAGTGTCCAGCCCCCCTCGCCCAGCCTGGGAGACAGTGTCCAGCTCTCCCCCCCATCCAGCCTGGGGGACAGTGTCCACCCCCCCACCCAGCCTGGGGGACAGTGTCCATCCCCACTCACCCAGCCTGGGGGACAGTGTCCAGCCCCCCTCGCCCAGCCTGGGGGACAGTGTCCAGCCCCCCTCGCCCAGCCTGGGGGACAGTGTCCAGCTCTCCCCCCCTCGCCCAGCCTGGGGGACAGTGTCCACCCCCCTCGCCCAGCCTGGGCGACAGTGTCCAGCCCCCCTCGCCCAGCCTGGGGGACAGTGTCCAGCCCCCCTCGCCCAGCCTGGGGGACAGTGTCCATCCCCCCCACCCAGCCTGGGGGACAGTGTCCATCCCCCCCACCCAGCCTGGGGGAGAGTGTCCATCCCCCCCTCGCCCAGCCTGGGGGACAGTGTCCATCCCCACTCACCCAGCCTGGGGGACAGTGTCCATCCCCCACACCCAGCCTGGGGGACAGTGTCCAGCCCCCCTCGCCCAGCCTGGGGGACAGTGTCCAGCTCTCCCCCCCACCCAGCCTGGGGGACAGTGTCCACCCCCCCCACCCAGCCTGGGCGACAGTGTCCAGCCCCCCTCGCCCAGCCTGGGGGACAGTGTCCATACCCCCCAGCCTGGGGGACAGTGTCCAGCTCTCCCCCCTCGCCCAGCCTGGGGGACAGTGTCCATCCCCCCCACCCAGCCTGGGGGACAGTGTCCATCCCCCCCACCCAGCCTGGGGGACAGTGTCCATCCCCCCCACCCAGCCTGGGGGACAGTGTCCATCCCCACTCACCCAGCCTGGGGGACAGTGTCCAGCCCCCTCGCCCAGCCTGGGGGACAGTGTCCAGCTCTCCCCCCCACCCAGCCTGGGGGACAGTGTCCATCCCCACTCACCCAGCCTGGGGGACAGTGTCCAGCTCTCCCCCCCACCCAGCCTGGGGGACAATGTCCAGCTCTCCCCCCCCCCCCAGCCTGGGGGACACTGTCCATCCCCCTCACCCAGCCAGGGGGACAGTGTCCAGCTCTCCCCCCCACCCAGCCTGGGGGACAGTGTCCAGCCCCCCTCGCCCAGCCTAGGGGACAGTGTCCAGCTCTCCCCCCCACCCAGCCTGGGGGACAGTGTCCAGCCCCCCTCGCCCAGCCTGGGGGACAGTGTCCAGCTCTCCCCCCCACCCAGCCTGGGGGACAGTGTCCATCCCCACTCACCCAGCCTGGGGGACAGTGTCCAGCCCCCCTCGCCCAGCCTGGGGGACAGTGTCCAGCCCCCCTCGCCCAGCCTGGGGGACAGTGTCCAGCTCTCCCCCCTCACCCAGCCTGGGGGACAGTGTCCACCCCCCTCGCCCAGCCTGGGCGACAGTGTCCAGCCCCCCCCACCCAGCCTGGGGGACAGTGTCCAGCCCCCCTCGCCCAGCCTGGGGGACAGTGTCCAGCTCTCCCCCCCCACCCAGCCTGGGGGACAGTGTCCACCCCCCCCACCCAGCCTGGGGGACAGTGTCCATCCCCCCCAGCCTGGGGGACAGTGTCCAGCTCTCCCCCCTCGTCCAGCCTGGGGGACAGTGTCCATCCCCCCCACCCAGCCTGGGGGACAGTGTCCAGCCCCCCTCGCCCAGCCTGGGGAACAGTGTCCATCCCCCCTCGCCCAGCCTGGGGGACAGTGTCCATCCCCCCCACCCAGCCTGGGGGACAGTGTCCACCCCCCTCGCCCAGCCTGGGCGACAGTGTCCAGCCCCCCTCCCCCAGCCTGGGGGACAGTGTCCATCCCCCCCACCCCCGCCTGGGGGACAGTGTCCATCCCCCTCACCCAGCCTGGGGGACAGTGTCCACCCCCCCACCCAGCCTGGGGGACAGTGTCCATCCCCCCCCTCGCCCAGCCTGGGGGACAGTGTCCATCCCCCCTCGCCCAGCCTGGGGGACAGTGTCCATCCCCCCACCCAGCCTGGGGGACAGTGTCCAGCCCTCTCCGCGTCTTCTCACTGCCCCGGTGCAGCTCCCTACCGCTAGGAGCACACGTGCACAGTTTGAGGAGCACTCGGGAAATCCGGAACAATCTCCTGCCACTAACAATTCCACCTGCCAAGAGCTTTCTTCAGGTCACTCTCAGGGTCCGGGGCTTCCGCTGGGGTAGAGCGGTGACTCGCCCCGCACACGCCTTTGCGCCGGCCCTGCGGGTAGGGTCCCCGGGCCTGACCCACGCTGCGTCAACACTCACAGCCCGCACACCGGGTCAAAGGCCCGAGACTCGCTTTTCAGATGAAGCAAAAGCCTCAGCACACACAGCCGTGGCCCCGTCGCTGGGGACAGAGGGCCCCTCGGGAGGAGTCCTGGGGCCCCTCGGGAGGAAGGCTGGGTCCCCACCCGCCACGCAGGAAAGCCGAGCCGCTCACAGATTCGGTTCCCACCACCGCCCGTGGCTCGCGCCTGAAATTCCACTCAGGGGCTGAGATCTGGGGCTTGCAGTTCACAGCCAGCGTGGGTGGGCAAGTCCATGAGATTTCTGAGCTCAATTAACCAGCAAAAGCCAGAAGCGGAACAGAGGCTCAGCAGGAAAGGACTTCCCCTGAGCACCGGGACCTGAAGTCGAGCCCGGGCACCAAGAGACCAAATTCAAAACACACGTTTCCCCGGACAGACGCGCAGATCCACCAGACGCGCAGCTCGTCCACGTCACACATCCACCAGACACGGCAGCTCGTCCACGTCACGCAGATCCACCAGACACGGCAGCTCGTCCACGTCACGCAGATCCACCAGACACGGCAGCTCGTCCACGTCACGCAGATCCACCAGACGCGGGGCTCGTCCACGTCACGCAGATCCACCAGACGCGGGGCTCGTCCACGTCACGCAGATCCACCAGACGCGGGGCTCGTCCACGTCACGCAGATCCACCAGACGCGCGGCTCGTCCACGTCACGCAGATCCACCAGACGCGCGGCTCGTCCACGTCACGCAGATCCACCAGACGCGCGGCTCGTCCACGTCACGCAGATCCACCAGACGCGCGGCTCGTCCACGTCACGCAGATCCACCAGACGCGCAGCTCGTCCACGTCACGCAGATCCACCAGACGCGCAGCTCATCCACGTCACGCAGATTCACCAGACGCGCAGCTCGTCCACGTCACATGGATCCACCAAACGCGCAGCTTGTCCACGTCACGCAGATCCACCAGACACGCAGCTCGTCCACGTCACACAGATCCACCAGACATGCAGCTTGTCCACGTCACGCAGATCCACCAGACGCGCGGCTCGTCCACGTCACACAGATCCACCAGACACGCGGCTCGTCCACGTCACGCAGATCCACCAGACACGCGGCTCATCCACGTCACGCAGATCCACCAGACACGGCAGCTCGTCCACGTCACGCAGATCCACCAGACGCACGGCTCGTCCACGTCACGCAGATCCACCAGACACGCAGCTCGTCCACGTCACGCAGATCCACCAGACGCGCAGCTCGTCCACGTCACGCAGATCCACCAGACACGCAGCTCGTCCACGTCACGCAGATCCACCAGACACGCAGCTCGTCCACGTCACGCAGATCCACCAGACGCGGCAGCTCGTCCACGTCACGCAGATCCACCAGACGCGGCAGCTCGTCCACGTCACGCAGATCCACCAGACGCGGCAGCTCGTCCACGTCACGCAGATCCACCAGACGCGGCAGCTCGTCCACGTCACGCAGATCCACCAGACGTGCAGCTCGTCCACGTCACGCAGATCCACCAGACACGCAGCTCGTCCACGTCCCGCAGATCCACCAGACACGCAGCTCGTCCACGTCACGCAGATCCACCAGACACGCAGCTCGTCCACGTCACGCAGATCCACCAGACGCGTGGCTCGTCCATGTCATGAGCCGTCACCCAGGGAAGAGGGGAACGAAGGACCCACTCGGGCTGCCGCGTGGACGTGGAGAAGGAGCTGGCGGCCCGGGCTCACGCCGCGGGACCCCATTCACCCCGAGGCCGGACACACCGCTGCGGTGGCCGGGGTGGCTGGGGACCTCGGGGCGTGGAGGGGCTTGGGCAGGGGGATGAGCAACTGGCTTCCCGCTCGGGCGCCCCCTGGACTGCCGTCCCCCACCCAGGCTTCCCTCCCACCGCCGCTGGCCCCCTCTGTGGCGCGTCTGAGCGCCGAGGGGGGCAGCCCGGCCAGCCTGCGCCTGCACCCCACGACCACACCTCTCCTTCCAGGTCTGCGTCACCTGCTGTGCCCGGCTGCGCGTGGACTGGCCCTCTCTAGAACTTGCATTGTTCCTTTTCCTTTCGGTCAGTCGTGGGGCTTGAACTGCGGGCCTGGGCGCTGTCCCTGCGCTCTGCAGCTCAAGGCTGGCGCTCTACCACTTGGACCACAGCGCCGCCGTCTCGAGAACTTTTATGACCCAGCCAGCCTCAAACTCGAGCCTCAGCCTTCCAACTCAGTTGGATTACAGAACTGGACCTCAAATGCCTGGTGGGACTTGTGTTCTTGTTTGGTCCGTCATGGGACTTGAACTCAGGGCCTGGGCGTTACCCCTGAGCTCTCCCGCTCGAGGCCCGTGCTCTACCACGTGGAGCCGCGGCTCCCCTTCGTTTTCCGGTGGTTCACTGGAGACGGGTCTCCTGGGCTCTCGGCCGGGGGGTGGGCGAGGTCACGAGTGGGCGCACACAGAATGGGGGGGAAACCTGGGAATTCTGAATTGGATCCTCCGGGGCCTTCACAAGCTTCCCGGGGGAGGGGGGGAGCTGCTCAATGACTTACTCCCCAGCTTTGAAAGTGTGTCGCCCCCCCCCGCCGGGTGAGCCGCGGGGCCGCGGGCCGCCGGGGGTCGGTTGCTTTCATGTGCATGGATCCGTCTCCATCGTCCTCTTTGAGGAGCGAGTGGCTTGGCTGAGGCGGGGACACTGCGCCTCTCTGAATCTTAGTTTTTCATCTGGCACGTGGGGCTTTGACCCCAGGCGTGCGGCGTCCAGGCGTGCAGCGTCCAGGCGTGCGGCGTCCAGGCGTGCAGCGTCCAGGCGTGCAGTCAGGCGTGCAGTCAGGCGTGCGGCGTCCAGGCGTGCGGCGTCCAGGCGTGCAGCGTCCAGGCGTGCAGTCAGGCGTGCGGCGTCCAGGCGTGCGGCGTCCAGGTGTGCGGCGTCCAGGCGTGCGGCGTCCAGGCGTGCAGCGTCCAGGCGTGCAGTCAGGCGTGCGGCGTCCAGGCGTGCGGCGTCCAGGCGTGCGGCGTCCAGGCGTGCAGTCAGGCGTGCGGCGTCCAGGCGTGCAGTCAGGCGTGCAGTCAGGCGTGCGGCGTCCAGGCGTGCGGCGTCCAGGCGTGCAGCGTCCAGGCGTGCAGTCAGGCGTGCGGCGTCCAGGCGTGCGGCGTCCAGGTGTGCGGCGTCCAGGCGGGGAGACTCGGTGGGGACAGGCGCGGGCGTCCGCCCCGGGCCTGCGGGGGCAGCGGGATCCCGCGATGCCCGGTCCCCTCTGCAGACCCGGCGGCTGTCTGTCCGGGACTAGGCCGTGTGACTGGGGGCAGAGGTGCCCTGGAAGCAAAGAAGCGCGCGTTCCTGTGGTCTGGCCGCCTCTCCTATCTCCTGACAAGACGAGACCCTGACCAAGGGAAGCTGAGCCCAGCGCGCCCGACGCCAGGCGCCACCCCGGCCTCAGCCGCGCGCGGGAGGCCGGGGAGGAGGACACCTCAGGCCCCGTCTCTCGGAGGCGGCATCCCGAGTGGCCGCCATCGCTGCCACGTCCAGCCGGGCCTGAAGAGCAGACACCCGAGACAGGCAGACCTGGGTTTCGCAACCCACAACAGAGCCAGCCTCGTCGTCAAACCAGCCGCACCCCGCTCCTCCCGCCGCTCTGCCAAACCAGGCACCCGAGCGGAGAGACGGGATTCGTCAACCCAGCCACGGGGGCGCGGGGCGTGGGCGCGGGGCGCGGGGCGCGGGGCGCGGCCGGCTGGCCTGAGGCTGGGGCCCCTGTGCAGACCTGGAGCATCCCAGCCCGGTCCTGCTCCGGAAGCCCCCGAGCTCCCCTCTGACTTTCCCCGGCGTGACTGGAGGGAGGAAAAGCCAGTGCCCACTCAGCCTCGATTTCCCTTTTAGAAGGGGGGAGGGGCTCTCCCCACAGCAACTCCACCAGCTGGAGTCCTCAGACCTGTGCTTCTGACAAACCAGGGGTGTGGGGTGTGGAACCTTTAAGAGGGGGCCCCCACTGTGAGCCCTGGGGCCCGGGGAGGCCTGCCCTGGAAGGGGCCTGCCCCTCTGCCTCCCGCTTTGTGCTTCACCGTCATGACGTAAAGGAAGACTCGGGTCTGCCATTCACTCCACCGTGCCGTGACCCCTCGGACCCACAGCAACGGGCCGGTGGTCGGTTCAAAGCTCCTCAAGTGTGAGCCCAAAGACACAGTTTTCTCTACAGGCTGACTCGTCTCCAGTGTTTGTTAGTGTGGAAAAGCTGACCGATACGCCCCCCCCGTTGGGTTCTGTCCATTTGCTCACAGAACTCCTGGGGACACTTACTATCCATGCATCGTAACAGACAGGACAAAGGAAGCAGAAGGGAGCACCCCCTCTCCGGACCCCTCCTGGCGCTGAGCTGCCCAGAGCTTCCGAAAGCCCCTCCCGGGGTGTCAGGATCTCATCCTGTGGGTGTCCTTGCTGATAGAATGGGGCCCAGCAACAGCCACACCTACACGCTGGAATCTTCTAAACGAGCAGGGAGGCCTGTCTGCTCCGGTTCTTCTCAGCCCACTGAGCAGCCGGGGTGTGGGGTGAGAACCCCTGGAATGAGGAGAGTCCCATGACCCGCCCCCCGCCAGTGCAGCCGGCCAGTCCTTGGGGAAGCGATGGCCTAGCCGACTCCGGGGGGACCCATCCGGCTCAGCTCCGGGCTGCCATCACCACGCCACGGGAGGGTGGGCCAGGGCCCCCTGAGCCTCCCAGTTTCCACGCAGAATCACAGGCCGTCGAGATCCACTCCTGGAAGGAATGTCCAGATATCGTGAAGGAAAAAAAAAAAGGAGTCTCACAAGGTGGGAGTGTAACAGGAGGTCAGATCTGGCCCGCGCCACCACCGGCTGTTGAGGGGTGTCAGACTGACTCCATCTCAGATTAGCTAAGGTGAGCAGACGCTGACCCCATCTTCACTGAGATCTCCCCCACCCTATCCAGGGAAGGTCCCCTTCGCTGTGATAAGATGGTGAAAGCTGCTGGACCACCTGAGTGGTGGAATGTTCAAGGTTCAACCCGTGCCCTCCCGTGAGTAGGCGAATCCGCCTGCATCCTGTGAGCCCCGCCAAATCCATGCGCCAACGCTAACTACAATGATGGGTTAATCAAACAGTTGCCTTGAGGCAGACTGTAACTCCACTGGCCACCTGCGTGGGACCTGGCCTGCTCTGTAAGTGTTGCGACCTCACTGGCCACCTGCGTGTGGCAGGCGTGACCACGTGGTGTTTGCCTTTATAACCCCACCCAGAGCGAGGCCCGGGGTGCGTGGTCCCAGATCCCCAGTCTGGGCCGTGGCCTTTGCCGGTCAATATACTTTTTACTTCCCCAATAAATCCATCTTTTTACTTGAGACTGTCTCTGACTGGTGGACTCTTGGAGGGATGGGGGACCCCCCCCATCGGACCCCATTATATTGTGGTCCCCTCCCTTGGGGGGACCCTATCACAGAAGTTTTAGAAAGGGTTTATTTAGTGTAACAGGGTTAAAGTCCGGAGAAATAGAGAAAGGACTGAGGCTTTCCCAGCTCCCCAAGCAGGAAATGGGAGTTAAAGACAAAATGGCGGCCGTTCCCTGCTGCCTTTTCCCTCTCTGGGTGGGGAGCACATGTGACCCGGTCCTCCGCGACCCTGGGCCTACCTGAAACTCAGGGACAGCAGGTGAGTTCCACAGGAGTTTCTGGCGAGCTCTCTACCCAGCCTCAGAGAGCTGGCAGGCCTTTATCCTCTCCAAGGAGAAAGCAGATTGGGTTAGAGAGCAGATTAGAGCTGTCCCTGTAGGTCTTCCGGTCCTTGTACTTTAGCATCTAAATAATGCAATCTTTGGCTACAAATGTGGCCTAGGGCTTGCCTAGCATGCGTGAAGCCCTGGGTTCGATTCCTCAGCACCACATAAACAGAAAAAGCCAGAAGTGGCGCTGTGGCTCAAGGTGTAGAGTGCTAGCCTTGAGCAAAAGACACTCAGGACCGAGGTCCTGAGTTCAAGCCTCAGGACTGGCAATTTTTTAAATAAAAGAATCTTTACTTAAATTATCTATTTATTTTTTGTTTATTTGGTACCAGGTTTAGAACTCAGGACCTCATGCATGCTAGGCAAGCACTCTACCACTAAACCGCATTCCCATCCCTAAGCAGAGGAATCTTAACGAGTGTTTCAGTTGCTTTCTGGTTTCAACGTCTGACCCCTTTTGATAGTTGTTTAATAGAATTTCCCTGTCTACTCTTCTATCCGTCCTGCTTCAATCTGACCAGTGGCCCTGGGCTGTTCTGTGCTAGAGAAGTACAGGAAAAACTGAAACCTTCCTGTGGGGTATCACACACACACACACCCCACAATCTCATACCATACACCCCACACCCCACAATCTCATACCATACACACACCCCACAATCTCATACCATGTACATACACCCCACAATCTCATACCATACACCCCACACCCCACAATCTCATACCATACACACACCCCACACCCCACAATCTCATCCCATGCACCCCACACCCCACAATCTCATACCATACACACGCCACACCCCACAATCTCATACCATACACCCCACACCCCACAATCTCATCCCATGCACCCCACACCCCACAATCTCATCCCATGCACCCCACACCCCACAATCTCATCCCATGCACCCCACACCCCACAATCTCATCCCATGCACCCCACACCCCACAATCTCATCCCATGCACCCCACACCCCACAATCTCATACCACACACACACACACGCACACACACACACACACACACACTCACCCCAGGCTTCCAGCAGTAGGGCAGCAGTCTTGCGGGCCCCGGTGCCCTGGGGAAGCTTGAAGCGCTCCACTCGGGATTCTAAGACGAGACGCAGACGCAGGCTGTTGAGCCAGGAAGGGCCCCGCGGCCGGGCGTCACAAGGTCCCACGCTCTGCAAGCTCCTCGGCTACCCAGGGAGGGGTGACACCGCGGGGGGGGAGGGGGAGGGGGGAGGGGGAGCCGGGCGCGGGTTTCCCTCCACTCCCCACTTTCCCCACACAGCAAATCACAGGTCGTTGGGAGCCTCGTGGGCCAGGATGGCGAGGGGTCTGCACGCGCGGGGGGGGGGGGCCCCGGACGGAGCCTCCGCGAGGGTTTACCCCAGCGCGGCGAGGGGGGGCGGGGGGGAGTCCCCGCGTCTGTGCAGAGCGTGGCAGCTGTTCCGCCCCCCGCGCGGGGAGCGCACCTCCATCCTGAGACGGGGACCCCCGGCGAGCCCACACGAGAGGCGGGGTCTGCGCGAACCCCGGAGAGGAGGCGACCCCGGAACTCAGAGCTCAGCGGAAGAGCTGACCGCGTCCAGCGTCTCCCGGGGGAGGCGGTGCCGTGGACCCCGCGCCTCCCGATCCCGCGGCGTCGCAGCGCCACGCCGGCGCCTTCCCGAGTCTGCGTGCGGCCCGAGCGGCTCCTGGAACGGCCGTGTGCTTTGACCTCCGCGCTCCTCATCCCCCCACCCGGCCTCTGGAGAGCCAGGCCTGCGGACGCCTCGCCTTTCCCGGGGCCTCGGGCAGCTCGCCCCGGGTGTGGGCACGTGCCCATCACACGCCCTGACACACACACACACACGCCCTGACACACACACACGCCCATCACACGCCCTGACACACACACACACGCCCTGAGACACACACACGCCCATCACACGCCCTGACACACACACACACACGCCCATCACACGCCCTGACACACACACACGCCCATCACACGCCATGACACACACACACGCCCATCACACGCCCTGACACACACACACACGCCCTGACACACACACGCCCATCACATGCCCTGACACACACACACACGCCCATCACACGCCCTGACACACACACACACGCACACGCACACACGCACACACACACACGCACACTTTGGGATCGGGATGGAAGTCCCTATAGGTGTATATCGACATGGTCCTTCGTCACCTTGTAGACAAATGTTCTCCACCTCACACACCTACACACACGCACACACACACACACACACACACGCACAGCTGCCCAACGCGACCTGTGCAGTAGACTCAGCGAGAAGACGATCTTCAGCGGTGTCCGGACCCTTCCAGTGCTGGCTTAGCTGATTTAGCCGAGCGGAGCACGCGCGGGAGCTGTCAGGGTGGGAGGCTCCTCCAGGCCCTGGCGAGCTCCTCCGTGGGGACACTGGTATCCGGGGGTCTTGCTGCGGAGACCCTACCAGGATAAGTCACAAAACAGCAAATTCAGTGACTCAGAACACGCATACTACACCACCCCATGCGTCACTGCGCCAAGATGAACCGCCACCGCTCAGATGGCCAGCCCTCACTCATGAACTTCACGACACAGATATTCTGAATGCCCATTGGGACAGAACCGGAACTCAGTTCCCAAACTTCCCCTTCCCCGCACCCTGGTCAGTGAGAAATGAAATCAGACCCTAGGGCGAAAGACCTAAGGGCGAACACCTGGAGTCCCGGGACCTGGCTTCCTACCCCCCACCACACGGGGACACAGAATGACTCGATGACAAGGGCAGGCTGTGCCCAGAGGGTCCGCACAGCGCCGGCTCAGGACGCACCATCCAGTGTCCCTTACCCCCCCCCCCCTCGTGATGACCTAGGACTGGCCCTGGGCGCTCTGCGGTTGATTATGGGCGCTGAGAGACTCCCTGTCCTCCTGGAGCGGCCGAGCCAGGAGGTCAGGAGGAAGACAGTCCCACAGCAAGGGCCCGAGGACATAGCGGGGCAGGGCACCCCAGGGCCTACTGTACTGAACTGTACCTAAAGCGACAGCACCTCGGTTCTGTTAGCAGGTAGACCCCTCGTTACAAGCCCTTTGGTCTTCTTGTCCATGTGTGATGGCCGTGTTAACGCCGGGCTTGCCCTGCCCCCTCCTGGCGGCCGCGCAAGCAGGGGTGAATACACGCTCGTTTGGAGTGTGCAAGAACGCCAGGTTTCTGCCCCGTTGCCGCTCTCACCAGGCGGCCAATCCCATCAGGCCAGCCCCCCCCCCCACGCCCCCCCACGCCCCGCCCCCCGAGCTCCACGGGCCGCATCCTCCCGGAGCTCTCCCCCCACCGGCTGAGACGCGCTCCTGGCAAATACTCCTTTGCCTTCGGCACAGCCACTCCACCTCCCGACCTGTCCACGGCCACCTTGGCCTGCCACGTTCGTATCAACGGGCTGAGGAAGAGGGAGCCGCGCTGGAGACGGGGCCACGTAGCGTGTCCGTGCGTGGCAGCCCCCCCCGCGCTCCTCTCCCGTCTAGGTGTGGCATACAGGTCACCGGCCCGCGAGCCGGACCTCGGTCATTCACCAGAGAGGGCCCGGCCTTGGCAAAGTCACTCAACTAGAACCCCAAAGCCATCGCTTGAGGGAGCGGAATACTCGTTTAGAACGAGAAAGACGGCCTGCGGCATTTAACTGACAAGAAGCCTCCCGGGGCCAGCCTGGACGCTGTCTTCGCAGGAAGAGGATCGGCGGGAGACGGGTAATGAGGGAGAAACGGGAGACTCAGAATGGAGACGGTGCCCCGGGAGTCCTGCCGCTGACCGTCCCGGAGCCGCCCTGCCCGGCGACCCCCCCCCCCCCGCAGGCTGCAGTGCTGCGGCAGACAGCCCGAGGCCCCCCGAGAAACCCCTGCCAGCAGGTGTCGGGGTGCAGGGCTACAGCCCCAGCTCAGGAGGCTAAGGCAGAAGGAACGCAGGTTTGGAGTCAGGCCAGGCTACACAGCTGCTGTCAACGGAAAGAGGGAGACATGGGGGAGGGAAGGGGGAGAAGGAGGGAGAGGTGAAGGAGGGCAGGGAGGGAGGGAAAGAAGGTCACATGTACTCACACCACAGCTGTCATCACTCAGGGAGATTGATTTTTTTTTTATTTTTTATTTTTTGTCGGTCGTGAGGCTCGAACTCTGAGCCTGGGCGCTGTCCCTGAGCTCTTCAGCTCAAGGTTAATGCTCAAACACTTGAGCCACAGCGCCACGTCTGGTTTTCTGGTGGTTAATCGGAGATTAGAGTCTCGCAGACTTCCTTGCCTGGGCTGGCTTTGAACCACGATCCTCAGATCTCAGCCTCCTGAGTAACTGGGATGACAGCCATGAGCCACCAGCGCCCAGCTTATACATGTGGACTCTGTAAAGCCTCAGAAGAGAGCAACCAGGAAGAACAAAGCTCTGGAAGCTGTTGCAGTGTGTGTGTGTGGTGTGTGTGTGTGTGTGTGTGTGCCAGTACTGGGACTTGAACTCAGAGCCTCTCATTCTTGCTTGGCTGTTTGTTTAAAGCTGATGCTCCATCGGTTAACCAGAGTGTCTCAGATGTTCCTGCTTGGCTGGCTGATATGAAACTTGCAGATCAAAGTCAAGGTTATCCTGGGCTATCTTAAGTCTTTATTTTTTTTCTTTTTTTTTTTTGCCAGTCCTGGGGCTTGGACTCAGGGCCTGAGCACTGTCCCTGGCTTCTTCCCGCTCAAGGCTAGCACTCTGCCACTTGAGCCACAGCGCCACTTCTGGCCGTTTATCTATATATGTGGTGCTGGGGAATCGAACCCAGGGCTTCATGTATGCGAGGCGAGCACTCTACCACTAGGCCATATCCCTAGCTCCTCCTATCAACCTCTGTATCTGACCCATGGCCTCCTGTCTTCTGAGTGAATACAACTCTGGCAATGGGTCGCTCAGCTCCACAGATCTGTACCCGCCACCGAGCCTCAAGCCAGGCACCGAGGCGATGACCCCTCGAGCCTGGAGAAGGTGCCCGGCCTTGCTGTGTCCCTGCCTGGTGCCCAGCAGGGTAAGTGGCAAGCGTGTCCCGGGAGCCTTTGTCTGGGGACTGTAAAAGCACGCGTGGCACACGTCACGGGCTGTGGCGACCCCGCAGAAGCTAGTCCCTTACTTCTTCTAAGACAGGCTGTTCTATAAGCTCCACAAGCCAGTCTCTGGTGGACACTGCCGGCTGCCATTTCCCCTTCGCCCCTTCGTGCCGGCCCCGTGGGGTTCGGGCATCATGCTCCTGCCAGCCAGTGAGGGGTGGAAATCAGCTCAGGGGGCCCCCCCGGGGCGCAGGAGGGGGCGGAGCCGCGGAGGGGGGCCGCGCGTGCAGGACAGCAGCGCCGTTGGCTGCGGCGCTCTCTACGGCGTGGCGCTGCCTGGGGCGCCGCCCGCCAGGTCTGCAGGGCTTCCTGGAGTGCTCGTGACGAGAGTCAGGTGGGGACGCGGGGCGGGGACGCGGGGCGGGCGTGCGGGACCCGGGCTCCAGGGCTCAGCTGAGCTGCAGGCCACTCCGCTCCTGGGCCCGCGGCCGGCCATGACCTGGCTGCCTCCACGTTCCCAAGGGAAAGCACGCGTCCCAAGCACGAGTCCCCCTGGGGTCACCTGCAGTCACCTGGGGTCACCTGGAGTCCCCCTGGGGTCACCTGGGGTCACCTGGAGTCACCTGGGGTCACCAGGAGTCACCTGGAGTCACCTGGGGTCACCTGCAGTCACCTGGGGTCCCCCTGGAGTCACCTGCAGTCACCTGGGGCCCCCTGGGGTCACCTGGAGTCACCTGGGGTCCCCCTAGAGTCACCTGGAGTCACCTAGGGTCCCCCTAGAGTCACCTGGAGTCACCTGGGGTCACCTGGAGTCACCTGGGGTCACCCTAGAGTCACCTGGAGTCACCTGGAGTCACCTGGGGTCCCCCTGGAGTCACCTGGGGTCACCCTAGAGTCACCTGGAGTCACCTAGGGTCACCTGGAGTCACCTGGGGTCCCCCTGGAGTCACCTGGAGTCACCTGGGGTCACCCTAGAGTCACCTGGAGTCACCTGGGGTCACCTGGAGTCACCTGGGGTCCCCCTAGAGTCCCCTGGGGTCCCCCTGGGGTCACCTGGAATCACCTGGGGTCACCTGGGGTCCCCCTAGAGTCACCTGGGGTCACCTGGGGTCACCTGGAGTCACCTGGGGTCACCCTAGAGTCACCTGGAGTCACCTAGGGTCACCTGCAGTCACCTGGGGTCCCCCTGGAGTCACCTGCAGTCACCTGGGGCCCCCTGGGGTCACCTGGGGTCACCTGGGGTCACCCTAGAGTCACCTGGAGTCACCTAGGGTCACCTGGAGTCACCTGGGGTCCCCCTGGAGTCACCTGGGGTCACCCTAGAGTCACCTGGAGTCACCTGGGGTCACCTGGAGTCCCCTGGGGTCACCCTAGAGTCACCTGGAGTCACCTAGGGTCACCTGGAGTCACCTGGGGTCCCCCTGGAGTCACCCGGGGTCACCCTAGAGTCACCTGGAGTCACCTGGGGTCACCTGGAGTCACCTGGGGTCCCCCTAGAGTCCCCTGGGGTCCCCCTGGGGTCACCTGGAATCACCTGGGGTCACCTGGGGTCCCCCTAGAGTCCCCTGGGGCCCCCTGGGGTCACCTGGCTGGGGAGGGAGGAGCAGCGGGAGGAGCCGTCCACCGCCACTGCCCCGGCTCCCAGCGCGGTTGCTCAGGCTTCATGGAAACCTGTTTGCACCTGACACACAAGAGCGGCTCTTCCCACAGACTGCGCCTCTGCGGGGGACGGGGGGGTCCCTCAGCGCACCCCCACACCGCGCTCTCCTCACAGAACAGCCTTCAGCCTGCGGGGGGCCGGGGGGTCCCACAGCGCACCCCCACTCTGTACTTTCCTCACAGAACAGCCTCCAGCCTGCGGGCCGGGATGCAGCCCTCCCCCGGGCTCCCCTCAGGACCCCCCAACCTTCCCGGCTACACGTGCAGACTGCTCCACGTGCTCCCAGAGGAGGAAGACCTCAGCGTGGAGCCTCAGCTCCGAGTCAGCCTCCCCCTCCCGGCCCCCAGCCCCCCAGCAACGGGCGGCAGAGCTCCCCCCGCCAGCCCGAGAGATGCCCCCGCACCAGTGCCCCTCGCAGCCGTTGGGCCTCTGCTGTACTTTCCCCCACTTCCCCCTCATTCTGTGCCCTCCTCCCCGCTTCTCTCAGACGTGCACGTGTGTACACCAAATACTCTAAGACTAAGTAAGAAGTCCCTTGCTTCTTTGTCTTGGGAGTTCTTTTCAGTCTGGATATGAGTTTATGTACATATGGATGTGTTTGGGTTTTCCTTTTGGGTGCCTCTCTCCCAAGACAGACCTTTCTTGGTCTCCCTGTGAATTGGTATCTTGGGTCCTGTCTTCTTTCTCATGTCTCTTTGTTCTTTCTTTCTTTTTGCCAGTCCTGGGGCTTGGACTCAGGGCCTGAGCACTGTCAAGGCTAGCACTCTGCCACGTGAGCCACAGCGCCACCTCTGGCCGTTTTCTACGTATGTGGTGCTGGGGAATCGAACGCTGGGCTTCATATATACAAGGCGAGCTCTCTTGCCAGTAGGCCATATCCCCAGCTTGTTACTTATTTCTAACAGCCACATATCAGGGAGACCCTGCACCGTTTGTCTCTCTGTTCTAGGCTCGTCTCCCTCAACATGATTTGTTCTAGACCTATCCATTTCCCTGAGAATGCCATTATTTCATCATTTCTAGTAGCTGTGTAGAATTCCATCGTATACAGGTAACCTATTTTTGGGGTCCATTCATCTGTAGCGTGGCACCTGGGTTGTTTTCATATCTTGGCTCTTGTGAACAGTGCAGCAACGAACATGGAAGTGCAGGTGTCCTGGTCGTATTCTGGATCCTGTTGCTCAGGGTATAGGCCTAGGAGGGGTATGGCTGGCTCGCAGGGTATGTCTATGTTTAGTTTTTTGAGTAACCTCCAGGCTGCTTTCCAGAGTGTTGTACTAGTTTACACTCTCACCAGCAGTGCAGTAGTGTTCGTCTTTCTCTGCAGCTCCTCCGGCATTTGTTGTTGCCTGAGTCCAGAGTGTAGGCCATTCTGACTGGGGTGAGGCGGCATCTCAGGGTTGTTTTTATTTGCATTTCCTTTATTGCCAGGGACGTTGAACATTTCCTCATAGGTTTCTTTGCCATTTTTATTTCTTCTTCTGTGAAGTCTCTCTTTAGTTCCCCTGCCCATTTAGTGGTTGGTTTGTTAGGTTTGGGAGGGATTCGTTTCTTGAGCTCCCTGTATATGATGGATATTAGGCCTTCGTGTGTTGTATTGCTGGGAAAGATCTTTTTCCCAGTTGGTTGGCTGTCTTTCTAGTTTAGTGGCTATGTCTTTAGCTGTGCAGAAACGTTTTATTTTGATGTAGTCCCAGTTGTTGAGTCTCTCTCCAATCTGTTGTGCCCCTGGGATGCTGTTCAGGAAGTTCCTACCTGGGCCTATGAGTCCTGGTGTCTCTCCTACTCTGTCCTGCAGTAGTGTCAGAGTTTCGGGTCTGAGGTTGAGGTTTTTAATCCATTTTGAGCTGATGTTAGTGCATGGTGACAGGCTGGGATCCACTGTGAGTTTTCTGCATGTGGCTGCCCAGTTTACCCAGCACCAATAGTGGAAAAGGCTGTTTTTTCCATTGTATGTCTTTGGCTCCTTTGTCAAATATCAGCTGACTGTAAGTATGTGGTTTTATTTCTGGGTCTTCTCCCCTCTTCCACTGATCTTTGGGTTTGAAGGTTGTTGTTTTTTTTTTTTTTTACAGTACCAGACAGTTTTTTTTTATGATGGCTCTGTAACAAAGCTTGAAATCTGGCTTTGCAATACCTCCTGCGCTGCTTCTTTTGCCTAGAGTTGCTTTGGCTATTCTAGGTCTTTTATTGTCCAAGAGGCATTTTTAAATTAAGAAATTCACAGAGCAGCGGTCTGCTGGGAAGAAATGCAATTCAGTGCAGAGAGACTGAGAGAGGTGTAGACCCCAGACACCAAAGCTGCCTATAATTGGCGGCTCCGGAGGCTTGTTGCAGATCTCAGCAAGCTCAGGCCAGCCCTGGGCTGGGATGTGCTGTGCTGGGCTGTGCTGTGCTGGGCTGGGCTGTAGCTGGGCTATGCTGGGCTGGGCTGGGCTGGGCTGGGATGTGCTGTGCTGGGCTGTGCTGTGCTGGGCTGGGCTGTAGCTGGGCTATGCTGGGCTGGGCTGGGCTGGGCTGGGCTGGGCTATGCTGGGCTGGGCTGGGCTGGGCTGAGCTGGGCTGAGCTGGGCTGGGCTGGGCTGGGCTGAGCTGGTCTGGGCTGTAGCTGGGCTGGGCTGGGCTGAGCTGGGCTGGGCTGGGCTGAGCTGGGCTGGGCTGGGCTGGGCTGGGCTGAGCTGGGCTGTAGCTGGGCTGTAGCTGGGCTGTAGCTGGGCTGGGCTGGGCTATGTTGGGCTGGTCTGGGCTGTAGTTGGGCTGGGCTGGTCTGGGCTATGCTGGGCTGGGCTGGGCTGAGCTGGGCTGGGCTGAGCTGGGCTGGGCTGGGCTATGCTGGGCTGGGCTGGGCTGTAGCTGGTCTGGGCTGGGCTGAGCTGGGCTGTAGCTGGGCTGGGCTGGGCTGAGCTGGGCTGGGCTGAGCTGGGCTGGGCTATGCTGGGCTGGGCTGGGCTGTAGCTGGTCTGGGCTGGGCTGAGCTGGGCTGTAGCTGGGCTGGGCTGGGCTGGGCTGAGCTGGGCTGGGCTGGGCTATGCTGGGCTGGGCTGGGCTGGGCTGTAGCTGGTCTGGGCTGAGCTGGGCTGGGCTGGGCTGAGCTGGGCTGGGCTGGGCTATGTTGGGCTGTGCTATGCTGGGCTGGGCTGGGCTATGCTGGGCTGAGCTGGGCTGGGCTGGGCTATGCTGGGCTGAGCTGGGCTGGGCTGGGCTATGCTGGGCTGAGCTGGGCTGGGCTGGGCTATGCTGGGCTGGGCTGGGCTGGGCTGTAGCTGGTCTGGGCTGAGCTGGGCTGGGCTGGGCTATGTTGGGCTGTGCTATGCTGGGCTGGGCTGGGCTGAGCTGGGCTGGGCTGGGCTATGTTGGGCTGGGCTGGGCTATGCTGGGCTGTGCTATGCTGGGCTGGGCTGGGCTGTAGCTGGTCTGGTCTGGGCTGGGCTGGGCTATGTTGGGCTGGGCTGGGCTGTAGCTGGGCTGGGCTGGGCTATGCTGGGCTGTAGCTGGGCTGGGCTGGGCTATGCTGGGCTGTGCTATGCTGGGCTGGGCTGGGCTGGGCTGTAGCTGGGCTGGGCTGTAGCTGGTCTGGTCTGGTCTGGGCTGGGCTGGGCTGTAGCTGGGCTATGCTGGGCTGTGCTATGCTGGGCTGGGCTGTAGCTGGGCTGGGCTGGCTGGGCTGGGCTGGGCTGGGCTGTAGCTGGGCTATGCTGGGCTGTGCTATGCTGGGCTGGTCTGGGCTGGGCTGTAGCTGGGCTGGGCTGTAGCTGGGCTGGGCTGGGCTATGCTATGCTGGGCTGGTCTGGGCTGGGCTGTAGCTGGTCTGGTCTGGGCTGGGCTGGGCTGGGCTGGGCTATGCTGGGCTGGGCTGGTCTGGGCTGGGCTGGGCTGGGCTGGGCTGTAGCTGGTCTGGGCTGTAGCTGGTCTGGTCTGGTCTGGTCTGGTCTGGGCTGGTCTGGGCTGGGCTGGGCTGGGCTGGGCTGTAGCTGGTCTGGTCTGGGCTGTGCTATGCTGGTCTGGTCTGGTCTGGGCTGGGCTGGGCTGGGCTGGGCTGGGCTGTAGCTGGTCTGGGCTGTAGTTGGGCTCTTCACGGGTGCAGGGTCTGCCTGAGCGGAGCGGTGTTCCGGGAGGAGGTGGCTTTTGAGCTGAGTTCTAAGGGGCTCTGGGCTCTCGAAGCCCCAGGAGCCTCTGGCCACAGGCTGCGCGCCGTCTCCTGTCAGGACTCGGCAGCCGGGTGTGTGTGGCCGGCTGTGCGGTCGGCCGTGAGTGGAGGCAGCGCCTGTGCCTCGCACACCTCGCGGAAGCCCCGCGCCTGGCGCGCTGCCTGGCGCCCTCGGGGGAGGCGCGGCTCCGGTCGGGCGGCGCCGTCGGGGGAGGCGTGGCGCTGGGCTCCGGTCGGGCGGCGCCGTCGGGGGAGGCGTGGCGCTGGGCTCCGGTCGGGCGGCGCCGTCGGGGGAGGCGTGGCACTGGGCTCCGGTCGGGCGGCGCCGTCGGGGGAGGCGTGGCACTGGGCTCCGGTCGGGCGGCGCCCTCGGGGGAGGCCCGGCTCCGGTCGGGCGGCGGCTCGGCAGCGAGCCCTCGGCTCGGGAGGCGGCGTGGCGCGCTTGGGGCGAAGCGGCGGCGGCCGCGGGACCCGCCAGCCCCGCAGGAGGAGGTCGCGCCGGCCGCCCTGGCGCTGGCGGAGGCACCGGTGCCCGGCGGGCGGGCGAGGAACACACGGGACTTGGCGTGGAAGGAGTCCCGCGTCCACACCAGCCTTGCGAGGGGGGCCGGGGGGTTCGGGGGGGCCGGGGGGGGCCGGGGGGGCCGGGGGGGCCGGGGGGGCCGGGGGTTCGGGGGCTCCTCGTGAACAGAACTCCTGTGCGTGCGACCAGGGCCAGATCCACGCTGTGCGGGATTTCCAGGCGGGTGAGGAGCGGGCGAGGGGCGGGCGGGCTCTGTAAGGAGGGCGCCACGGAGAGGGGCAGCCGCGCCTCGCCAGAGGGGGGGTCCTCACCAGAGGGGGGGGCCTCACCAGAGGGAGGGGGCCTCGCCAGAGGGAGGGGGCCTCGCCAGAGGGAGGGGGCCTCGCCAGAGGGAGGGGGCCTCGCCAGAGGGAGGGGGCCTCGCCAGAGGGAGGGGGCCTCGCCAGAGGGAGGGGGCCTCGCCAGAGGGGGGGGCCTCGCCAGAGGGGGGGGCCTCGCCAGAGGGGGGGCCTCGCCGGTGGGGGGGCCTCGCCGGTGGGGGGGCCTCACCGGAGGGGGGGCCTCACCGGAGGGGGGGGCCTCGCCGGAGGGGGGGCCTCGCCGGTGGGGGGTCCTCGCCAGAGGGGGGGGGCCTCGCCAGAGGGGGGGGCCTCGCCAGAGGGAGGGGGCCTCGCCAGAGGGAGGGGGCCTCGCCAGAGGGGGGGGGCCTCGCCAGAGGGGGGGGGGCCTCGCCAGAGGGGGGGGGCCTCGCCAGAGGGGGGGGCCTCGCCAGAGGGGGGGGCCTCGCCAGAGGGGGGGCCTCGCCAGAGGGGGGGGCCTCGCCAGAGGGGGGGCCTCGCCAGAGGGAGGGGGCCTCACCAGAGGGGGGGCCTCGCCGGTGGGGGGGGCCTCACCAGAGGGGGCCTGCCTGGCTACCGCCGAGGGCCTGGGGACTTAGCCCTAGGCGGAGGCACCGAGCCGGCAGTGGGGAGGTGAGGCGTCCACACTCGCAGGGCTCAGAAGGGCTCACTGTGCCCCGGCTTCCCGGGCCTCCCCGGAGCCTGCCACTGTGGCTAAGCGACATGGCCGCTTCCTGGGGCTGCCCCTAGGGAGGGAGGGAGGCCAGGGGAGGGGGCAGAGCACGGACTGGGCTGAAACTGAAACATGCCAAGGCCTAGGCCCAGTGTCTCGCTCGGGGCCGCCCCTCCTCCCCTCACCCACCTCCTGAACGCCTCCCGGCCCGTCCCATCCAGGATGGGCCGCTGTTCTCGGGGTCCCCGGAGCTGAGCCGCGGAGTCTCCCCATCTCCTGGGACAACACCGCCAGAGGACGCCTGGCAGCCCGCCGCCCCTCCCCCAAGCGTCCAGCTCTCGGCTGGACGTTTCTGCCCGCACTCGGAACCCCAGCCCGGCCGGGGGCCCGGCTCTGTGGGGCCCTTGGCAGCCGCTCGCCCCAGGGCGGGCGGGGCTTCTGTGTGCGGATCTGGAGGCTGGGCGCCCCCGGGGCTGTGGTGTGCGCTGACCGCCACCTAATGGACAGAAGCGGATTCGTCTCCCTGCTGGGGAATGGACTCTGCGCCCCGATTTTCCTCCTCTCGAAGATTTACTAAAAACCCAGATTCACCAACGTGTTAACTCTGGACCCCATGGCTAGACCCCTGCACCAGCAGCGCCCCGTGGCTGCTTCAGGGCCCCACCAGGCCCGTAGGCAGGGGAAGGGGAAGGGAGAGGCCCCCACTCTCCGTAGTCTTTGTCTCCGCTCACATTCCGTTTTCTGGTATTACGACAAACACCACAATCAGCTTGTCAAGAAAAGGTTTCTTCAGCTCCGCGCCTCAGTGCGCCACTGGCTGGCCACCACCGTTGGTGGGAGCACGCGGTGGCACAGAACCCTGTGTGTCCAGGAGGCGGGAGAGGCGGGAGAGGCGGGAGAGGCGGGGCCGCGCTGCCCGGCACCTCTCAAGTCACCTAGGACCGCCACGAGGGCCCCCATCCTGCAGGTTCCAAGACCCCGCAGCCGCTCCTAGCGGAGGGCTCCCTCCGCCTGTGACGCATGCGCTGGGGGGACACCCCAGAGCCGAACGACGGCACCTGCCGTCTGTCCCTCAGGTTCCCGGCCAGCAACCACCTCCTCGCCTACAGATTCACATTCTGGTCCATGGAGCATTGCTAGTTCCCGGGGTAAATCAGTAAACGGTACGTCTTAGCTGTTCCTTCAGTTTCCAACGGGTACCCAACTGACGGCACTGGGCTGTATGGACAAAACTGAATGACGACTAAGAACGCTGAAGGCCAGAACCTAGAGGCTGGGGAGCTGCTCAAGGTGAGGCCCCCGGCACCAGTCAGCTAGCCTCTCTTCCCAGGCTTGGAAGTCCAGTACGAAGCCCACCCTCGCAGAGGCTGAGCATGCCTTCTTCCCGTGGCTTCACATCGATCTCACGATCCACAGGCACCCACTGCCATCGCTCGCACGAGAACAGATTAACCTAGAGGGGTTAAGGACCTCAGCCACTGACGGAGTTAGCCAGAGGCAGGGAGATTTCCCACCCAGGTCTTCTGGGCCTTCACACCTGGCGATTAAAGAGCCATGACTTGTAGGAGTCTGGGAAGAGAATGCTGACCACCCACAAAGGGGTTCTGCCTCCCGCTAAAGGGCCAGCCTGGTGGTCCATCAAGGTTCAAGGACTCAAGGGGAGGGACCCCAAAGAGCCCGTCTACTGTTGGACGCTTGCCTACTGGGTGAGTCCTCCAATGAGCCATCATTCAGGGACGGGAGGACTGCTAACCTATGCCTTCAAGAAGCGAGGAAGGAAGCGACGGTACAGGGAGCCCCCCAGTTCCTCCTAGTCCTCCCTCGGTGGCCCTCATTTCCTGGCCAGGGACCCCTGCCCTCCGTGGCCCTCATTTTCTGCCAGTCAAACTATCACCACGGACCCTCCTATGGGAGGGATCCTCTGACCACTGCTCAACCCCAATCCGCAGTGAATTGCTTGGCCTTGGGGCTGTCTTGTTGCCACCTGCTCCGAGGGTGCGGCGCACTCCTCGTGTGTTTTGCCCGATGTTTGGTTCCAGATGCCAAGACCCTGATAACATCTAACGGCCACAACTGCCCCATAGCACTAGTGAATCTGTATCCTCTGTGGGTATTTGTGCTGTTACAACAAGTCTTCTATAAACATCTATGCAATTTTCCTGTCTTTCTGGCCTGGAAGTATACACAGATCAAGGGGAGTGATCAAACTGCAATCGCTAGGGCAACCGCTGGCTCTAATTCTATGCTCCCAGGGCTGGCTCTCTAGATCACGTGCCAGTGTTCCAGTAGTTCTCAAACATGTATTGAGCTTGCCAAGTTCAGTGCTAGACTCAAAGATGGCAGGACATTTACACTCAGGAGTTCACAAGTCAGAGGGCAAAATAGAGTGACAAAGGTCATGCGTTGAATCCCGAGCCCTGAAGGTGACGATATTAGAAGGGGAGGGGCTTTGCAAGGTGATCAGGCATGAAGATGGACGAGTGCTCTTCCTCCTCCTTTCTTTGGTTGTTGGTTTCGCCAGTCCTGGGGCTTGAACTCATCATCTGGGTGCTACCCCTGAGCCTCTTTTTGCTTAAAGCTAGCGCTCTGCCTCTTGAGCCACAGTGCTACTTCTGGCTTTTTCTGAGTGTTTCATGGGACATAAGAGTCTCACAGACTCTTTTTCTGACTGACTTTGAACAAGATCCTCAGATTTCAGCCTCCTAAGTAGCTAGGACTACAGGTGTGAGCCATCGTGTGGGGGAGGGGGTGTGCGTGCGTGCATGTGTGCGCGCGTCAGTCAGTCCTGGGCCTTGGACTCCAGGCCTGAGCACTGTCCCTGGCTTCTCTTTGCTCAAGGCTAGCACTCTGCCACTTGAGCCACTTCCGGTCTTTTCTGGTTATGTGGTGCTGAGGAATCGAGCCCAGGGCTTCATGCATGCCAGGCGAGCACGACCACCCAGCCACATTCCCAACCCCATGAGCCACCTTCTTGAGCAGTTCTGAGGACCGAGCTCAGGGCCTGGAGCTTGCAGGGCAGGCGCTTTAGCACTTGGACCACGCCGCCAGGCCTTTTGCCGTGGTTGTTGTTGAAGTAGGGCCCCGTTTTGTGCTGGGCTGTGACCCTCCTGCTTGTGCCTCCCTCATCACTGGGAAGGGCAGGTGTGCACCACTGTGCCCAGCCACTGGCTGAGATTAAGAGCCTCAACCCCGTAGGCCTGGGCTGGCCTGGCACCAGCACTCCCTGATTTCCTCCTCCAAGCAGCTAGAATTGTCGGCATGGCTACTGCACCTGGCTAGCGTCCTTATTTATAACAGACCCAGAGGCTCGTCTCTCCCACCATGGGAAGCTTGTCGTGGGAGGACCGTCCACCCACACTGGGGCATGTGACACTGGACTGTGATGACTCCCGCTAAAGGCCCCATTGGGCGGGGGGGAAATTCCCTCAGAAGGCGCAAAAACCTGGAATGTGGTTTGGTCTTAGACAGAAGAGCCTGGAATGCGTTTGGTCAATCTTACCTTATTGGAACTGCAGTCACCTGCAGGCTTTGCCTAACGGACTACAGCACCGGTGGGTGTTTTTTCACCCTTAAAGACCCAGGCCTCGGGCTGGGGATGTGGCCTAGCGGTAGAGCGCTCGCCTAGCATGCATAAAGCCCTGGGTTCCATTCCTCAACACCATGTAAGCAGAAAAAGCTAGAAATGGTGCTGTCTCAAGGGGTAGAGCACTAGCCTTGAGCACAGAGAGGTTCAGGGACAGTGCCCAGGTCCCGAGTTCAAGACCCAGGATCAGCAAAAAAGAAAAGAAAAGAAAAAAGGCCTATTGAAGCTCAGGGCTGCATTTCATTCCCCAAATGGTGAAGCACAGACACAACACGGTGTGGGTAATAAAATCCAAGCCCGATTATTAACTGTCTTGGAGTCTCCTTTGAATTCAGGATAAAACACCACGGGGCTGGCCGTGGGGTAGAGTCCCACCTTGGTGAGCGGACACAATAAGGCACACTGGCCAGACACCAAATCTGTGGCCACTTGAAGCTGAACTTCCCAGCCTCCAGACGCTAGGAACAGGTGGCTGCCGCCGCCAGCGGTTCCTCCTGGGGTATTTGATTATGGCAGTCCCAACAGGCTGAGGCAGATGGAAAGCCACATGTGTGAGAAGCCTATTATAAAGCGGGATGTAGAAAAGGAAGGAGGAAAATCCATGAGCTGGAGACAAGGCGGTAGGCAAGCGTCAGTCTTGGGCTCCTAAGGGTCAGCCTCGCGGGTGGCGTTCCCAGGACTCGAGAGAGGGGCTGGCCGCTGGCCCCCCTCCCTGTGGTGTAATCTAGGTAGGCAAGTCTGTTTTGTGCTGCCACGGCAAGCGGGGTGCGATTTCTCCCTGTCACGCTCACTACTGCCGCCTGGCCTCCCTCACACAGTGACCACACGCCTCCTTCCACACCACCACCCCCCACTCACGCCTCAGCTCTCCCTGGTCTGCCTTCATGTGACCTTTGGCACACCAGTGAGCTCTGGTCTCCGCTGCAGACTGAGGAGACCCCGCTCCTTGTTCTGAGAGCCTGGGACTTGCTGATGGCTCACTCTCCAAGGGAAACAAGTTATTTCTCAGTTACACCAATCATGTGCCAATAAAGTTCTTTTGTAATTAAAAAGAATCGAATCTTAGGCTGGGAACGTGGCTTAGCGGTAGGGCGCTGGCCTAGCATGCATGAACACCTGGGTTTGACTCCTCAGTACCACTTAAACAGAAAAAGCCAGAAGTGGCGCTGTGCCTCTCAAGTGGCAGAGTGCTAGCCCTGAGCAAAAACAGGAAGCCAGGGACAGTACCCAGGCCCTGAGTTCAAGCCCCAGGACTGGCCAAAACATAGTCTTCAAATTTGAAATTACTTGTGTTTACTTCTGCCCTCTGAAATTACAGAGAAATGACAATCAAGCCAGGTGCTGATGGCTCACACCTGTAATCCTAGCTACTCAGGAGGCTAAGATCTGAGGATTGCAATTCTAAGTCAGCCCAGCCAGGAAAGTCCATGAAACTCTTAACTCCAATTAACCACCAGAAAAGAAGTAGAACTGTGGCTCAAGTCGTGTGTGTGTGTGTGTGACATGACACAACACCTTAGGGACAGGGACAGGGACAGCATCCAGGCCTTGAGTTCAAGCCCCAGAAAAGAAAGAAAAGTGAAAGCAGAATCACAGAATTTTGCTGCATTTTTGTTGTTTTTTTAACTGTATTTCTTTTTGTCTTTTCTTTTTTCTTTTTCTTTTTTTTTTTGCCAGTCCTGGGCCTTGAACTCAGGGCCTGAGCACCGTCCCTGGCTTCTTTTTGCTCAAGGCTAGCACTCTGCCACTTGAGCCACAGCGCCACCTCTGGCCATTTTCTGTATATGTGGTGCTGCGGAATTGAACCCAGGGCCTCATGTATATGAGGCAAGCACTCTTGCCACTAGGCCATATTCCCAGGCCCTTGTCTTTTCTTTTTTGGTACTGGGGATTGAACTCAGGACTGGGGATTGAACTCAGGACACTGCATTTGCTAGGCAAGTGCTTTGCCACTGAGATACATCCCAGCCCTTGATATATATGATATATACATGATATACATGATATATATATTTAATATATAAAAATATTTTTTAAGGACAAAGTTACTGGAAAATAAACCATGACAACTGAAAAGCAACCCCTGTGAGAGCACATCTGGGAACCTGTGCCCTGCTCACAGACCCAGGGCACAGCTGGGACCCCCTGCCCTGCTCACAGACCCAGGGCACAGCTGGGAACAGAGCACAGCTGGGACCCCCTGCCCTGCTCACAGACCCAGGGCACAGCTGGGAACCCTACACGATGATCATAGTCATGGAATGATTTCCAAAGGCCTCCCAGCCATGGTTGAACTTTGCTTTGGTAAAACTGTTTCCCTCTGGCTGGGTGAGCTATTTGCACTTTTCTTTCCTTTCTTCCTTTATGTGTTTTAAAAGAACAAAGGAGTAAAAGAAGATCTGCCACTAAGTAAATACAGGCTTTCAAACTATAATGGAAGGAGTGGGCTCCCCCGAGAAGGGGTCCTTGCTATGACCACCTAGGCCCCGCATCAGCCTTGCTCTAGGACAAGCTGGGATCTCAGGGTGGCCTGTGCCAGCTCAACGACAGCGACACTGTGGTCAGGATGCCAGACAGTTGTGTGAATCTGGAAAGGACTCTAGTTCTCCGAGGCCCCCCCCACGCGTGGCTTGCTCGTTCTGTGTGAAGATGTGCTCGGTAGACGCGGGTCCACTAGGGCAGACGGGGCCGGGGCCGCTGAGGGCACCGGGAGGGGACCCGCCGGCGCTGGGTGAGTGGAATTAATTCGGTGCCTGTTGGGCTTGTCCCCGCTTTCCTAGGGAAACAGAAATACTGTCTCTATATTTATATGCATAAATCATTCAATCCACGTTTACTCAGCCCCTACCACGTGCGGGAATTGGGGCTGTTACGGATGCAAAGGAATTTGCGTGTTAAAACTCGACCATCCGCCCGTCACCGCAGCGCTGGGGGCTGAGCAGGATTGCAGTTCCGTCAGCCCAGGACCGACAGGGAGAGCGCGGCAGCTCAACCTCGGCGCGCGGCCGGCTTCCGGCTGCGCGGACCGGGGGGCCGGAGAACGGAGGCCCGGGTCAGCCGGGCCTCCCGGGCGCGGCCTCCTCCGCCGAGGCTCCCCCCCCCCCCCGGGCTGAGGAACCTGCCCTCGGAAACCTCGAACCCAAACGCCCTCGGGGGGGGGGGTGGCGCGGGAAACGCCGCCACAGGCCGCGCGGGCACCGGGCTCAGCCAGCAAACTTGCCTGCGCTCTTCTCGTGACCGGGAGAGGGCGAGGCTGGGAGAGGGCGAGGCTGGGAGAGGGCGAGGCTGGGAGAGGGCGGTGTCTGTTCTGCTGTGGGTCCGGGGGCGTGAACTCTGGGCTGGGGGTGGGGGGGGGCGTGGGGGGCTCCCCCGCGGGAGGGAGACGAGAGCTCGGCCGCCGCCGCCCCCCAGCCCTCCCGAACCTTCCGTCGCGAGCCCCCGGAGGGAAGACGCCCTAGGGCGGAGGGGGCGGGGCGGAGCTTCCCGGGGCCCCGGACGTGGCGCCGGGTCGGCCTCGGCCTGCACTGCGCTCCGGCGCGCAGGGCGCAGAGGCCCGCCCGCCGCCCCCGGCGGGAGCTGCGCGCGCCGCGTGCGGGCCCCGCCCCGCCGCCCCTAGGCCCCGCCCCGCCGCCCCTAGGCCCCGCCCCGCCGCCCCTAGGCCCCGCCCCGCCGCCCCTAGGCCCCGCCCCGCGAGCCCAGGGCCGGCTCCCCCGAGCCCCCGGCCCCGCCTTCGTCACCGCAGGCCACGCCCCTCGAGCCTAGCGTGGGGGGGCGTGGCCGCCGCCAGGCATCACCAATCTACCGCGAGCGGCGGCGGCTGGGCGCGCCTGGCGCGGGCGGGGGGCGCACGCGCACGAGGAGCGGCGCGGCGCGGCGCGGCGAGGCAGCGGCTGCGTGCGTCCAGGTCGCGGCGTTGGCTGCCGGAGCCCTAGCGGCACGAGCGGAAGGATGGCCGAGGCCTCGGACAAGCTCTACCGAGTCGAGTACGCCAAGAGCGGGCGCGCCTCTTGCAAGAAATGCAGCGAGAGCATCCCCAAGGACTCGCTCCGCATGGCCATCATGGTGCAGGTGCGGCCGGGGTCGGGGGTTGGGGGCCGGAGCTGGGGGCCGGGGGTCGGGGGCCGAGGGTCGGGGGCCGGGGGTCGGGGGCCGAGGGTCGGGGGCCGGGGGTCGGGGGCCGGGGGTCGGGGGCCGAGGGTCGGGGGCCGGGGGTCGGGGGCCGAGGGTCGGGGGCCAAGGCTGGGGGCCGAGGGTCGGGGGCCAAGGCTGGGGGCCGAGGGTCGGGGGGCCAAGGCTGGGGCCAGGGATCGGGGCCGGGGGCCCAGGGCGAGCCGGGGGTCGGGGTCCGGGGATCGAGGCCGGGGCCCGGGGCCCGGGGCGGGCCGGGATCGGGACACAGGGCTGGCGGCACCCGCCCCTTTCCCCAAGTCCGGGAGCCAAGCCGGGGCCCAGGCAGCCGCCCGGTCCTCGCCCCGTCCGGTCGACTCTTAATGGAGATTCCGCTGGTCCCGCCGGAAAAGCCCGGGAGCCGGAGCCCGCCGGCGGCCGTGCCTCTGCCTTTGTGGAGACCCGGAGCCGACGCGCCGTTCCCGGGCGGGGAGTTCCGGTTGCCTCCGGGCCGGCGCGCGGGGCGGGGCGGGAGCTGGTGCCGGGAGCGGTGGGGGCGGGGGGAGACTTTTGTCCTACGGGGATGGGGACGGGGGCGACTAGCGAGCAAAGGTTTTCTTTTTCCCTTCAAGCCTAAATTTGGCTTTTCAACGTGGCTCACACTTCCTTTTGCCTAATTATGCAAAGTTGTGTGAAGCAGCCCGTGTCTGGACCACGGTGCAGCCCTGGTTAGCCGTGGTTGGGAATAACGTTTCCCCAAACTTGCCAGGTTCATAGTCACTGCTTTTGCAGCTGTCTGATTTGGGTAACGGGTGCTGGGGGGGGGGGCTTTAGGATGGATAGGTCGGGGATCCCCTCAGGCTCCCGGAGGCTTGGAGGCCCGGCAGGCATGGGGGTGCGCCGGGAGGTGGTGGGCCGGAAGGGGTTCCTGCCTTCCAGGCTTCTGTTGGCCTCTGTCTGCCTCGTCTGTTCCATCCCACACCTCTGCAGCCCCTCTTACCCATGCTCAGGGATAAGGGCCAAGGTCATTGATTTCTGTCTCTGCTGCTTGGCTGGAAAGCGTTTCAGGAGTGACCTGGTGGCTCTTAATGGATTTGCAGTACTTGTGGAGAGGAGGACTTGGGGCCAGTTGCCCTTCTGTTCTCTCACGGAGCAGCAAGGCCAGGAGGACCGGCTGTCTTTTTTGTGTCCTCAGGGTTGGCCCAGCTCAACACCAAGCACACAGGGTTTATTCATCCTGTACACATCCATTAAGCCACAGTGAGATAATGTTTGGAAATTCCCGTGGGTGGCAGAAGATGTTGCTACCATGCCTTTGCTTTGCTACTTAAATCTGTGGTTGGAGGACATAATGAATTGAACCTGGAGTTTAGTGGGAACACAGAGATTGTTCCCATGCACTGGAAGCATCCATCCTGGTTAAATGGAAGGAGAGTGGTAAGCCCCTGGAATGTAGTTCTGGAGGTGAAGGCTAGGCATTATGCCCTTGAGAGGAGCACCAAGTGTTCCGGCTGTGTGTGGGCTTGGTCAACGGTTACCACTTAAGTGGGGCGGGAATGTGAAAGAGGTAGACTGGGCAGACAAACAGCTGAACCTCTCTTTGGGGCATGGCTTTCAATGGCTGTATCCAAGTAAGGTCTGTCAATCCCAGAAGCTGTTGAAGAGGGGAGCCCAGGGAATGACCTGGATTGGTGGACAGTTTGTGTCGCCTTTGTCTGGGACCTCTTTGTTGGGGATTTACCTGGTAGCAAAACTTGGTGATTCAAAGGGTGTATTTTCTGTGATGGATTGGGAGTTTTAGTTGCGGTGCTGGGGTGGGTGGGCCCTGGAGGAGGAAACTTTTCTTACAGGCCTGTAAAATTAAATCCTTCCTTTAAATTTGTATGGAAGGACCTTTCTGCTTTGAGAACACCAATGGCTTTAGTGGGGCCCTTAGGGCAGTGCTGGGGGGAGGAACTGGGACCTGGGGCCTTTGGGCTGGGGCTGGTGCCGGAGGTCCTCTGGTCTATCTGTGATTGGCTGACTGCTGGGTTGTGGCCTGGGGTAGGTGCTCAGTGTGTGGGTCCCCGATCTATGCACCCCCACTCCCTGCAGATGGGATACGTCTGTGACCTGGGTCTGGTTCTCTCCCGTCGGAGCTCCAGGGTCCTCTCCGAAGCTTTGTGTGCGTGTGCCTTTCGGCGGCGCCCCAGCCCAGCTACCACAGCGTTAGGTGAGGGTGCTGCTGGTGTGGCCCTGGCAGCCAGCTCCACAGCGAGGTGTTCTCAGGAGAGGGTAGTAACCTGAGCTTCGGGGAGGCGGGCAAAGGCAGAGCCGTGCCTTCCCATGACCCGGGGCAGGAGAGCTGGAACAATCCACGCAGAAATGTCACTTGCTGTGTAGTTGTGGGACACCTCTGCAGAGCCCCTCTTCCCTCCTCTGCAGTGGGCATTCAGTAGACCTTTTTTTTTTTTTTTTTTTTGCCTGGGGCAAGTCCTGGGGCTTGAACTCGGGGCCTGGGCACGTCTGTGAGCTTTTTTGTTCAAGGCCGGTGCTCTGCCACTTTGAGCCACAGCTCTACTTTCTGTTTTCTAGTGGTTAATTGGAGATTAAAGAGTCTTAGTGTTTCTGCCCAGGCTGGCTTCCAACAGCCATCCTCAGATCTCGGCCTTCTGAGTAGCTAGGGTGACAGGCTTGAGCCACCAGGGCCTGGCTGGTGTTTTTCACGCTGCTCTAACGTTGTGCCACACGGCTGTGACCTTTTCTCTTCCTGTCCTCTAGAAGCGCACTGGGGCGGTACGTGCTTGTGCTTTGGTTGGCGTACCCGTGAGATGGGGGTGCTGGTTGCGGAATGCCTCCGTGGCTTGTCAGGCCCCCCGTCAGCGCCCGCACCCTCTCCTCTCCCGGTCACCGTCACCTGCCCGGGCCCCGCACAGACTCGGCTCCGTCACGGGAAAGGCTGGCTGCGGCCTCAGTGTGCAGTGCCTGCGGGATGCGAAGGGCCGGCGTGGACGCCGCCTTGCCCACGCTGGAGGCCGTGGCCTGCGCGCAGACGAGCCCTCACTGCCTCTCGTCAGCGTTATTGGGAATCGGTGCTTTCTCCTGGCCCGTTTTTGCTGCCTTGCTTTAGTATCTGGGTCTTGGGTTCTCGAGGCTCCACCGCAGAGGCGCTTGGGGCCTTTGTGGGGTCACACGGGCCTCTGGCGTGGGCCCGGGGCCCAGGCTGCTGAGCTGTGTCTGTTCATCTCGCTGTGGTGGAGCGCTGCCCACGGGCGGGGCCGTGCTGGGTGCCACCGGGGTGTTGGTGCCCTGATACAGTGAGCTTGGTGCTGTTGATCTTGGAGTGGCGGGTGGAGGGCGTGGGCTGTGCTGGCTGCCAGGGCTGGGGGGCCGAGGGGAGGGCAGCCCGGCCCGGGTGACGGCCTCTCTGGTCTCTTCCAGTCACCCATGTTTGACGGGAAGGTCCCGCGCTGGCACCACTTCTCCTGCTTCTGGAAGCTGGGCCACTGCATCCGGCAGCCCGACGTGGAGGTGGACGGCTTCTCTGATCTGCGGTGGGATGACCAGCAGAAGGTGAAGAAGACGGCCGAGGCCGGGGGCGTGCTCGGTGCGTACGGCCGGCCCCGCCTGCCCTCTGCCCCCCACCAGTGCGTTTGTTAGGAACATGACACCTACTGCCTGGTGATTACCATTTGATTTCCCTCGGTGCTTGAAATAGTCTACATTTGTGTAGTTCTGTTTGCAGAGCAGTTTTGGTTCGCAGCAGAATGGAGCAGCGTGCCCCTTGTGTCCTGATGGCGCCTTCCGGGTGGGGTGGGCTTGGACGGGTGTGTGGTGGCCCCCCCCCCCCCCCCCGCTGGAGCCCGTGCTGAGGGTGGCTCCTGCTCAGCTCTAGGCTGCATCCGCCCCCCCCAGGAGCTCTGGGAGCGACCGTGTCCTTGTGCCATCGGTCCAGTGTTTCCTTTGTGATCTGGCCGTCCTCGTGCCAGGTGTGTAGGGAGCGGCGCGGGGCAGAGCTGTCAGGTGCCATCTTAGTACACTTGACTCTAGGGCAGTGACGGGCCGTTCCGTTTGCAGTGCTGAGGATCGTAGGGCTTACGCCTGATCCTACACAGGCACTACCGCCAAGCTGCGTCTCCTGCCCTTTTAGATGCCCTCGGAGATGGGTCTCCCTGAGTTGCTGCCCCGGGTAGCCCGAGAACGATCCTCTGCCTCAAGCTTAAGTTACTGCTGATAGCTAATACAAGGTGACTTGGTACAAGGCAAATACACTCTGTTGTACAGGGAGTAACGGCCAGGAAAAAGTCTGTGTGTTCTATAGAGACAGTCTCCACCAAAACTGAAATTTGTTTGGCTGGTTGTGGGTTTGAACTCAGGGCCTGGGCACTGTCCCCTGAGCTTTTTTGTACCACTTTGACCCACAGATCCACTTCCCATTTTTAGGTGGAAATAAGAATCTTGTACTTTCCTGCCCAGCTGGCTTTGAACTGCCATCCTTAGGTTTCAGCGTCCTGAATAGCTAGAATTACAGGTGTGAGTCACTAGTGCCCAACTTCCAAAAGTATTTTTGACAACACATCAAAAAAATAATACAGGGGCTGGGAATGTGGCCTAGTGGTAGAGTGCTTGCCCTGTATACATGAAACATGAAGCCCTGGGTTCCATTCCTCAGCACCACGTATATAGAAAAAGCCGGAAATGGCTCTGTGGCTCAAGTGGCAGAGTGCTAGCCTTGAGCAAAAAAGCCAGGGACAGTGCTCAGGCCCTGAGTCCAAGGCCCAGGACTGGCAAGTAAAAGAAAAAGAAAATAATAATCCATTGATGCGAACTCCACAGCCGCCGTCAGAAACCTAGAAGAAGAAGGGGAAGGGAGGCTGCCCCTTGTCTGTCTTGTCTGGCTCGGCCCTGGCCCCCAGCGCTGGCGTGACTCTGCCCTCGGGTGTGGGTTCAGGGCCTCCCTGGCTGAGGTGGGGCCCTTCCCTGAGCCGGGTGGGAAGGGAGAACAAGGCTGTGGCCTCAGGCCATCGATCCCTACAGAGTTATGTAAAGATTGACTTTGCCTAGAGTTGATGCTACAGCTTGATTTTCCCAGCACCATTTATTGGCTTAGCTCATCTTCTCCAGAATCTCAGCACTTCAGGTCCTTTTTGCAATTTCTGCTGCAGTGGTCTCTTTTCTTAAAGACAGGCTTTGTTTTCACAGCCTGTGTAAGCCTCTCCCTTTCTTTGTTAGTGCCCTTGCTCCCTCTGCAGAGGTGGGCTGTGCTTGGGTGGTCTCCCGCTGTTCTGCTTGCCTGTCCTCCTGGCCGTCTTCCCCGCCCTGGTTGCTGGGGCTCACGAGGAGTCTTCCCCTTGGCCCTGCCTGCGCTCTCCATCTTCCCTTCTCTGACGTCTGCTTTTCTGTCTCTTGTTTGTCATGTCCACGAACTAGCGGAATGCCTTAGAATTTCTCAGCAGCTTGTGAAGGAAGTGGTGAGGGACAGTCCTTGTTTCCCCGCCCCGCTCACTGACCTGGTGGCCCGGTTGTGGTGCCGCTTGTGGGTTGGGGGCCCTGGGCTGCGCGTCTCTGATCAGTACTTCTCGTTGAGAGGGGCTCCCGAAGAGCACCTGGTGGAGTCGGGCCACTCACCGGGCCGCAGACGCTCGCCCGAGGCCCCGCTGCCCTGCTGAGCAGCCAGTTGTCAGCGGTGGATGAGGTGGATGAGTTGTGGTTGCCGGAGTGCGGGTCTTCGCGGAGGGGTCCTGGTAAACGGCGAGGGAGCCGGGCGTTGGAGCCGCTCGTGAGGCTGCTGGCGTGAACACGGCCGTGTGTTTGGCTCCGCAGGCAAAGGCGCGGATGGAACTGGCAGCAAGGCAGAAAAGACGCTGGGCGACTTTGCAGCAGAGTACGCCAAGTCCAACAGAAGCACGTGCAAGGGGTGTATGGAGAAGATTGAGAAGGTGAGCGGCGGGGTGAGCGGCGGGGTGCCGGAGCTTGCTGGCCCGCTGGCCTTGGCCACACCAGCTGTCTGTAGGAGTGATAAACGCGGACTCGTGGTGCTCGACTCTGGTGAAAGACACAGAGAAAGGCCAGGAGCCAGTGTCTCACACGTGTAACCCTAACTGCTCAGGAGGCTGTGATCCGGAATATCAAGTTTGAAGTCAGCCTGCACAGAAAAGTCCATGAGACTCCATCTCCAGAATAACCATCAAAAGAAACTGGGCTGGAAGCATAGCTCAGAGGGTAGAGCACCATCCCTGAGACCCTGAGTTCAGACCTTGGTACCAACAAAAAGTAAAAAAGTGGCCTGGGAACGTGGCTTAGTGGTGGAGTGCTTGCCTAACATGCATGAAACCCTGGGTTCGATTCCTCAGTGCCACATAAACGAACTGGCGCTGTGGCTCAAGTGGCAGAGTGCTAGCCTTGAGCAAAAGAAGCTCAGGGACAGTGCTCAGGCCCTGAGTCCAAGGCCCGGGATTTGGCCCACCCCCAACACCCCAAAAAATTAAAAAATAAGTGCTCCTGGAAAGTGGAGCTGGAAAATGACTTTTTCCACAGGATTGTCCCCGTGGGCACGGTCCTCTGTGTGTGGTCGCCTCTGAGGAAGAGGACCCTCTGAGAAGGTAGCCCAGTAGGTTGGCTGGGCTGGAGGGCTGGCCGCACACGTTTCCCACCGAGGAGTATGTTCCCTGGTAGGAGCCTCTGCCATCTCCTGTCTGATCCCAGTGCCTCCCCTGCCCATTCTGTCCCTGAAGACTGATTGTCAGTCCAATGAAATGGACGGCTGCCCTGGAAGCCAGGGTAGAAGGTAGGCCTGTGCCTACCAGCACTTGCTCATTGGCTCAGTTAAGGACTTGCTGAGAATTTCTGCCTCCCTAGGTATTGTACAGTGTGTTACTCAGCTTTTGTCACTGTGACAAAACACCTAAGATTGTTTTCTTAAAAGGGGTAAATGGGGGGCTGGGGATGTGGCCTAGTGGCAAGAGTGCTTGCCTCATATACATGAGGCCCTGGGTTCAATTCCCCAGCACCACATATACGGAAAACGGCCAGAAGTGGTGCTGTGGCTCAAGTGGCAGAGTGCTAGCCTTGAGCAAAAAGAAGCCAGGGACAGTGCTCAGGCCCTGAGTTCAAGGCCCAGGACGGGCACAAAAAAAAAGAGTAAAGGGCTGTCTTAGCTCAAAATTTCAGAGATTTTTATTTATTTATTCATTCATTCATTCATTTTGCCTGTCCTGGGGCTTGAACTCTGGGCCTGGGCACTGTCCCTGAGCGGCTTTTGTTCAAGGCTCGTGCTCTACCACTTGAGCCACAGCGCCACTTCCAGCTTTCTCTGAGTAGTTTGTTGGAGATAAGGGTCTCATGAACTTTCCTTCCCCGGGCTGGCTTCAAACCGTGGTCCTCAGCTCTCAGCCTCCTGAGGAGCTAGGATGACAGGCTGAGCCACCAGCGCCCAGCAAGAGATTTCAAAGGCTGCTTGGCCCTGTTGGTTCGAGCACGTGGAGGCTCGGAGCCTGGAAGGGGTGGCAATGGCTTGTTCGCCACCTAGCAGCTTTCTCCTGCCCGATGCCACCGGCGACCCAACTCTCTGCCAGTGGGCCCCCTCCGAGGCCTGCCTCTAGTTACCCACTCTCCCGTGAGGCTCCGCCTCTGAAACGTTCCACTGCCTCCCAGGAGCAGGTCTTCTCTCCACCCTTTTCAGCCACCAGAACTGAGAACAAGGTCTCCCCTGGTGCCGGTGGCTCACGCCTGTAACTAGCTACTCAGGAAGTCGAGATCAATTTGAAGGCAGCCCGGGCAAGAAAGTTCTTCAGGCTCTCATCTCCAACCAACCACCAAAAACGCTGGAAGTCCAGCTGTCGCTCCGGTGGTAGAATGTAAGCCTTGAGAGGAAAGGCCGCGGAACAGCGCCCAAGCACTAAGTTCAAGCCCCAGAACTGGCACCCGAAAACCTAAGGTCCCCTTGGTACAGGGGACGCCAGATGCTGCGGGCTGCTGACTGGCCTGAGTCCACCTGGTGCTGAGCGCGGGGCTGGCGAGGCTTCGCCGTGTCCCCGAGCGGGCTCACAGAGCTGGGCTTCACTGTCGTGTGTGGCCGGAGAGCTCGTTTCCCAAGTGCGGAGAGCAAAGTCTGTGTGGAGGTGCGGAGGGGCCCCCCAGGAGCCCCTGTGGAGCAGGTGTGCACGCTGCAGCCTGCTCTCCCTCCACGGCAGGTGTTCTTGTGTCTGCCCAGGGTAGATCCCACTCAGCCTCCTGAGTGGTTTAGATTGCAGACGTGAACCACTGGCCCCCCAGCTTACCCCTATTTTAAGTGGGGTTGCAAATAGCTGAGGGTTACCCACCATCCTGAGAGCCCGAACCTCCCCGTAATACTCACGCTGCCCCTAGTTGGGGCCCCGCCGGCCCCTCCTGCTCGTTTCATAGCACCTCGTGCGGTTTCTCCTGCAGGGCCAGATGCGCCTGTCCAAGAAGATGTTGGACCCAGAGAAGCCCCAGCTGGGCATGATCGACCGGTGGTACCACCCGAGCTGCTTCGTCAAGCACAGGGAGGAGCTGGGCTTCTGGCCCGAGTACAGTGCCAGCCAGCTGAAAGGCTTCAGCCTCCTCACTGCGGAGGACAAGGAAGCCCTGAAGAAGCAGCTGCCGGGAGTCAAGAGTGAAGGGTGGGTGGGGCGCGCGTGGCGTAGGACTTGGGGGTACTGTTTCCCCCCGCCGGCTGCCACGAGCCAGGGAGAAGGCAGAGCAGGCTCGCTCCCGGAGCCAGGCTTGTGTGCCCTTGCCCAGGTCAGCGGCCATGCCGGAACGCGTCCCCGTCCTCTAGGGGGTGTGCTGATGGACGCGCCGCGGGGCTGGGCCTCGGGCTGCCGGGTGCCGCGCCCTCGGGTCGCCGGGGGGTCGCCAGGCAACCACCGGGCGTGGCTTCAGCTCGTGGCCCGGGCTTGCGGAGAGGAAAACAAAACCAGGCCTCGGGGTACAGCGGGGGTCACGGGCGGAAGAGCCCACCAGTGGCCCCGAGGCCCCGCGGGTTTGTGACCCTCACCTGGCGTGCCGGGTCTCGGCCAGGACTGTGTCTAGCCTCTTGCCTGTGGCTGTCCGCACTGCTGTGGGGTGTATGCAAGGAAACGCTGCAAGGGCTGCGGTGTGCACACCAGGGCTGCGGCTGCGATGTGCACACCAGGGCCGCGGCTGCGGTGTGCACACCAGGGCTGCGCGCGGCGCCCCGGCTTCCGCTGTGGTTGGACTCTACATGGCAGCTGACTGTGTCCATAGCACAGGCTCTGTTCTGCTGCTGCTCATGTCGTGTCCGTCTGCAATCCCTGTCTGTCTTGGTTACGGGCTTGCAGCATCAGGTGGCGCCGAAGCCCCTAGATCTTGTCCTGGGTTGTGCTGGGCACTGGCAGGGCCCGTGGCCGGCAGCGGGGGTTCTGGCGTGGGTGGCACCGGAGCGGGAGTGGGGCGGGGCCGGTGCCCGTCCTGCTTCGTGGAGCGGAATGGCCGTGGGATGTGTCACCCGGTGTCCCGTGTCTGTGTCTCGTGTCTCAGAAAGAGGAAAGGTGACCAGGTGGATGGCACGGACGACGTGGTCAAGAAGAAGTCTAAGAAAGAAAAAGATAAAGACAGCAAGCTGGAAAAGGCCCTCAAGGTGGGTTCCGGAGGGAGCTCTCCGTCGTGGGGAGGGAAGCCATGCCGGTGACTGCTTCCCGGGACTCCCTGAGAGCCGGTGCAGTGGCGTGCTCTCCTCCACCATGCCCGCCTCCCCCCCCCCCCCCACGACCCGCCCTAGGCCACAGGTAGCCGCGCTCTGGGGGGCTCTGAAGCCCATCGCGGCTCCCTCACGCATCGCTGTGTCCTGCGCCCAAACTGAATCTTCCCTTCAGCGGTGCCCGACACTCTTCCTCAATAGACGGGTGATTTGAAGACGTTTTTCTTATTTTAGAATGGTCTTCTTTTTCTTTTTTTTTTTTTCCCAGTCCTGGGGCTTGAACTCAGGGCCTGAGCACTGTCCCTGGCTTCCTTTTGCTCAAGGCTAGCACTCTGCCACTTGAGCCACAGCGCCACTTCTGGCCTTTTCTGCATATGTGGTGCTGGGGAATTGAACCCAGGGCTTCATGTGTACGAGGCAAGCACTCTACCACTAGGCCACCTTCCCAGCCCTAGAATGGTGTTAAAGAGATAGAAGGGGCTGGGGATATAGCCTAGTGGCAAGAGTGCCTGCCTCGGATACACGAGGCCCTAGGTTCGATTCCCCAGCACCACATATACAGAAAATGGCCAGAAGTGGCGCTGTGGCTCAAGTGGCAGAGTGCTAGCCTTGAGCGGGAAGAAGCCAGGGACAGTGCTCAGGCCCTGAGTCCAAGGCCCAGGACTGGCCAAAAAAAAAAAAAGAGATGGAAGGAGTGTAGTGGGAGGGAAGAGAATGCCCATTAACCAGAGGCTCGCCGCTGTGTTGGAAAAGCCTGTTGACACAAAATAAAAACCCGGCGGAAAGGCTGGATGTGGAGAAGGCGGGAGAGAACGGTAGTCTTCAGGAACGTGGTCTCCAGGCGCCCTCTGCTGGGGCTCCTGTGTGAATATTTAGATTCTCCTTTAGATAAGAAATGAGAGGTCAGGGCTGAGAAGGTGGCCTAGTGGTAGAGTGCTTGCCTAGCGTGCTTGAAGCCCTGGGTTCGATTCCTCAGCCCCACATACACAGAAAAGGCCAGAAGGGGCGCTGTGGCCCAAGTGGCAGAGTGCTAGCCTTGAGCAAAAAGAAGCCAGGGACAGTGCTCAGGCCTTGAGTTCAAGCCCCAGGATACCCCCCTGCCCCCTCCCCCCACTAAAAGAAAAGGCCTGACTTGGTGTTATTAGTTCCTGAGAGCCACATACGCTGTGTTTCCAGAGCCTGGAGCCGTGCTGCATCAGCCATGGGTGGGCTGGCGGCATTCCCTTCCTGTCCCCTGGATGGCGGGGGGGGGGTGCAGAGCTTCCACCTGCACTAGCTTCCCAGGGCTCCTTGCGTGCATGGCTGGTGCTCAGCGTGCGGCCTGGGGAGCAGCGAGGAGGGGGTGGCACTAGGAATGGGCAAAGGCGGCTGTGGAGACAGCTCCTGCCCCGCCGTCTCCGGTGTGGGCGCAGCCAGCTTTAATGGGATACCCGCAGGGGCATTCTTCGTGGCGGGATCCTGGCAGAGGTCTTAGACCCGCTCTGGAGGGTCAGCCTCGTTCACGGTGTGGAATGGAGGCTGCGTTCAGCCGGGCGTGGTGGCACGTTCTTGTCATCCCGGCCCGTTGGGGTCTGAGGCCGGAGAGCTGTGCGCTCAGCTGCAGATCTCTCTCCAGGCCCAGAACGAGCTGATCTGGAACCTCAAGGATGAGCTGAAGAAGGCGTGTTCCACCGGCGACCTGAAGGAGCTGCTCATCTTCAACAAGCAGCAGGTGCCATCCGGAGAGTCCGCGGTACGCTGCCTCGAAGCTGAGAAGACTGCCACCCCCCCACCCCCCACCCCCGCACTGTGCGGTCCCCTCCCGGTGTGGGGCAGTCTTCACCCTCCAGGGGGAGGGGCATCTCTGCGCCGCACCACTGTTGCCGGGTGCTGTCTTAGTAGAGCAGCGTGAGGTCTGCGGTAAAGCCCGTGTTTGCTAGAACATTCGTGCCAGGTGCTTTAGCCTGAGCACCACCCTACTTTGCTGCTTCTGCCCTAAGGAAGGCTGTCCCGCCGGGAGGTCCCTGGGGGCTCCGGGCCCTTGCTCTCCAGGCAGGGGCCGACCCGCGTGGGCGTCTCGGGAGAGCAGCGGCCGGCCTCTGTCCCCAGGGCTCTGCTCTGACGTGTTCTTTGTGGGCCTCAGATCTTGGACCGAGTGGCAGACGGCATGGCGTTTGGGGCCCTCCTTCCCTGTGTGGAGTGCGCAGGCCAGCTGGTCTTCAGGAGCGACGCCTACTACTGCACAGGCGATGTCACTGCCTGGACCAAGTGCATGGTCAGGACACAGACGCCCCGCCGGAAGGAGTGGGTGACCCCGAAGGTGAGGGTGTCTGGTAGGACACAGATTACCCTCCCCTGGCCCTTGCTGCAGCGTGGCCCTGCTGGCTCTGGTCACACACTGTCAGTCTTCTGCACTTTGACCTGAGGGACTGCTATAAAACAAACGGCCCTGACACCCCCCCCCCCCCACCTCTTGAAGCTCTAAGTCGTAGCAGCCCTTGTCGAGTGTGTGCCTCTCGCTGTCTGCTGGGCACTGTAAGGTTCTTCAGAAAGGAAACACAACACATGGATCAGGAAGAAAGAAGTTTACTGGGGCAAAAGCAAACTGCCAGCCCACACAAGATGGAGGCATGGGGAGACAGAGGGGAAGGAAGAAGGGAAGGAGAGAAAAGGAACCAGGGTGGGGAACTCGTGGTGAGCCAGATTATGTAGGGAAGGCAGGAGGCGTGGCCAGGTGGATTGGATGTGACCTCAGAGAAGGGGGAGGTGGCTGCCTCCCAGTGTGCCAGTACACCGAGGTAAAGCAGGTAGACTTAAACAGGTGGGGGGCATCCGCGTGGAGCCCTCCCGGGTGGACCTTACAGGAACAGTGACAGGATGGGAATAAGGAAGATGCGTGGTTTGTGTCGTGCGTGCCCAGGGTGGCGGGTCTGTCTGTCGCAAGGGGCTCGTGTCTATGCTTGCCGTCCACCCTGTGGTTTAAGTCCCACACGCGGTGCTCGGTCCAGGCTGTCAACTGAGGGTTGGCTTTGCTTTTCTCTCATAAGTAGCCAGTGTGGCACCTGCCATAGATGTAGAAGTGTTGGACATAGGTGCTATAGCTGGACTTACTCTTTCTTTACGTTGTTCCCTTGCTGATGTTCATTTACATGATTGAATTTGCACAGGCTCAATCCTGGTCTATCAGGTGGTTGTTTACGGGGGAAATGTTTTCTCAAAACCTAAGGTTCTTATTCTTTAGGAATTCCGAGAAATCTCTTACCTCAAGAAACTAAAGATCAAAAAGCAGGACCGGCTGTTTCCCCCCGAGACAAGTACCCCCGCGCCGGTGGCACCCCCGCCCCCCACAGCCTCCACCCCCACTGCTGTGGACTCCACCCCGCCAGGTATGGCTCGGGCACCCCTGCCTTGCCCCGAGCGCTGGGGTCTCTGCCCTGCCTGCTACAGCCCCTCCTCGCCCTCGGTTCCCAGGCCACTAGCTGGGGAATGAGCGGGCAGCCTTCTCCGGTCGCCTGAGGCCTTGCCTGCTCTCCCTCCATGACAGTGAAGAGGGGGTGCTCTTGTGGAAGAAGACACAGCCTGAGTTGATGGACGGGAAATGGAGTAGGGCCTGGTGGCTTTCCCCCTGCGGGACTGGGGGCCCGTGCTCTGTGCACAGGCTCCCCGCATAGGCCTGGCACTGACGCCGCCCGCAGTCCTGCCTGCAGCGGAGGTGCCTGGCCTGGCTGAGCAGCCCGGCATTGCCGCGTGCTTGCCGCCCCTCCCGGTGCTCCGAGCCTGGCCTGGCCGAGCAGCCCGGCATTGCCGCGTGCTTGCCGCCCCTCCCGGTGCTCCGGCTGAGCGGCCCCGGCATTGCCGCGTGCTTGCCGCCCCTCCGTTGCTCCGAGCCTGGCCTGGCCGAGCAGCCCCGGCATTGCCGCGTGCTTGCCGCCCCTCCGGTGCTCCGTGCCTGGCCGAGCAGCCCCGGCATTGCCGCGTGCTGGCCGCCCCTCCGGTGCTCTGGCCGAGCAGCCCCGGCATTGCCGCGTGCTTGCCGCCCCTCCGGTGCTCCGAGCCTGGCCTGGCTGAGCAGCCCCGGCATTGCCGCGTGCTTGCCGCCCCTCCGGTGCTCCGTGCCTGGCCGAGCAGCCCCGGCATTGCCGCGTGCTGGCCGCCCCTCCGGTGCTCCGTGCCTGGCCGAGCAGCCCGGCATTGCCGCGTGCTTGCCGCCCCTCCGGTGCTCCGAGCCTGGCCTGGCTGACAGCCCGGCATTGCCGCGTGCTTGCCGCCCCCCGGTGCTCCGTGCCTGGCCTGGCTCGGCTCGCTCAGCCAGCATGCTGGCCAAGCTCTGAAGAACTGTCACACTTGTGTCTTAATTTAGAAATGAGAATTTCGCAGTTCTGAGGAGGTGGGAGGAGCAGAAGGAGAGAAATGGGGGCCTGCCCTCTTCCCGCCCTCTTCCCGCCCACTTCCCGCCCTCTTCCCGCCCTCTTCCTCTTGTGGCCACCCGCGTCCCACCTCCTCAGGCCGGGCCCGCCTCCGGCCTGGTCTGTGTGTCGAGGGACTTGCGAGGGTTCTCGCCACTTGCTGACCTTCCCTCCGCTTCTGCCAGCCACTTGTGTCCTCGTGCCTTTCCCCGGGAGGAGGGTGGGGGGTGAGGGCACAACGCCGGCCGGCCCAAGCCTTGGCGCGGGCTCACTGCTCGCTCTTCCTGCCCTTCCTGGGCAGCGTCCACTCGACGGCGCTCTCCTCCCTCCCAGATAAGCCTCTGTGCAACATGAAGGTCCTGACGCTCGGGAAGCTGTCGCGGAACAAGGACGAGGTGAAAGCCGAGGTTGAGAAGCTGGGGGGCAAGATGACGGGGACCGCCAGCAAGGCCTCCTTGTGCATCAGCTCGAAGAGTGAGTGCTGCGGCCATGGGGTGGGGGGGGCAGCGCCGGCATGGGCCACGGCTTCTGGGCCAGGCAGAGGGGGGCAGCCGGGGCGCGGGGAGTGTCCTGCTCGGGTGTTGCGGGCCCCGCATGCAGGGGGCTGGCGCCCACCGCGAGCCGCGCTCAGCCTGCTCCTTGGCTCCCGAGACCGGGAAGCTCGTCTCCCCCCGCCCTTGCCTGCGGGCTCTGTTTCTTGGTGCCCCGCAGGAAGCTCGTCTCCCCCCGCCCTTGCCTGCGGGCTCTGTTTCTTGGTGCCCCGCAGGAAGCTCGTCTCCCCCCGCCCTTGCCTGCGGGCTCTGTTTCTTGGTGCCCCGCAGGAAGCTCGTCTCCCCCCGCCCTTGCTTGCGGGCTCTGTTTCTTGGTGCCCCGCAGCTTGGCCTGCCGCACCGGGACGAAGCCGGGAGAGGCGCGGTGGCCGAGGGCAATGCTGCGGTAAAGGCTGGAGCTCAGGCGCCAGCCTCAACTTCCCCGTCAGCCTTTTCCCTTCCGGATTTGAACAGAGGAGGTGGAAAAGATGAGCAAGAAGATGGAGGAAGTCAAAGAAGCCAACGTCCGCGTTGTGTCGGAGGACTTCCTGCAGGACGTCTCCGCCTCCACCAAGCCCCTCCAGGAGCTGCTGTCGGCGCACAGCTTGTCCGCGTGGGGGGCGGAGGTGAAGAGCGAGCCCGTGGAGGAAGCCCCGCAGGGCAAGTCCGCGGCCGCGCTCTCCAAGAAGAGCAAGGGCCCCGCCAAGGAGGAAGGTGAGCCCCGGTGCAGCCGCGCTCGCCTCTGGAGACGCTGCCCCCAGGGTCCGGGTGGGCACCGCGCCCTCCGCCCGGTGGGTTGAACCGCAGGGTCTGTCCCCTCCCCAGGTCCCAACAAGGCTGAGAAGAGGATGAAGCTAACCCTCAAGGGAGGGGCGGCCGTCGACCCAGACTCAGGTGAGGAGACAGAAGCGCGTGGTAGTGCCCGAGCCGGCCGCAGGGACCCCGGCCCCCGACTTGGAGGAGGGAACTGTACGAGCTTTGCCTCCATGACAGGGCTGGAACACTCGGCACACGTCCTGGAGAAGGGCGGGAAGGTCTTCAGTGCCACGCTGGGCCTGGTGGACATCGTGAAAGGGACCAACTCCTACTACAAGCTGCAGCTGCTGGAGGGCGACAAGGAGAACAGGTGGCTGGGCCCGCGGTCACCTGGGTGGGGTCTGTCCTTTGCTGCCAAGGTCACCTGGGTGGGGGCCTGTCCTTGCTGCCGCGGTCACCTGGGTGGGGTCTGTCCTTTGCTGCCACGGTCACCTGGGTGGGGGCCTGTCCTTGCTGCCCCGGTCACCTGGGTGGGGTCTGTCCTTTGCTGCCAAGGTCACCTGGGTGGGGGCCTGTCCTTGCTGCTGGTTCACCTGGGTGGGGGCCTGTCCTTGCTGCTGGTTCACCTGGGTGGGGGCCTGTCCTTGCTGCCGCGGTCACCTGGGTGGGGTCTGTCCTTTGCTGCCAAGGTCACCTGGGTGGGGGCCTGTCCTTGCTGCTGGTTCACCTGGGTGGGGGTCTGTCCTTTGCTGCCGCGGTCACCTGGGTGGGGGTCTGTCCTTGCTGCTGCGGTCACCTGGGTGGGGTCTGTCCTTCGCTGCCGCGGTCACCTGGGTGGGGGCCTGTCCTTGGCTGCTTGCTGCCAGCCTCGCGTGGAGGCTGCTGGGCCCCGCGAGAAGCTGATGCAGCCGCCACAGGCTTCCCCGCCGGCCGTGAGGGGCAGGAGCTCCTCGCTGTGGGTTACGAGCTGCCATTTGCAATTCTGCTTCAGAGTCCTTAGTCATAAAATGATGTGTGGGTCTTTATATCGCGCTTGCTGAGCATGCCCCGGGCCCTGCGCTCTGCCCCAGCCCAGGAAGCTCATCCTTCTCTGGACTGGGCTTCCCTCCCCCACCCCCAGGTACTGGATCTTCCGATCCTGGGGCCGCGTGGGCACCGTGATTGGCAGTAACAAGCTGGAGCAGATGCCGTCGAAGGAGGATGCTGTCGAGCACTTCATGAAGTTATATGAGGAGAAGACGGGGAATGCCTGGCACTCCAAAAACTTCACCAAGTACCCCAAGAAGTTCTACCCTCTGGAGATTGACTACGGCCAGGTAGAGTGATGTTAGCTGTCTACTCCAGTAAAGGAAGGACAGCCCCTATCAAGTCACCCCGTGGGTGTCAGCTGTCAGTACCAGGCCACAAAGATCGCTCCCCAAACAGAGGAAAACACTTCCCACCTTGGAGTGTGAGGCCAGGCTCAGACACAGGCATTCGAGCACCTCCGAGGCCCCTGCCCCAAGCCCTGGTGCCCCGCTGTGTCACGAGGGCAAGCCACGGGGTGAGAAGCATGGCTCTCAGCTGCAGTGCTGGCGACTTGCGAGGCTGAGATCTGAGGAGCACAGTTAAAAGCTGGCCTTGGAAGGAAGTCTGAGACCTAGCTCCTGGTAACCACCAAAAAGCTAGCAACGGAGCTGAAGCTCCAGGAGTGTCAACCTTGAGCGAAAGAAGCTTAAGGGGCCACAGGCCCTGAGTTCAAGCCCCAGTACTGGCACAGTACAAAATGATGATGATAAGCACATTTTGCTTTTAGACATCATCTAGCCCAGGCTAGCCTCAAATTGGTGATTCTCTCGTCTCAGCCTTCTAAGTGCCAGGGTTACAGGTATGAACAGTACACCCGGCTAGTCAGAGACGAAAGGAAGAATAAGCTTTGAAGTTGCTCCCAGAACACATGTGGAGTAGGACTGCAGAAGTGACTGGGACAGATTAGGGTAGAGTCAATGATAACAGTGTGTCTCGCTCTGTGTCTGGAGTTGGAGACTCCTTGCCCATGTTGCTGTATCTTCAGTTACCTCTGGTTGATATCTTTATGAGAAAATAGTTGCTTTTTGAGACAAGGTCTCACTGTGTCCCTTGTCTCTGCCTCCCAGATGCTAGGATTAGAGCCAAGCCCTCGTGGAAGAATTCCAAAGTCAGGGTGGGCCAGATATCCTAGTTGGTTACGACCCCAGCCCACCTCATCCGGCACGTAGATGGCATGTGGGCGGCGTGCAGGCCGTGCTCTTGGGGAGCCTCTGTGGAGGACTGGGTCACGGGCAGTACTGACATCGCGCGTTCTCGCCCGTGGATGCTGACCTCAGCTGACCCCCCAGCAGCAAGTTGGTGACCCAAAGTCTGGTTTTCTTGCTGAAGGACGAAGAGGCAGTGAAAAAGCTGGCCGTGAGCCCCGGCACCAAGTCCAAGCTCCCGAAGGCGGTCCAGGAGCTGGTCGGGATGATCTTCGACGTGGAGAGCATGAAGAAAGCCATGGTGGAATACGAGGTAGGCGCCCGGCCGGCTGGGGGCCTGGGCCTGTGGCCCGCGCGCACGCGGCCCGCGGAGCCGGCTTCCTGCCGGGCGTCACTGGGGTGGCTGTGGCCCGGCGCTGTCGGGAGCGGCTCCCTGCCCTTGCCCCTGCGTTGGCGTGGCCGGCACTGTGCTGGGTACCCAGCGCGGGGGCCCAAAGCCCACGCAGTGGAGGGGGCCACGGTGACGGCGCGGCCCGGGCGTCCTCACCTCTCCCCTTGCTCTGAGCCTCCACCTCCCTGGCCTCGGGCCCGAGGTTCTCAGCAGCTGGGGGGTCTGCCCCCGTGCGTCTGCCTGCGCGTGCTCGCTCGCCCTCTGGAAAGACCGCGGGCCCCGGCCCCTTCCCTCCCCGCTCGCCCTCCGTCAGGACTCAAGGCAGCCCCTCTGTGGCGTGGCGTTTCAGACAGTGCGCAGTGGCTGTTCCCGGGAGACAGGGACGGCCGAGGTCCCCGTGGCGAGACCCCATCAGCTCTCACAGATGGGGGCATGGCAGCGGGGATGGGGAGCCCTGGGGCCAGGCCCTCATTGGCCAGGAGCGTTTGTGGGAACGGGAGGCCTGAGAGGCCTGGAGGGGCGGGGTAGGTCCGGCTCTCCGGTCACCACGCTGCAGAACGCCCAGCTTTAAGAGGAACCCCCGCCTCCTAGATCGACCTTCAGAAGATGCCCTTGGGCAAGCTGAGCAAGAGGCAGATCCAGGCGGCGTACTCCATCCTCAGCGAGGTGCAGCAGGTGAGCCGAGGCGCGGGCTCCCCGGCCTTCCGCCAGGGACGGCAGCGACGCTGCTCTGGTGACGGCAGCTCGTGAGGACTGGCCATGATGGGTACCTCCTACGTGACAGGTGCCTGGCCAGGGAGTGCCGTTTCTCCAGTTAACACCCGTCACGAGCTCTGTGTAAATCGTTTCTTCTCTTTAAAATGTGGCTTCTCTGGGCGCAGTGGGCTCACACCTGTCATCCTAGCTAGTTCAAAGCCAGCCTGGGCAGGAAAATCTATGAGACTTAGCTCCAATTAACCACCAGAATACCAAAAGTAGCACTGTGGTTCAAAGTGAGAGTGCTAGCCTTGAGCAACAAAGCTCAAGGACAATACCTAGGCCCCACGTTCAAGGTCCAGGATCCAAAGAAAATCCCCAGCCAGGCACCAGTGGGTCACCCCTTTAAACAGCCTAGCTACTGGGGTTGAAATCTGAGGACCGCAGCCCAAAGCCGGCCCAGGGAGGAAAGTTTGAAACGCATCTCACAATTAAGCACCCAAAAATGGTGGAAGCAGAGCTGTGAACACAGAAGCTCAGGGACAGCGCCCTATCCCTGTGATCAGATCCCAGTGCCCCCTCAAGGGTGGGTCTGAATTGTACAGCAGCAGGCAGAGGCCACATGCCCGCCCCTCGGGACTTGCAGTCAGGGAGGGGGGGGTCTGTGTGAGCGAGCCGTCCTGAGAGGCCCCGTGGGTCTGAGACCTCGGTGGTGGGGGCTGGTTCCCGTGTGTCCTGACGCCTGCCACAGGCTGTCCTGTGCCCCTCTGCCCTTCCCCCAGGCGGTGTCCCAGGGCAGCAACAGCTCCCAGATCCTGGACCTCTCAAACCGCTTCTACACCCTGATCCCTCATGACTTCGGGATGAAGAAGCCCCCGCTCCTGAACAACACAGACAGCGTGCAGGTAGCTCGGGGCCTGCGGTGGCACTCCCGCGCGGCGGCCCCCGCGGGCGGGGTCACGTCCGTACCACACTGGTAGCAGCCGTGGGGCAGACAAGGTCTGCCTGGCTCCAGCCTGAGGGAGGAGGGGCTCTGGGGTGTCCCTAGTGTCTGCCCAGGCCAGCGGCTGTGCCCGTGCTTGCACACTGGCGGTTCTGTCTGTCCTCGCCTCTGCGGTCTGCGGGGTCTGAGGGTCCCCTGCGCTGACTGCAGGCAGATCGAGGGTCCAGGGCTGGTTTCCTTCACCTCGATGCTTCCTCCAGGTCTTCATTCTGCCTCCTAGGCCAAAGTGGAGATGCTGGACAACCTCCTGGACATTGAGGTGGCCTACAGCCTGCTGAGGGGCGGGTCTGACGACGGCAGCAAGGACCCCATAGACGTCAACTACGAGAAGCTCAAGACTGACATCCAGGTCAGCAGCCGCGCGGAGCTTGCCTCTCGCACAGTTGGCAGGCGCGCAGAGCTTCTCCGAGACCCTGTGCTCTGGAGTGGAACTGCTTGGCTTCTGTAATGAAAACAGTGTTTCATTACAGTGGGGTTGGTGTTGTCTAGAGCACAGGCTGCCCCTTGTGGGCATTTCCTTCATGTGTGGACTCTGGGCAGCCAGCTCAGGCGCCTGGGCCTCGACTCCGGGCCGGGCTTGGAGCCTGGTTGGGCCCTTCGCACCCCACCTTCTGTGCACCTGCTTCCTTTGTGGGGCTCCCTGCTTGGGACACACCCCCTCAGGCTTTGGTACGCTGGCACTGTGCTAATGGTAAAGCTAGGGGTTCTCAGCAGACACTGCAGTTTGAAAGTTGTTTTTTTTTTTAAAGAAGTTGGTTTAATTGAGAGGCCGTGAAAAGGAACAGAATTCCTAAGCTTCTCAGACTCTGTATATCAAAATGAAAGCATGATGGGCTGGGAACGTGGCCTAGTGGCAAGAGCGCTCGCCTCGTATACATGAAGCCCTGGGTTCGATTCCCCAGCACCACAGATATAGAAAATGGCCAGAAGCGGCGCTGTGGCTCAGGTGGCAGAGTGCTAGCCTTGAACAAAAAGAAGCCAGGGACAGTGCTCAGGCCCTGAGTCCAAGCCCCAGGACTGGCAAAAAAACAAAAACCAAACTGAAAGCCTAAGAGAGCATGCGTGTCCTCCGTGGTGCGCAGGTTTCTCTAGAGGGCAGACCCAGCTGCAGAAAGCATGGCCCCGTGAGGGCCGCTCGGCCGTGGGCTGTGTGCCCCGAGCCCTGCGTCCGTTCCAGCCCCACAAGAACGCAAGCGAGCGCCTGAGCACCCCGTCCTGCCTGGGGTGGGGGCACGTCCTGTTTTGATCCTGGAGCCTGCCCGTTCTAGAGTCCTGGTCCACTGATATTTTGACATCCCAGGCCACAGGAGTTTGTTTTTTTGTCTGTTGTGGGGCTTGAACTCAAGGCCTGAGTGTTGTCCCTGGGCTCTTGCTTGAAGGCTAGTGCTCTACCATTTCTGGTTTTCTGGTAGTTAATTGGAGATGAGAGTCTCACCAACTTTGGTGCCAGGACTGCCTTCAAACCGCAGTCCTCCAGTCTCAGCCTCCTGAGTAGCTAGGATTCCGGTGTGACCAGCACCCGGGCAGCCCACGGGATTTTCAGACAGAAGGGTTCCCCGAGGTACTCTGGCAACCCACTTGGACGATGGGGCAGAAGCCAGGGAGATGGAAGCATGGGCCAGGCCTGCTGCTAGGTGGAGGGTCCTGAGTGCCGAGCCGCATTGCTCCTGTCCTCCCTGCTCTGTGTGGCACTCCCTGATCCGCAGGCCTGTTCTCTAGGTGGTGGACAAGGATTCGGAAGAAGCTGAGATCATCAGAAAGTACGTGAAGAACACGCACGCGACCACTCACAACGCCTACGACCTGGAAGTGGTGGACGTAAGACTCCTCCCGCCCCGCGCCTGGGCCTCTTTAGAGGGCGGGCTCATTGGTCAGCGGGACGTGAGTCTCACCCGGACGTAATTGTTTACTTGGTTTTAAGGATATTTACTATCCACCGGAGTAGGAGTGGCAGGAATTTTACCATGCTTAAATTAGCCAGGCATGATCAAAGCACGCCTAGGAGTTGCGCCCCCGCTGGGGAGCACCGCTCCTCGGGAGCCCGGGCTGACTCCCACGTTGCCCGGGCCGCAGGCTCCTGGCCGGAGTGCCCGCCGCACCGCAGGGGTCCAATCTACGGCTCCTGCGCCCGCCTGAGTGACGGGGCTCCCGCCCTCCCCGCAGATCTTCAGGATCGAGCGCGAAGGGGAGAGCCAGCGCTACAAGCCCTTCCGGCAGCTCCACAACCGCAGGCTGCTGTGGCACGGGTCCCGCACCACCAACTTTGCCGGCATCCTGTCGCAGGGGCTGCGGATAGCCCCGCCCGAGGCGCCCGTGGTAGGTGCCGGCCGCGCGGTGCGGGAGGGAGGGAGGGAGGGAAGGAGGGAGGGCCGGCCGCGCGGTGCGGGAGGGAGGGAGGGAGGGCCGCGCTGCGCCCTGGCCGTAGACCAGAGTGCTGGTCGCGGTGGCTGCCCACGGCATCCTGCCGGTCCTCCCGTGCCGGCCTCGTCTCGGGAACCGCGTCCCGGAGGTGTGGCTCCAATGGCACGGCACCAGGCGAGAGCCAGAGCGCCTGAGTTAGGAAGAGTGAGGGAAGTCCCGGCCGCCGGGCGCTGGTGGTGGCCGTAGTAGGCAGAGTAGACCTGCTTCAGTAGCAGAGACAGCACTAGGCAAGTCCTGCAGACGCTGTCAGCGGCCAGATCCTAGAAGGGGCGGGCCAGGCGAGACCTCACAGGTGGCGCCCTGTCCTGTGGGAGGGGCACCGGCCAGGCCCTCAGGGCCTCATCGGTCCACAGGCAATAGAGGACGCGCGTGGTCTCGCGTGGGGGTGAGCCTCGGGCAGAGCCCTCCCCCCGGCCCCGTGTATCCGTAGAAGGGGGCGATGTGCGCCGCGCTTCGTGGGTGAGAGCCCCTCGGGCGGCGTCGGCGCCGAGTGCCCCGCTCCTCTCGTCTCTCCAGACAGGTTACATGTTCGGGAAAGGCATCTACTTTGCTGACATGGTCTCCAAGAGTGCCAACTACTGCCACACGTCTCAGGGGGACCCGATCGGCCTGATCCTGCTGGGAGAGGTCGCCCTGGGAAACATGTGAGTCCCCCGGCCCCGGGCGGAGGAGAGGCCCGCGGTCACAGACCCCGCGTTAACCGCGGGATCCAGAGAGACGCAGACCCCCTAGAGCAGATGGGTAGAACGGCACAAAGGGCGGCCGCCACAGTGTCCCCATCTCCACGCTGGCTGGACTCCATAGAAACCCAGAGAGGCCAGGCCACGGGCTGGGCTGGGCCTGGGGATCTGGTGGACAGGCTGCAGCTCTGAGAGGCCTTGAGGCCGAGTCCCTGGGCCCACGCCTGCTGGGCCTGCTGGGCCTGGTGGTGGGGGGGGGGGCGGGGGACACACAAGGCCTGAAGGTGTCAAGTTCACCCCTTCCCGCTGCGTGACCGGTGGCTTTCCTGACTAGGTACGAGCTGAAGCATGCTTCACATATCAGCAAACTGCCGAAGGGCAAGCACAGTGTCAAAGGTACTGGCGGGCTGGGGCCCTGGGAGGGCGGCAGGGTCCTCCCCAGGCTCGGTGGGGCATTTGGTGCCTTTAGGGGTCTTGACACTGCTGGGCTGCAGGAGACAGGGAGGGGCCTCTGGTGACACTGGGGATCGCTGGAGCTGGTGCACGGGACAGCGGGGCGGGCTAGCCTGGGGGCCTGGCAGCCCTGCCCGACAACCCTCCCGCTTGCCGCGGGCCTGAAGGGATGGAGCCCGAGTCTGCTCGCCCAGCGGCCCGCCGTGTCCACACCCTTCCTCACGGCTCCTAACTCCTGGCTTCTGCCTCACAGGTTTGGGCAAAACCACTCCTGACCCCTCGGCCAGCGTAACCCTGGACGGGGTGGAGGTCCCGCTGGGGCCCGGGGTCTCCTCGGGCGTCAGTGACACCTGCCTGCTGTACAATGAGTATCCTTTGCTCCCGCGCCGGGCTGAGCCGCTGGGGCGTCGGGGAGGGAAGCCGGGGCTCTGTCTTCGGGGCCGTGGTGGCGGCTGCCACGGGCTGGGGGGAGGGGGGCCGCACTGCCGCCCCGCTGGCTCCTTGACTCAGCCCCTCCAGGTACATCGTCTATGACATCGCTCAGGTGAACCTGAAGTACCTGCTGAAACTCAAGTTCAATTTCAAGACTTCCCTGTGGTGAGGGGGGAGGCGGCCGCCCTACAAGGGTCAGGATGGACGGGTTCAGAGCGTTCTCCACTGGTCAAGTCCTCTTTGTGTTGCGTTGGGGCTGGGGGTGATCTAGGGCTGTGTCCTGCCGGGCTCCGCCCCATGGGCAATGCTGACAGCAAGACCGCCGGGGCGAGGTGGAAAGCCCCACGGGGCCCAGCGCCCGCCCTGCTGGCTCCCCGCGGGGGAACTGTGCCCCCCCTTTTCCTACACGGTAGTCTTTAGTTTGGTTTTAGCAAAACGTTAAGCATTTATTTTGAGCTAGAAATAAAATCTAATTTGGTACTATGTACTTCCCTTTCTTCCTGTTGGACTTGTTGCCCTCTCCAGGTAGGGGCTTTGTGTCCTTTGCTTTGGGGAAGGACATGGGAAGACCAGGGAGGAGCGCGGGTCTTCTTCCCTCCGGTACTTGAACCCGGAAGCCCTTAGTCCATGGTGGGTGGAGGAGCACTTGCCCTGGAATTCCCCACCTGCCTAGGAGCAGTTTTGTCTTCCAAATTAAGACCATGCTGCTGGAGCTACCCCAGGGCTAATAGTCCTCATTAAAGCACGGGTGGCTTCTGGGTGGCTTCTGTGTCGTCGGGTCTCGTCTGACTGGGCACAGTCCTTCCCAGAGCTGCAGCCCCACAGTGCCCCGCGAAGTGGCAGAAGCCAGACGCCACGCGTGGGAAGCCTCTCGTTCCTCCGTCGTTTTGCCAGGTGCACTGTGGTGGTGGGAGCGCCCCACCCTCGGGGTGTGGGGGGGGGTCTTCTCTGAAAGCCAAGCTCTCGCTTCAACCTGTCACGGAGGGACGTGGGACGCTCAGGGCGGAAGATGGGGTCACAGGTCAGAGGGCGGGCCAGCAGCGGGTGCAGCCCCGGCTCCTGTCAGAAGCTGCACTGGCATTTCTTTGGTGGGGGAAACACGCAGGCCCACGGTCTGCGTTGCAAGTTCTGGTGAGCCCAGCCAGAGGCTGGCGTGAGGGGGAGTGGCGCCGGTGATGCTTGCCCATAGCAGATTCTGCCAGTGAAGTGCCTCAACTGTCTCTAGCTGACACTTGGGCCCTCAGAGTCCTACTTAGCTCAGTGGATTCTCAGCTCCCAGAGAAAGCGGGGGTCAGGCTGTTCACAGGATCGAGCCCTTGCATTCCTCATCATCTGAGGATTGGTCCCTGCCTGTCTGGCACTTTCTCACAACTACATGAGATGGATCACTTCTAAATCTCCCAAATCTGGCACCCAGCAGCACTATGGAGAAGGTTCCGGCGTGGTTCCTGACTTGTGGTAAGTGCTCTGTGGCTATTGCTGTTGCTAAGACCCCAGATAATGGTTCTGCTGGTGAGGGGAGAGGAGGGTAGGACATGGGGCTGTGCCTTTCCCGTCCAGTGGTTCCAGCCACCCTCCGTATGGCTTCCAGTCCTACCTGCCATCCCCCTTGGCAACGTGGCCAGTACTGACCCTGGCGCACCTCATCCCTAGGCAGGCTGTGAGGCTCAGAATAGCCCAGTTCTGTCTCGGCAGGTGGCCAAGCTAATTTTAACCATCTGGTGCTCACCCAGAAGGCAGGCTGGGCGTTCTACGTGAGCCAGTGTGCAACTGGTGCACCGCCAGCCACAGCCTCGTGTTGTGGTCTCTGTGCCGAGCACTGTCGGGTTTCCAGATTCTCTGAACCAGCAGCAAGGGCCCAGCAGCAGCGGGCGTCGTGAGCGGCTGGGGTGCAGACCGCACACCCGTGCTGCCTCTGCTTCCTGGCGCCAGGGGCAGCGGCTGCTCACGGCCCTCCTGGTCGGTGGAAGGCACAGCCGCCCTGGCTCCCACCTCACCCACTGGGCCACGTCTGGGGGATGGTCAGCCTCTGAGGCTCCCTCGACGACAGCGCCAAAGCCGGGGGTCCTCACTCAGCGACACCCCTCAGCCGAGCTCCTCGGCTCCCTCCACGACACCCCACAGCCGAGATCCCCAACTCCTCAACGACACCCCTCAGCCGACATCAGCTCCCTCAACGACACCCCTCAGCCGAGATCCTCACTCAACTCCCCCAATGACACCCCACAGCCGAGATCCTCACTCAGCTCCCTCAACGACACCCCTCAGCCGACATCAGCTCCCTCAACGACACCCCTCAGCCGAGATCCTCACTCAGCTCCCTCAATGACACCCCACAGCCGAGATCCTCACTCAGCTCCCTCAACGACACCCCACAGCCGACATCAGCTCCCTCAACGACACCCCACAGCCGAGATCCGCACTCAGCTCCCTCAATGACACCCCACAGCCGAGATCCGCACTCAGCTCCCTCAACGACACCCCACAGCCGAGATCCGCACTCAGCTCCCTCAACGACACCCCACAGCCGAGATCCGCACTCAGCTCCCCACATTTCCTGACTGTGGAGTTGCAAAGAGGCACAGAAATAGAAGCAAATGCCCAGAATAGTTTCAATGGAAGCATTTAGCGCGAACCTTACCGCACTGCAAGGTCACGCACCCCCAAGAATCAAGCTCTCCGCTGTCTTGTGCTGTGAATTCCAGCAACTTCCCAGGAGGGTATTCCTGCCTGGCTTGTCAAGTCAGAATCATTTGCCTCAGTGGTCCCCGGGTACCTCTAGTGTTGGGGAGAATTCCTCTGTAGCCACTGCAAGGCCCAGGACCAGGGGCCGGGCCGGGCCAGCCATGACGGCCGTACAGAGCTGCCCTGGGCAGGCACAGTCGCCGCTGAGCACATCTCTGAGTCCCAGTGTTGAGCTGCAGACCGGTCTCCCAGGAGTCTCCGGTTATCACCCCCATGTAGACAATCCCCTGGCCAGCCCTGGGTTATCACAACGCAGGACAACACAGGAAGGATACGCGACCCCCTGGCCAGAGCGACGAACATGTGGCAGAGTCATCTCATCTACATGATGTCGAACAAGTGCATTTTAGGGTCAAAGCTAAAATGTTCTCTTCCCTGGCCCTCTAGAATTGCTGAGAAATGAACTCTTTTCCTGCCACCAGAAGGATTCTGCAAGCCTTGTAATCGGACCAAGATAATCTCTGATTTTGTGCTAAGCAGGCACTCTGCCACTTGAGCCTTGTCCCTAGCCTAAACCTCTGCTCTTGATCCAGCACTGATAATCCGCTGGGCTGGAAGATGACAGGAAAGGGAATTACTGTCTTCTCCATTTCTCAGCTTTTCCTTCTCTCTGCATTAGCCAGCTTTCCATCACTAAAACAAATACCCAAGACACTTCACCTGTCATGCGAAAAAGGGTTGTTTGGCCTCATGGTTCTGTACGTTCCAGCTCAAGATCAAGTGCACATTTGCTTTGACACTTCTGGTGAGGGCCGTCATGCAGGAGTGTGTGCCAAGCAACTCCCCACCCCATGGACTAGAAAGCCAGAAAGGCAGCAGGAAGCCAGGCACGGGCGGCTCACGCCTGGAATCCTAGCTACCCAGAAGGCTGAGATCTGAGGATCGCAGCTCAAAGCCAGCTCTGGCAGGGAAAAGCTCAGGGACAGTGTCCAGGCCCTGAGTTCAAGCCCTAGGACGGACAAAAAGATGACAGGAAGAGACCAGGCCCCACAGTCCGTTTGGAATGCACCCCCCCAGTGACCGAAGGGCCTTCCACCAGGTCCCACTTTTTTTTGTTTGTCTTTTGTGGATCTTGGACCTGGGCCTTGTCTCACAGAACTTTTTACACAAGGCTAGCACTACCACTTTTTGCCATAGCCCTGCTTTGGGGTAGTTAACTGAAGATACAGAGTCTCATGGGGCTGGAAACGTGGGTTAGTGGTAGAGCCCTTGCCTAGCATGCATGAAGCCCAGGGGTGAGGTCTTTGGGCAGCTCCCAGATGCTGGGGTTGACAAGGCCTGGGAAGGAAGACCTCACAACCCTTCGGCCTGTACTGCCAGGTAAACATGGGCCTTCTCTCAGTCCTGCAGCTCCCAAGGTCATCAGAAGGCCACAGGAAGTAGATGGGCAGCATTCCTAGGACAGGAAGAACAACTAGAGGTCTTTGCCCCCAGAGCTCAGTTGAGCCTCAGGGCATTGCAGAGTCAGGTGACCGAACTCATTTTCTTCTGTGGTCGTGAAGCACTGGACTGAGAAAGCCAGCTGCATCCAGACATGCCGACAGTAACATGTCCACAGTGCCTACTCACTCCCTGACTTTCAAAACGGCATCCCCTCTGTACAACACCTTAATAATAATAGAACTGTATTTTTTAAATTATCCCAAAATCTATAGAAAATGTAAAACCAGCCGAATACCAGAGGCTCACGCCTGAAATCCTACTCAGGAAGCTGAGATCTGAGAGTTGTTCAAAGCCAGCCCGGGCAAGTAATTCTGAGACTCTCCAAATAACTACCAAAAAGCCACACATGGAACTATGGTTCAAGTGGTAGAGTGCCATCCTTGAGTGAAAATTTTTTATTTTTTTGCCAGTCCTGGGGGCCGGACCCAGGGCCTGAGCACTGTTCCTGGCTTCTTTTAGTCCAAGGCTAACACTACCACTTGATCCACAGCGCCACTTCTAGCCTTTTCTGTTTTACGTGCTACTAAGGAATCGAACCCTGGGCTTCATGCATGCTAGGCAAGTACCACTAGGCTACATTCCCAGCCCAGGGACAAACTTTTCAATTAAGAGAAGATACTAAGTAACAGAAATTAAAAAGGCTGATGAGTGGAAATACAGTCCCTTGCGCCACACAGAGGCCTACAGGAAGGATCTGAATTAGATATGTGATGTGAACACCTACAATCACAGCTGCCATGCAGGGAGGGGCAGGAGGATTACAATGTAAAGCTAGCTCAGGCAAAAGTGAGACAATAGCTGAGAAACCAAACTAAAGGCAAAAGGACTGGTATGACTCAAGTGGCAGGCCACTTGCAGCATGAAATCCCAGTAATGCCAAGAAAAAAAAAAATCTAGAACAACTCCAGGCCTGGGATTGGGTGGGAGTCCATAAATGTACAAGTAGTTATTAAAGACCTGTTGTTTCCACTCATGCAGGTGACACAATACATCCCAGAACACTAGCAACTGCAGCTAAAGATTTGCTTTATATTAAGAAACTGGGCTGGGAAAATGGCCTAGTGGCAGAGTGCTGGCCTCTTATACACAAAACCCTAGATTCGATTCCTCAGCACCACATATACAGAAAAAGCCAGAAGTGGCGCTGTGGCTCAAGAGGTAGAGTGCTAGCCTTGAGCAAAAAAGAAGCCCGGGACAGTGCTCAGGCCCTGAGTCCCATGCCCCAGGACTGGCAAAAGAGACAAAAAACAACAGGGGGCTGGGTATCAGTGACTCACACCCGTAATCCTAGCTATTCAGAAGGCTAAGATCTGAGGAAGGATCCTCATTTAAAGCCAGCCCAGGCAGGGAAGTCCATACAACTCTTATCTCCAAAAGCCAGAAGTGGAGCTGTGGCTCAGAGTGATAGAGTACTAGCCTTGAGTACAAAAGCTGAGGAACAGCATCTAGGCCCTGAGTTCAAGCCCCTGAACCAGCACACATGCACGCCTGCGCGCACACATGAAAGAAAGCAGGGCTGGGAATATGGCCTAGTGGCAAGAGTGCGTGCCTCATATACATGAAGCCCAGGGTTCGATTCCCCAGCACTACATATATAGAAAATGGCCAGAGTGCTAGCCTTGAGCAAAAAGAAGCCAGGGACAGTGCTCAGGCCCTGAGTCCAAGGCCCAGGACTGGCAAAAAAAGAAGAAAAGAAAGCAAGCCTGAGTCGTATTTTATGCTACACAGACAAGCATACAATAAACTTTCGCTGAATCAACTAGGGACAGAGGATTTATTTGGGCACAGGTGTTGTGAGTCTTGTCAACATCATGGTGGTGAATTCCCAAGCGTATTCTAGCAGTCACAACAGGCCAGGCAGGTCTTATGATTATGTGCAAAGGACACTGTTATCATTGAAGTGGAGCTGGATGTGCATAATTGCATATACATATATATATATATCATAAAGGTGCTGTGCAGAGGGGTTACAGTTACGTAGGTCAGGTAATGAGGATGTTTCTTGTTGAGCAGTGTCACCCCTTACCTAATTGATTTTAACGTAAAAGAATGCAAAGAGCTTTCAAACAGAAAGGTGTAATCAACAAGCTTATCACTCCCATGTTACTTTTTTTTTTTTGCCAGTCCTGGGCCTTGAACTCAGGGCCTGAGCACTGTCCCTGGCTTCTTTTTCCTCAAGGCTAGCACTCTGCCACTTGAGCCACAGCGATACTTCTGGCTTTTTCTACATATGTGGTGCTGGGGGATCGAACCCAGGGCTTCATGTATGTTAGGCAAGCACTCTTGCCACGAGGCCACATTCCCGGCCACCATGTTACATTTTTAATTACTAAATGGGCATCGCCTAGAAGCTTAGCTGAGGGAGAGGCTGTGAGGCCTGGCACCCAGGCTATGGAGACGGGCCAGCATGGCTATCCGCACCCCCAGGTTTCTGAACTCATGGCGCAGCAGTGAAATGCGGTCATTACAGAGCCTGGGGCCTAGGAGTTACGTGCTAACGAATGGCCGGGTCACAGCGCCCGCAGATGCTGCGTATACAGAGAAGCTTCTTTCTCGCGCACCGTCGCGAGGCTTCCTGGGGCATTTTTATCAAGGCACCCACTGCCCTCTTGAAGGCTCCATTAAGTCCATTCATACTGCTGTGTAGTGCGGCACCTATCATCTGACGGCGTCTGTGACCCTGACAACTCCAGGCATGTCATCCACGTGGAACCATACAGGAGCTGTCCTTTTGTGACTCTTAGATTGCTCAGCATGTCCTGGAGGTTTGCCCATGTCATAGAGCGTGTCCTCATTTTCTTCCTTTGTTTACATGTGTTACATGTTCTCTCCCCATTCGTCCCGTAGTGGACACCTGGATTGCAATCATGCCTTCAGTTCTTCGGAGGTGTATTCCAAAAACAGAGCTGCTGGATCAGATGGTGGCTCAGTGTTTCAGGCTTCCATTTCAGGAGCAACTGTACTGGTTTCCATAGCAGCACACCATTCACAATTCCAGGAAGCAGTGCATAAAGGTTGCAGTTTTCCACACCCATGCGGACCTTTTGTATTCTAGCTATCCTAGAGGGTGTGAATGGTTATTTCGTGGTGGTTTGCATTTGCATCTCCAGAATGACAATGATTTTGAGCATCCTCTCAGAAGCTTATTGACTCTTAAACTTCCTTTGGGAAACTGTCTGTTCAAATATTTTTGCACGCTCTTTCTCTGCTGGTTCCAGGATTTGAACTCAAGGTCTCATGCTCTAGTTTGGTTTTCTTGCCCATGTCATTGCTCTATCACCTCACCTCCAGTCTGGCAGTTTGCTAGTTATTCTGGAGATGAAGTCTTGCAGACTTTTCTGCCTGGGCTGGCTTCAAATTGTAATCTTCCATGTCCCAGCCTCGTAGTAGCTAGGATTACAGGCATAAGCATCTAATATCTGCGTCTTTGTGCTCATTTTTAATTGGATTGTGTGCCTTTTTATTATCATTATGAGACATATATGCCTTATCAGAGATATGTGTGACTTGTAAGTACTTCCTCCTATTCTGAGAATCATATTTTCTGTTTCCCCATCCTGTGGTACTGGGGTTTGAATTCCTTTCACTATCTAGATAGTGTTTTAGCTTTTTTTTTTTTTTTTTTGTCAGTTGTTGGGGCTTGAACTCTAGGCCTGGTCTCTATCCTTGAGCTCTTTGGCTCAAGCTAGTGCTCTACCACTTTGAGCCACAATGCCACTTCTGGCTTTCTGCTTTGGGCAAGACAGCAACTTGGTGAAGTAAAATCTCACCTCAGGGTTGGGAAGCAAAAAGGAGTAAGAAAAGGACCAGGGTCCCCTCATTCCCTTCGTGGCACGCCCCAGGACCCAGAGGCTTCCATCTGGGCCCTGCTTCCACAGGAAGTGGGCCCCCGTCCCTTCCCTTAGGAAGCCTTTAACACAAGGTTTTTCCGAAGATACTTCAGACTCACACTGAACTGGGTGCTACTGGCTCACACCTGTAATCCTACTCAGGAAGTTGATCTGAGAATTGCGGTTTAAAGCCAGTCCAGACAGAAAAGTCTGTGGGACGCTTATCTCCAATGGAATACTAAAAAGTCAGAAGTGGCACTGTGGTGGACTGGGAATATGGCCTAGTGTTCAAGTGCTCATCTCATATACATGAAGCCCTGGGTTCGATTCCTCAGCACCACATACATGGAAATAGCCAGAAGTGGCACTGTGGCTCAGGTGGCAGAGTGCTAGCCTTGAGCAAAAAGAAGCCAAGGACAGTGCTGAGGCCCTGAGTTCAAGCCCCAGGACTGGCAACAAAAAAGCTCAGGGACAGTGCCCAAGCCCTTAGTTCAAGCCCCAGGACTGGTAGCAAAGGAGGGGGGGAGGGGAGAGAGCCAAGGGAAAAGATTCACACTGTAGCAGACTGAGGCAGAGAAGTTCAAGGCTTGCCCAAGATCTAACACTTGCTTACAAATGGGCAAGGTTTACAACTCACATTTTCTCTCAGTCCAGGAATCTCTTTTCCCCTCCTCAGAATATGTCCAAGGAGAAAATTTTCAAAGGCACTTGAGCCCATTTTCATGAATATTGTACAGCAAAAAAGGAGGAGACCCTGACAGGCACTTAGTTGACATTGTACCAGAGTCCTAGAAGCAAGACTTCTGGGAAGGGAGGAGTCACTTGTGTAAGGCCAAAGAGGAAGTAGGGACGGAATGGGATTCTGACCGAAAGGATGCTGGGATCGGATGAGCTGAACCTGGGTTCCTGCTAGCACAACTTAGGGTCCTCAGATCTGAGCCTCCTGAGTAGCCATTATCACAAATGTGAGTCCCTGGCACCAGGCTTCTATTTTGACCTAGTGCTTTTTCTTGTTTCTCAATCCTGAGGATTGAACCCAGGGTGTTCTATGTACTAGGTGGATGTGGTAAGCTGTACACCCCAGACATAATAAGTTTTTGTGGTTTGGGAGTTTGTTTTTGCTTGAACTCAGTGTCTCATTCTCTAGATGGGCTTTCTTGCTCATGGCTGGTGACCAACTACTTAAGGTACACTTCTAGGTCAGTTTTTTTGTTTGTTGGTTTTTTTTTTGTTTTTTTTTTTTGCCAGTCCTGGGGCTTGAACTCAGGGCCTGAGCACTGTCCCTAGCTTCTTTTTTGCTCAAGGCTAGCACTCTGCCACTTGATCCACAGCGCCACCTCTGGCTTTTTCTATAGATGTGGTGCTGGAGAATCGAACCCTGGGCTTCATATATATGAGGCAGGCACTTTACCACTAGGCCATATTCCCAGCCCCTCTTATAGACTTTTTGAACCACTCTCCTCCAGGTCTCAACCTCCTGAGTAGCTAGGATTACTGACACCTGGCTATTAATTGTGTCTTGGGTTTTTTTTTTTTTTTTTGAGCAACTAAGAACACTTAGCTAGTTATGTCATTTTAAATTGGAATGTTGTTTCATATTGCTATTCCTCCAGCAGTACTAAGAGGTGAGTCCTCTGCCCTTGTAAAGGGGATGACACGCTTAGAGTCAAAAGTTGAAGGGAGCACCGCTGTGCCTTCTGTCCTTAGAGGACATTTCATCCACTTGGCAGCAGACACAGAACTCCACTGTTAGAAGACAAGAGAAGCAACAGCCACTAATGTTGCTGCGTGGACCTTAACTTCCCACTCTCTGGAACCATCAGAAATGGATTCTTGTGGTTGATAAATTCCCCAGTCACGCCAGGCGCCAGTGGCTCATGCCAGTAATCCTAGCTCCTCAGGAGGCTGAGATCTCAGGTTTGCTGTTGGAAGCCGGCCGGCCCTGGCAGAAAAGTCCATATAAGACTCTTGTCTTCAATTAACCACTCAAAAGTTGGAAGTGAAGTTGTGGCTCAAAGTGGTAGGGCACTAGCCTTGAGCAAAGGAGCACAGGAACAGTGCCCAGGTCACAAGTTCAAGCCCCACAACCAACAACAAAATCGTAGTCAAAAGGCTAGATTCTAGCACAAATGGCCTCCCATCACAGAAGGAGAAACTGGGGTGGTAAGAATGGGCCAGATTCCCAAGTACCCCATGTGGCTAGTGCTCCTTGGACAAGTTATGAGGCTGTTAGGGGAAACGGACTAAACTAATGATGTGACCTTAAATGTCTTCCTCACAAAGTAAATGGCAGGTCTGGAGCTGGTCCATGGCTTCAGGCTTCCAAAAGATTCATCTGGGACTTTTTAAATATAGATTGTTGAGTGGATACGTTTTATGTACTTTTCTACTGTTTTGAAGATGATTTTATACTTCTTCCATTGTTATCTGAGCTTTGTTAATGCTTTAGGATTTTCTCCAAAAAAAAAGTCGGTTGTTGATTTACACAGCAGCTTGTATGAAAGCTCCTCAACATAAAGCCTGATCTGCCTTGGTCTTAATGCCCTGGCCACCGTGACATTCATAAAATTTCTGTATTTTTTTTTTTGTCTTTTCTTTTTTGGTACTGGGGATCAAACCCAGGACGTTGCACTTGCCGGGCAAGCGCTTTGCCACTGAGCTACATCCCAGCCTGACATTCATAAAATTTCATCCTCAGACCCTCTCTTGACCTCATCCCCAAACTGAGGAAGCTGCTGGGCTTGGAGCTGCACCTCTAAGGAGCAGGCCATTCAAAATAAGGAATCATGTTGGAATGGACTCACTTCCCTAGCTGTGCCTAACAGCACAGCAGCAGCAGAGGCACAGAGCCCGCAGGCCTGGAGGGTTCTTTCCCCTCCCACCACATGGCTCAGGCCAGTGTTCCGAACCTCCCTGGGGGTACAGTTCTGCTTCCAACCATGCCATCGCGGCAGCACGGGGACACTGCTGGGTGGGTGCTAGGAGCGCAGACTATGAAGGCCAGTTGCTGTTCAAAGCCAGCCTAGGGGCTGGGGATATGGCCTACTAGCAAGAGTGCTCGCCTTGTGTATATGAAGCCCTAGGTTCGATTCCTCAGCACCACTTATACAGAAAATGGCCAGAAGTGGCGCTTGTGGCTCAAGGGGTAGAGTGCTAGCCTTGAGCAAAGAGAAGCCAGGGACAGTGCTCAGGTCCTGAGTCCAAGGCCCAGGACTGGCAAAAAAAAAAAGCCAGCCCAGGCAGGAAAGTATGTGAGGATCTAGTTTCCGATTAACCACCAAAAAGCTAGAAATGCAGCTGTGGCTCAAGTGGCGGAGCGCCGCCAGCCTTGAGTGGAAAGGCCAAGGGGCAGCCCAGCCATCTCCGCTGCCCTGGGCCCGGCTGGTCCTCAAGCTCGCCCCCCCCCCCTCCGCTGCCCTGCGCCTGGCTGGTCCTCAAGCTCGCCCCCCCCCCCCGCGCCCTGCCGCCTCTTTCAAGCTCGCTCCCCCCCCCTTGCCCTCGCCTGTCTTTGTCCCAAACACAAACACAAACACTTGCCACCCGATTAAAAATGCGACCCTTCCTGCCCTGGGCAAGCTCACCTTCTCTGCCCGGGGTGTCCCGGGGTGTCCGGGGCCTCCTCCCCGACTCCGGAGGGAGGGCCGGGGCCCAGCAGCTCAGCCTGCAGTCCCGGCCGAGGGGGGCGACGCCGAGGGGGGGGGGGCGGCCTGAGCCGGCAGGAAGGGAAGCGGGAAGGAAGGCAGGCCCGAGCCAGGTGGCCCCGGGGGCGCCTCCCGGGACCCCGGAGGCCCCGTCGCGGGGCAGCCCCGGCGGGAGAGTGGTCGGTTCCGTCCGCAGACGGGCGGCAGAGCGGGGGCAGCGCGGAGGCGGAGGCGGAGGCGCGGGCGAGCCGAGGCCCGGGGCCGGGGCCGGGGCCGGCCGGGGACAGCCGCCGAGGGCCGGCCGCCTCGCCCGGGCCCGTCCCGCGCGGGGGACTCGCCGGGGCTGCGGCTCCCCGCGTCCCGCGACCGCGGCCGCCGCGCACCCCGGGATGGAGGCGCCGAGCGCGGGGCCCGAGGGCCGACTCGCCGACCTCTCCAGGTCCCGTGCGCCGCGCGGCCCGGGCCGCCAAGTTCCAGGGCCGCGGCGTCCCGACCCGAGACCCGAACGCGCGGCGAGGCCGCCGGGAACCGCGGCTGGCAGACCCAGCGCGGCGCCGCGGTGAGCACTCGGGGCCCGCGGGCGCCGTTCCCGCGCCCGCCCGCCCGCCAGCGCCGCCGGCCCCCCGCGGAAGCCGCGCCGCTCGCGACCCCGGGCCGGCCGACGAGCCCCGCCGGCCGGCCCGGGCGCTCCGCGGGGGGGCGGGGCCTGCGGGGGGCGGGGGCGGGGCGCGCGGGGGGCGGGGGCTGCGAGGGGGCGGGGCGGGGCCGCCGGCGGCGGCGCGGGCCGCCGCTCCGCATTCGAACCTCCCTCGCAGGCGGCCTCCGCCCCACAATGCACCGCGGCGGGCAGCCTTTGAAAAAGCGGCGCGGCTCGTTCAAGATGGCGGAGCTCGACCAGTTGCCTGACGAGAGTGAGTAGCGCCCGGGCGCCCCGGTCCCCGCCCGCCGCCCGCCGGGCCCGCGCCCGCCCCGGCCCGCACGCGCGGCCGCGTCCCTCTCCCGGCAGGCGGGCCGACCCCCGGCCACCCTCCCCCCCCCCCCCGCAGGCCGGGTCCTCCCGCGCCGGGGCCGTCGCCGCGTCGCCGCCTTTGTTATGGTGTCCGCGTCCGTTTCTGGGGCTGTGCGGGCGCCGGGGCCGGAAGCCGAGAGCCCGGGGTGCCGCCCGTCCCGGCGGAGCGGCGGCCGCGGCCTCGGCGCCGGGGGGCGAGCGCGGCCCGCCGCCGTTCCCGCGCCGGGTTACGTAACCCGCCGGCCGGGGGCTCGGCGCGGCGCCGGCGGCCGCGGCCCCCCGGGGCGCCGGCCTCCGTGCCGTCCGGTCCCGGGACAGCCCCGCCGCGGGCGCCGCGACCCCCGGCGCGCCCCGCGGCCACCCGGCCGGGCCCCAGCCCCCCACCACAGGTGGCCGCCGCGGCGACCCGGCCGGGATGCGGCGCCCGGGTCGCCCCACCCCGCGCACCGCCGGGCTCGCGCGCGGGCGTGGCGGGCGCGGCCCCGGCCCCGGCCCCGGCCCCCGCGCCCTCACCTGCCGGCCACCGCTCACCTGAGCCCGAGCCGGGCGGCCGGCACCTCCCCGCGCGGGACGGGGGGACCCGGGCTCCCGGTGGTGAGTACTGCGCAAATCCTGCACAAAGGCGGCAGATCGTCCCCGCGAATGACAAAATGGTCCCGAGCCCCCACGCGCCATTTGTATTCGCCCCACTTGGCCAGAGTTACGGAATGAACCGCACGACGTGGGGCTGCCCGCCAGGCAGACGGACTTCGGAAGCGGGAGCTCCTGGTCCTGCCCGTGGGGTTTCTCTGCGAGGTCGCGTGTTCTTGGTATTATTGTAAAGCCAGCAGTCCGGGTGGCCCAACTGGTGAAAGTTGTATTCGAAATGTGTTCGCTAGGTCACCAAAGAACTTGCTTGGTGAAGTGATGGAGCCGCCTTGCCTTCGGTGGTGTTTCTCACGGTACGAAGAGCCATCTGGGGTGGTGGGACACTTCAGTTAGGGCTTGGGCTGTCGTTTACCTTGTATGTAGTCTGAACCTAAATAACTGGTGCTCACTGGATTGGACGGGGCGCGACTACAGCCCATCCACGGGTTTTATTGCTTTTGTTTGGAGAATGTAGTTGACTCGATTTAGGGTATTTGAAAATAAAGGGGGGGGGGCCTAATCACAATATGCTTGTTTTCTGAAAAAGAAGAGCCTTGGGGTTTATGCTGGAGTTCAAGTTCCAGCTATGGTCTCAAACAGTGTAACCTAGTCCATTTCTATTCCTGTGTAGCCTCTGGGACATGGGTGCATGCCTTTGTGTTTGTGGAGTTTGTCTCACTAGCTAGACATCTGCTCTGTTAAAAAAAAGCTAGTTTGTTATAGTGCCACAGGTCAAATAGACATATAAACCGGACTTACATGAGGTTTGATATAGAGTAGTATAGGTAGTTTCTTTTTTCTTTTTGAGGAACATTTGAAAGGAAAAGGGATTTTAATTAGATACCAGAACTAACAAGTATTTTACTAAGTTTAGTCAAGAGTACTAGCTAGTATATTAGCAAATAACAATAGTAACGTCATCAGTATATCAAACTAACTTATTGAGTACTTAATATGAACCAGATTTGATACAAAGCATATTATATATATTTTTGCACTTAATCTTCCTTTCAGTTCATGTAAGTACTCAATTTTATACAAGAGGGTACTGTGTTTAGGTCAGTCCTGGGCCATGAACTCAAGGCCTGAGCATTATCCCCAAGCTTCTTTTTGCTCAAGGCTAGTACTCTACCTCTTGAGTCACAGCGCCACTTCTAGCTTTTTCTGTTTATGTGGTACTGAGGAAATGAATCCAGGGCTTCTTGCATGCTAGGCAAGCACTCTACCACTAAGCCACATCCCAAACCCCTAAATCCCTGTTCTTAAAGTGTCTATTATTTCACATCTCCTCTTTGAGGCTCCAGGGCCACCTCAGATTTCTCAGGGTCAAAATCCTCTCCGTATTTCCACCATCCTCTACCCCTTCCTCCGGCTCAATGTATCTTCCAGTGACTCCTGTCTCTAAGGATAGTTCTACTGTGCACTCAGCTGGCAGAGCAGAAGCCCAGTGGTTATTTCTAGCATGTCCTTTTTACTGTCTTTTTTTTTTTTTTTTTGCCAGTCCTGGGCCTTGGACTCAGGGCCTGAGCACTGTCCCTGGCTTCTTTTTGCTCAAGGCTACCACTCTGCCATTTGAGCCACAGTGCCACTTCTGGCCGTTTTCTGTATATGTGGTGCTGGGGAATTGAACCCAGGGCTTCATGTATATGAGGCAAGCACTCTACCACTAGGCCATATCCCCAGCCCTTTACTGTCTGTGTTTAAGCCTTTACCAATTCTGGGAGCATTTACTTTCTTTTATATTCCAGCACTTTAGGTTCCCATTAACCCACTCTCTCCCCACACAGAATACTCCTTTCAAAGTGTGTACTGGTCATCTCCTTCCCTTCCTCCCTCTTTCTTCCTTTCTTTCCTTCTTTTTTTTTTTTCTTTCTTTTTGGTAGGTCATGGAGTTTGAACTTGGAGCCTGGGCACTGTCCCTGACCTCTTTTATTCAAGGCTGGCACTCTGTCACTTGAGCCACAGTGGTTTTCTGGTGGTGAATTGGAGATAAGAATCGCACAGACTTTTCCTGCCATGACTGGCTTTGAACTGTGAGCCTCAGATCTCAGCCTACTGAGTAGCTAGGATTACAGGCATAAGCCACTAGTGCCTGCCTTCTGCTTGTTTGTGAGAGCACTAGAGTTTGAAAGCTTGCTAGATAGGCCTCTGCAACCAAAATCAGGTCCTTAGCCCTTTATCTTCCTGTTTAAGATCGTTTCATAGCTGTAAGACCCTTTTTGATCTGTCCACTCCCCTCCTCTCCAGCTTCCTTCATTTTGTACCTCTTCTCTTGTTCTGTTCTTTTGAGCTAAACTGGATCCTTTGCATTCCCTGTATTCACTGGGCTTTCTCAGTCCTCTGGGGCCTTTACATGTTGGACGCTGACTAGGTTGCTCATCCTGTACTCACTTCAGGTTAACTTCTACCTATCTTTTCTTTTTCTTTTCTTTTTTTTTTTTTGCCAGTGCTGGGGCTTGAACTCAGGGCTGAGCACTGTCCCTGGCTTCATTTTGCTCAAGGCAGAAAGGCTAGCACTCTACCACTTGAGCTTCAGTGCCACTTCCAGCTTTTTCTGTGTATGTGGTGCTAAGGAATTGATCCTAGGTCTTGGTGCATGCTGGGCAAGCACTCTACCACTAAGCCACTAAGCCACACATATCTACTGTTGTAGCCCTACCTATGTTTTTTTCCCTGACGGTACTGAGACTTGATCTCAGAGCCCTGCACTCCGGCTGGTGCTCTGCCACTTGAGCCACACTTCCACTTTGGCTTTTTGCTGGTTAATTAGTAGTAGGAGTCTCATGATCTTTTCTGCCCTGGCTGGCTTTGATCTTCAGATCATAGCTCTTTTTTTTGGGGGGGGGGGGGGGCAGTCCTGTGCTTGGACTCAGGGCCTGAGCACCTTCTCTGGCTTCTTTTTGCTCAAGGCTAGCACTCTGCCACATGAGCCACAACGCCACTTCTGGCCATTTTCTATATATGTGGTGCTGGGGAATCGAACCCAGGGCTTCATGTATATGAGGCAAGCACTCTTGCCACTAGGCCATATTCCCAGCCTCAGATCATAGCTCTTTGAGTAGCTAAAGTTATAGATGTGAACCACCAGCTTAACAGGTTTTTGATTGGTTAATACAATATTAACAGTGGGCACTGTATGAAAATTAGCCATGTATAATGTACACATTGTAAGCTCTTGTCTATATGTTAACTCATTTACTCCCCACTTCACAAACAAAGAAACAAAAGCAAAGAGAGAGTAAGTACTTCAGAAGGTAAAACAAGGAGGTGGCAGAGCCAAGATTAAAACATAGGTAGTGTAGCCTCTATTTAGAATCCTTAACTATAACTGCCTCTCGAAAAAGGAAAGATAGGTTGTAGGTAGTCTAGTTAAGGTCACACTCCCCAAATTGCAGTTCATGGAGTGTGAAGCAAGAATGGCTGTTCTGTGACTGACACTTCTTCCTTCAGATCCCTGCTCAAATACCACCTTTGCAGAGACATTAATCATGGGCCCCTTATATAAACAGCCCTCTCCCTGCTCCCACACTTCTGTCTCTAAGGCTTTACTTTTTACATCGTGCTTATCATGACCTGTCTCCCTTCTTACCTTCTACTAGAAGATAAGCTCCAGGAGCGTAGGGACTTGGCTGTTTTGCCTGCTGCAGTGTCCCCATTGCTCTGAGCTGGGGCGGGCATGTAGTCAGCATCCTGTACATGCTCACTGAATGAGTGAATGTGTTTTCCTCAGATGAACTGCATTTCTCTTGGTTGCTGTGTGGATGTGCAGCCTATCTTTCTGCTTTCTAGTTGTGCTGTGTTGTCCGAGCTTTCTAAATCAAGACCTTAGGCTTTTTTTTTTGGGGGGGGGGGGGAGAGGCAGCAACAGGGCCAAGGCTTGAACTCAGGGCTTGCGAGCTTTCTTGGAGATAAGAGTCTCATAGATTTTTTTTCTCCCAAGTTGGCTTTGAACTGTGATCCTCAGAGCTCAACCTCCTGAGTAGCTATGATTACAGGCGTGAGCCACTGGCACCCATCTCCCTTAGAACACTCTTATGTTGTCCTCACCCAGGATTTTCAGGCTTTTATTATCTTTGATCATGGAACTACAAAAGCCTTCTTTTCCTGTTAATTCTCCCACTTGCTTTGCTTACAGATCCTGTCCTTTTTTTCGCTACAGAACCATTCCCGCTCAAGTCTAGCACTCTGCCACCTGAGCCACAGCGCCCCTTCTGGCCGTTTTCCATATATGTGGTGCTGGGGAATCGAACCCAGAGCTTCATGTGTAGGAGGCAAGCGCGCTCTTGCCACTAGGCCATATTCCCAGCCCCGAGAACTTTCTAATTCTAATGCAACTAAAGTTTGCTTTATCTAGGGAATTCCTCCACATTTATTATACTAGCCCCTGTATGTTGCATATGTCTACATTTGAGGTCTTCAAAGGACTTCAGACTTGCTATGGTAGATCTAAGATTGTTTCCGCATTCTGTTTTCTCTGCTTAATTACCTCTTCAGATCTTGGCCTCAGTAAATGTTAGTACTTTTTCTCCCTATTTTTTCCTTCACCAGAGCACTTTAGAATGAGGATCCAAGAATTATTTCTGTTCTTACCTCCTTTTCCTGTCTTAGAATGGTTTCCAACTCTCTACCAAATGTTTTTGTCCAGTTCCTCCTTATCCTACCTTGATTTCCAAGTCTAAAGCTTAAATTGTCTACTAGTTATTTCAAATTTTATATTCATTTGTCATTTCAAACTCACCATTATACAAACTAAATGAATTACTTTTACCCCAGAAATCAAGTTCTTTTTCTCTTATTTTCTGAAATAATTATTGATTCTTTTTTCCATTGCAGGCTCTTCAGCAAAAGCCCTTGTCAGTTTAAAAGGTAAGGATTATACTCAGTTTAGGTATATTTATATGTTAGAAATTTAATTCATAAAAAGTAATTTTGGTGGGCTGGGGATATGGCCTAATGGCTAATGGCAAGAGTGCTTGCCTCATATACATGAAGCCCTGGGTTCAATTCCCTAGCACCACGTATACAGAAAGTGGCCAGAAGTGGCGCTGTGGCTCAAGTGGCAGAGTGCTAGCCTTGAGCAAAAAGAAGCCAGGGACAGTGCTCAGGCCCTGAGTCCAAGGCCCAGGACTGTCAAAAAAATAAATTAATAAAATAATAATAATAATAATTTTGGTATCTTATTTAAACTTTTCCTCCTAAGTACTGATTTTCCCAGAGAACTGTAAATTCCTGTGCTTTTTGAGAAGTTGTTACAAATTAAGGAAAACTTTGTTTTTAGGGGCCTGAGCACCGTCCCTGGCTTCTTCTTGCTCAAGGCTAGCACTCTGCCACTTGAGCCACAGCGCCACTTCTGGCCATTTTCTGTATATGTGGTGCTGGGGAATTGAACCCAGGCCCTCATGTATACGAGGCAAGCACTCTTGCCACTAGGCCATATCCCCAGCCCCACTTCTGCCTTTTTCTGAGTAGTTTATTGGACTTTCTTGCCCAGGCTGGATTTAGACCACGATTCTCAGATCTCAACTTCCTGAGTCAGATTACATACATGAGCCAGCAGCACCTGGCAAGATTCTTTTTTTTTTTTTTTTTAATGCCATTTTTTTTTTGTTTTTTTTTGGTGTCAGTCCTGAGATTTGAATTCAGGGCTTGGGCACTGTCCCTGAGCTGCTTTTGCTCAAGGCTAGCACTCAACCACTTGCCATAGCGCCACTTCTGGCTTTTTCTGTGGTCCTGAGGAATAGAACCCCAGGTTTGATGCGTGGTAGGCAGGCACTCTACCACTGAGCCTCCTTTCTAGCCCTTGCTTTATTTTTAATTGGTTATTATGTTGATGTTTAGTTTGAGCCGGACTGTGATCCTCCTGTTGATGCTTCCTGCATAGCTCTGATGGCAGATGCTTACAACCATGCCCTCCTTTTTTTTTCTCCTCGATAATGTATTTGTTTTTTATTTTTTAACAAAAAAGTTGTTCAAAAATTATTTGATGTGCCAATTACATATAGTCAAATTTGATTGTTTAAGAAGGAAAATCATTCAGCAATCAAATCAGAATGCCATGCTTTTTATTGGTTGAGATGGTGGTCTCAAATAGGTCTGGTCTCCAAGTACAGTTATATTAATCTCAGCCTCCTGAGATTGAGGGTTATAGGTATGACCCACTGTGCATGGATTTTTTTTTTTTTTAACTTGTCCTGGGGCTTAAACTCAGGACCTGGGTGCTGTCCCTGAGCTCTTTTGCTCAAGGCTAGCACTCTGTCACTTGAGCCACAGAGCTACTTCTGGCTTTTTCTATATATGTGGTGCTGAGGAATCGAACCCAGTGCTTCATGTATTCAAGGCAAGCACTCTACCACTAGGCCATATTCCTAGCCCAAGAAAATTATGTAACTAATAAGCTTTTCTTATGGAAAAAAATCAGAATGCTGATAAGCAATTTGAATAAAACAAATAGCCATCATATATATGGAGAGAGAGAGAGAGAGAGTTGTATATCTTTCTCTGTATTTCAGTATATCTTTGTACAAAAATTAAACCCTTCTTTCTTTTCTTTTTCTTTTTTGTTTTTGGCAGTCCTGCAGCTTGAACTCAGCCAGGCACTGTCTCTGAGCTTTGTTTGCTCAAAGGTAGCACTCTACCACAATGCCACTTCCAGCTTTTTCTGTTTATGTGGTCCTGAAGAATCAAACCTAGGGCTTCATGCATGCTAGGCAAGCGCTCTACCACTAAGCCACATTCCCAGCCTTCCCTATTATTTTCATAACTCAATCAATTACTTGATTGGATTTTTCCTATATGTATAGCACAATTCCTTGAATTATTTGAAATACTATACTAACTCCATTTTTATATGTGAAAAGTTTCACATATTGAAGCAATAAAACATTTGAGAGATGTACTACAAATTAAAACTTAGAAGGGGGCTGGGGATGTGGCCTAGTGGCAAGAGTGCTTGCCTCGTATACATGAGGCCCTGGGTTCGATTCCCCAGCACCACATAGGCAGAAAATGGCCAGAAGTGGCGCTGTGGCTCAAGTGGCAGAGTGCTAGCCTTAAGCAAGAAGAAGCCAGGGACAGTGCTCAGGCCCTGAGTCCAAGCCCCAGGACTGGCCAAAAAAAACCCAAAAAACAAAAGTTAGAAGGAAGGGACCCTTTCTTTTGTTCTTTCTTTTCTTTTCTTTCTTTCTTTCTTCCAGTTCTGGGCCTTGGACTCAGGGCCTGAGCACTATCCCTGGCTTCTTTTTGCTCAAGGCTAGCACTCTGCCACTTGAGCCACAGCACCCACTTCTGGCTTTTTCTGTGTATGTGGGACTGAGGAATCGAACCTAGGGCTTCATGTATACAAGGCAAGCACTCTTGCCACTAGGCCATATTCCCATCCCTTTTTTGTGTTCTGTTTTCTTACTTTAGTCAGAATTGTACAGAGAATTATGGGATCTCGGAGATTGGGGAACAAAAATTACTAAATGTCAAAAGAAAGGAACAGCCAGGCATTCAGGCCTATAATCCTAGCTGTTCAGGAGGTTGACATCTGAGGGTCACTGTTCAAGTCCAGCCCTGAGCAGCCAAGTCTGAGAGACTCTTATCTCCAGTTACCACTAGAAAACCAGAAGTGATACTGTGGCCTAAAGTGGTAGAGTGCTAGCCTTGAGCAAAAGAGCTCTGGGATAGCTCTGAGACTCTGAGTTCAAGTCCAATGACAACAACAAAAAAAAAAATGAGTACGCTATATATTTTAATATAGAAGTTTACTTTAAGTTGCATTGCTTTATTATTAAGAGAACGATCAGAAAAATACAGACTTTTTTTGCAATGACCTGCAATCATGATCAGTGTATTTTTCTTCATTGGTATTGTACTTCAAATACATTGCTGTTACTTAAAAGATTATATTTATGATATGAAATCCTTTGAACTAAACTTAAAATTTATTAGTATTATTTGTTACAGAGGGAAGCTTATCTAACACATGGAATGAAAAGTACAGTTCTTTACAGAAAACTCCTGTTTGGAAAGGCAGGAATACAGGCTCTGCTGTAGAAATGGTAAGGAATAAGTTATAAGTTTTTCAAATAATAACTAATTAGTATTATTATTGTATGTAAGTTGTTAGCACAATAAGTTTTCCAGACTTTTTTCCCCAACTACAAGCTTTTTCATCTTTGTCATTAAGTAAATTTGAACTTAGATAAATTATCTACAGTGATAATCTTGTCACTAGCAATCATGTGATAATTGTAGTTTCTTTTTCTTTTTTTTTTGGGCCAGTCCTGGGGCTTGAACTCAGGGCCTGAGCACTGGCCCTGGCTTCTTTTTGCTCAAGGCTAGCACTCTACCACTTGAGCCACAGTGCCACTTCTGGCCATTTTCTATAGATGTGGTGCTAGGGAATCGAACCCAGGGCTTCATGTATACGAGGCGAGCGCTCTACCACTAGGCCATATTCCCAGCCCTAATTGTAGTTTCTTTAAATACAAAAAGATGCAGACAACCTAAAGTCATAGTTTTATATTATTAGAAAAAGTTACATGTGGCTCTGGTGACTACATAGAGATCCATAATTAAGTGATAAGATGTTAAATCTTGTGTAGATTGGGCTGAGAATATGGCCTAGTGGCAAGAGTGCTTGCCTCGTAAATCTTGTGTAGATCAAGGATAGTACATTTAGGGATAGGAAGTCGAGTCTATACTTGCTTGATAACAATTTTAAGAGCTCTGTTTCTCCTCTGCTCAGCCAGAGGAGGTAGGTAGAGGTAGCCAGGAGGTGTTTCATGGGTCAGTCCTGAAACAGGCCTGCAGCCAGGATAGACAACAGGAGCAGGTTGGCCAGCAGGCCATCGCAGATGGGAGGCATTGTCCCACTCTGTCAGTACCATTACCAGTTTTCCTTTGCTCCCCTGGATTTGGTCAGGGAAGGAGGCAAGATAGAAAGGACTTAACTGTCAAGGCTGTGGAAAATCTAGTCTTAACCAGTCGAAGGCTGCCCATTTGTAATTAGCTTTGTTCACCTGTCTTCCTTCCATGTAGGCTTGAAGAGCTGTCCATTTTGTGTGGGTGTGTGGGTGTGTGTGGGTGCATGCCTGCGCGCATGCCAGTACTGACACTTGAACTCAGGGCCTGAGTGCTGATACTCTACCGCTTCCACAATGAAAGTGGAGCCACAGCTCCATTTCTGGCTTTTCAGTGACTAATTGGACATTAGAGTCTCAGGGATTTCTTCCCCAGGCAGGCTTCATCTCATGGTCCCCGGATCTCAGCCTTGGAGTAGCTAGGCTTATAGGTCTGCGCTGCTAGAACTTAGCAAGAAGAGTGATAAGAGACAATTTGCAGAAAGATGAGGGTCTCCAGTTGAAAGCTGGTGGCTATAATCTTAGCTACTCTAGAGACTGAGATCTGAGGATCCCAGTTCAAAGTCAGGAGGTCGTGAAACTCTCATCTCCATTAAACTACTCAGAAAAAAGCAGAAATAGTACTGTGGCTCTGAGTGGTAGAGTACCAGCTTTGAGAAAAAGAATCTTAGGGACCGTACCCAGTTCCTAGATCAAGCCCCAGGACCATTACTCCCTCCCCCCCCAAAAAAAAAGATGGGTGTCAACTGGAATATTTGAACCTAGGCTGGACTATAAATTTTTTCATATTACAGACCCTTCAGAATATTGTGTACTTTTTCTTTTTTGTCAGTCATGGGGCTTGAATTCAGTGCCTAGAAGCTGTCCCTGAGCTTTTTCACTCAAGGCTAGTGCTCTACCACTTTGAGCCACAGTGCTGCTTCCATTTTTCTGGTGGTTATTTGGAGATAAGACTGTCTAATAATTACTTTCCTGCTAGAGCTGGTGTTAAACTCTAATCCTCAAATCTCAGCCTTCTGAGTGGCTAGAATTATAGATGTGAGCCACTGGTGCCCGGGTATTGGGTACTTTCAATTTCTCTTATTTCTTTTCTTATTTATTTGTTTGTTTGTTTGTTTGTTTATTGTCAGTCCTAGGGCTTTAACTCTGGGCCTGGACACTGTCCCTGAGCTTCTTTTTGCTCAAGGCTAGCACTCTACCACTTGAGCCACAGCTCTACTTCCGCCTTTTTCTGTTTATGTGGTACTGAGAAATTGAACCTAGGGCTTCATGCATGTTAGGCAAGCACTCTACCACTAAGCCACATTCCTAGCCCCTCAATTTCTTTTTATATAGTTTGCAAGTCTCTATTACATGTGTCTTATATTTTCTTTTGAGGGATGCCTCATATGTACTAAGATAATGGGATACCACTGAACCTTGTCTCCAGCTCCATATTTTGTGTTTTTATTTACAAATAGAAATGTTATTAACAGCCAAGCATTGGTGGCTCAGGCTTGTAATCCTAGCTACTCAAGAGGCTGAGATCTGAGGATCATGGTTCAAAGCTAGCCTGGACAGGAAAGTCTGTGAGACTCTTGTCTCCAAATAACCACCAGAAAACTGGAAGTAGATGTGGCTCAAAGTGATAGAGCACTAACCTTGAGCAAAAAGAGCTCAAGGACCGTGCCCAGGCCCTGAGTTCAAGTCCCATGATGGAGGGGAAAGGGGTGATGAGGGGTGGGGAATGTTAATAGTTTCTGACAACAGATATAATATATTACACATTTGGCTTACTGTCCTAGATTATTTAATGTCCTTGACCAGTCTAGCCCTGTGCAGCGGACATCAAGAAATGTACCCAGTTGGTATTAACCAACATTTTGTGGGTTTTTTTTTTTGCCCAGTCCTGGGCCTTGGACTCAGGGCCTGAGCACTGTCCCTGGTTTCTTTTTGCTCAAGGCTAGCACTCTGCCACTTGAGCCACAACGCCACCTCTGGCCTTTTTCTATATATGTGGTACTGAGGAATTGAACCCAGGGCTTCATGTATACGAAGCAAGCACACTTGCCACTAGGCCACATTCCTAGCTCCTAACCAACATATTTGTTTGTTTGTTTTTTTGGCCAGTCCTGGGGCTTGAACTCAGGGCCTGAGCACTGTCCCTGGCTTCTTTTTGCTCAAGGCTAGCACTCTGCCACTTGAGCCACAGTGCCACTTCTGGCCGTTTTCTAGATATGTGGTGCTGGAGAATCGAACCCAGGGCTTCATGTATACGAGGCAAGCTCTCTTGCCACTAGGCCATATTCCCAGCCCCTAACCAACATATTTTGAACTGGAATTTCCAGAACTCATTTCTTGTCTTCACTGTCATTGGTTGCCCATGTGCAATGGAGACATGGCTTTTAGTTGTGATTACAACTACATCAAAAACATCAGGTCAAATTTGTAAACAAACTAATAGGATGTATATTTTAATGCTTTCTTATTCTAAGATTATTTATGTTTGGCTTTGTGTGCTTTGTACTGCTCATACTTAATCCTTTCTGATGATCAGAATTAGCTGTATTTTCCAAGTACAGGCTTGTGTTTTGGAACAAAATTGAGACATGTTTATTAGATAAAAAATTTCTGTCATAGCCTTTCAGAAATTCAAAACGAAGTCGACTCTTCTCTGATGAAGATGACAGACAAATAAATACCAAGTCACCTAAAAGAAACCAAAGGGTTGCAATGGTTCCACAGGTATGTGTGTGCTAAACTTCTGTTTCATTAAACAGAAGTAAGCATTGGATAACAGGATAAAGTATATTATCTTAATACTTGAATAACTCTGCTTCTGTTGTGGTTCTATAGAAGATTTCGTGTGTCCGTGCACGCTGGTATGGGGGCTTGAACTTAGAACCTGGACACTGAGCTAACTCAAAGCTAGCACTCTACCACTTGAGCCATATGAGCCATACCTCCACTTTCCATGGTTATTTGGAGATAGCGTCTTAAAGACTTTTCTACCCGGGCTAGATTCGAACTGTGATCCTCAGATCTCAGTCTCCTGAGTAACTAGGATGCCCAGTTTTTCGTTGACTCTAAGCCAGTGTAGAAGACCAGTTATCATCTATAAGCATGAAGATAGTGGGCATTAAGCAAATGGATTTGGCAAGGCGCAATCAATTTTGAGTTTTATGTGGAAATAAAGAGGGGAAAATGTTTACCTTTATTACCAAAAGTTATAGATTTGTTAAAGACTTCATCCAAAAGATGAAAATAGCCCATGTGGGGCTGGGGATATAGCCTAGTGGCAAGAGTGCCTGCCTCGGATACACGAGGCCCTAGGTTCGATTCCCCAGCACCACATATACAGAAAACGGCCAGAAGCGGCGCTGTGGCTCAAGTGGCAGAGTGCTAGCCTTGAGCGGGAAGAAGCCAGGGACAGTGATCAGGCCCTGAGTCCAAGGCCCAGGACTGGCCAAAAAGAAAAAAAAAAAAGAAAATAGCCCATGTGAAGTCAGAATTCCTTTTTTTTTTTGCCAGTCCTAGAGCTTGAGCTCAGGTCCTAGGCACTGTCCCCTAAGCCTCTTTGTACTCAAGGCTAGCACCTTACCAGTTGAGCCACAGCGTCACTTGTGGCTTTTTCTGAGTAGTTTACAGGAGATAAGAGTCTCACGGACTTTGCTGCCCAACTGGCTTTGAACCACAGTCTTCATATTCAGCCTCTGATTAGTTAGGATTACAAGTATGAGCCATCAGCACCTGGCTTCCAGAATTCCATTTTCTTTTTCTTTTCTTGGGGCTTGCTGTACAGTACACCCAATGTAGCATACATGCTGGGCAAGTACTCTGTAGCAGAACTACACTGTCCTACACGCATGTGCGTGTGTGGTGTGTGTGCCAGTCCTTCATGTCTGGGTGCTGTCCCTGAGCTCTTATATTCAAGGCTAGTGCTCTACTACTTGAGCCACAGGTCCTCTTCCAGCTGTTTTTGGCTATTGTAGACAAGGGTCTCACAGACTTTCCTGCTGGCTGGCATCTAACTGTAATACTCAGATCTCAGCCTCATTAATAGCTAGAATATAGATGTGAGCCACCAGCACCTGGTTGTTTTTTTTTCAGCATCTTCTTAAAATTGTACTGAATACATAAGAATCAAATGAATGAACATTGAATAAGAAAATACCCACTTTAAGAAAATATCAAATTTATAATTTCTTGTAGACTCATTTCCATTTTTGTTTCATTATTTTCCCGAAAAATGTTGTGAAGGATTTTTCAATACAATCAATCATAGTAGAGATGATTTTTCTCATCAAATAAAGGCAAGATCAGCAATATGCCCTATTCAAAAATCTCTTTATTATAATTACAAGCAGCAAAAATATGTTTATGTACTTCAGAATGAATAAAAGGCTTCTTGAGTGTTTTTTAAAACATCAAGGGTAAAGGTATGGTACATAAGTACTTGACATTTAGTTTAAAACTTTTATCTCATTGAAAATAAAATGCAATGTGTTTCTGGTTTGGTAGGTACTGGATGCAAGGTCAAATGAATGTAAGCCATAGTTAAATGATCATGGGTTCTTGGAGAGCAAAACTTTTGGCCTTTTTTTTTTTTGCTAGTCCTGGGGCTTAGACTCAGGGCCTGAGCACTGTCCCTGGCTTCTTTTTGCTCAAGGCTAGCACTCTACCACTTAAGCCACAGCACCACTTCTGAGGAATCGAACCCAGAGCTTCATGCATGCTAGGCAAGCACTCTACTGCTTGCCCTGTTGTTAATATTTTGATGGAGGATTTTGTTTTGCTTTTGGTGCTAGGGACTGAATTCAGAGCCATGTTACATTTAAGGCAAGTATTCTACCACTGAGCTACAGTCCCAACGTGTGCATATGTTTACTTAAAGAATATCATTCAAGCTGGGTGCATATAGCCCATGCCTGTAGTCCTAGCTACTTAGGAAGCTGAGATCTGAAGATTGAGGTTTGAAGTCAGCCTGAGCAGGAAAGGCTCTTACCTCTTAACTACCAAAAGGCGAGACGAGAAGCTACGGCTCAGACGATGTGGTTGAGCGTCTGTCCTAAGCAAAAGAGCTAAAAGATCACTCAAGCCCTAGTAGTGGCTCAAAAAATCATCAGAGCTGAAAAATTATAAAACTTTGTGTTGATTACTTACCCTGTGCCAGGTCCTATTCTAAGCACTTCATACCTATTACCTTGACTGAGTATTCATCAACCTTTGTGCTACAGAGTACTAGATTCCCATTTCACAGATGCAAGATCATATGGAGAAGTTAAATATCTTGTACAAGATGAAAGCTAGGAAATGAAGACTAATAATAAAATTGTGGGTAGCCTGTCTGCCGTGTCTCATTTTCCTTTCTAATAAAGTGTCGACTTTAATAGTAATTGTTACATAGTCCTCAACACAATTTTTGAGCATTTTTATTACCTCAGAAACCTTGTACCTAGGGACTGGGGATATGGCCTAGTGGCAAGAGAACTTGCCTCGTATACATGAGGCCCTGGGTTCGATTCCCCAGCACCACATATACAGAAAACGGCCAGAAGTGGCGCTGTGGCTCAAGTGGCAGAGTGCTAGCCTTGAGCAAAAGGAAGCCAGGGACAGTGCTCAGGCCCTGAGTCCAAGGCCCAGGACTGGCCAAAAAAAAAAAAAAAAAAAAGAAACCTTGTACTTAACAGTCACTCCCAATTTTCTTTTTTCTTCTTTTTTTGTGCCAATGCTTTGATTTGAACACAAGACCTAGGCATTGTCCTTGAGCATTTTTTTCAAGGTTAGCCCTCTGCTGCTTGAGCCACAGCTTCACTTCTGGCTTTTTGCTGAGTAATTAGAGATAATAGTCTCTCCTGTCCAGGCTGGCTTCAAACCACATCCTCAGATCTCAGCCTCCTGAGTAGCTAGGATTGCATGTATGAGCCACTGGCACTCGGATTCTTTTCTTGAATAAACCCTTAAAAATATAATTGCTGTAATAGGTACTTACATTTAAAATCTGGAACATAACTATCAAGTAAACCATAAGATTTTGTGTTCTCACTAACAATTTGAGTATAGCTCCTTTTACTCAACTTCTTGCATTTAATATAACATGTTACATATGTGTAACATATATAGTATATATTTATATAATTGTATCTCCAGTGAGCTACTAATACCCATTTAAAAATATGGGTTGCCGGAGACCATATCAAGCAAGCTGTAACAAGCTCAGAAAGACAGATATTGCATGTTTTGCTTATATGTGGAATTCAGACTTTTAAAAACAAAGTAGCTGGGCACTAGTATCTCATGCTTTTAATCCTAGCTATTCACGAGTCTCAGGTATGAGGATTTCGGTTCAAAGACAGCTTAGGCAGGAAAGACCATGAGAATCTTATCTCCAACTAACTACCCAACATCCAGAAATAGAGTGTTAGCCTTAACAAAAAAGCTAGGGGGCATTGCCCAGATTCTGAGCTCAAACCCCAGAACTGGCACCAAAAATAATAATAATAATATTAATAATAATAATAAACCAAAAACAAGGGGTGGGGAATGTGGCTTAGCAGTAGAGTGCTTGCCTAGCATGCATGAAGCCCTGGGTTCAGTTCCTCAGTACCACATAAATAGAAAAGGCTGGAAGTGGTACCATGGCTCAAGTGGCAGAGTCCTAGCCTGTAGCTGAAGAACTCAGGGACAGTGCCCCAGCCCAGAGTTCAAGCCCCACAACTGACAAAAATAAATAAATAAAAACAAAAAATAGCATGACATGATTGTAAAAAGTGGGGAAAACTGTTTGGTGGAAAACAACCAATGAGTGGGAGGTTGGAAGGGGAAAGAAAAAGATGACACTTGGTGAACATGATAGAAGTACATTATGTATATATACATATGTATATGAAAATAGCATAATGGAACATGCTAAAAACTGTTAAAGTAGAGAAAGGAAGAGGAAAGGGGATAAAGAGGTGAATTTGATGGGAGTACCATTATGTATATGTGATATGCAAATACTATAATTAGACCCCTTTCTACACGTGTATAGCTAAGCATGAAGGCTCACATCTGTTATTCTAGCTACCAGGGCTAGTAAAAGTTCTTGAGATTCCCATCTCAACCAGTATTTAAAAAAAAAAAAGTCATAGCTGGGTATATCAATTGCCTTAAGCCTATAGTCTTTTTTTTGGGCGGGGGGGGGCAGTCCTGGAGCTTGGACTCAGGGCCTGAGCACTGTCCCTGGCTTCTTTTTGCTCAAGACTCTGCCACTTGGGCCACAGTGCCACCTGTGGCCATTTTCTATATATGTGGTGCTGAGGAATCGAACCCAGGACTTCATGTGTATGAGGCAAGCACTCTTGCCACTAGGCCATATTCTCAGCCCTCAAACCTATCATCTTGATTACTCAGAAGTCTAAGATCTAGGGATCATGGCTTGAAGCCAGCCCGGCAAACAAATTTATCTTTAACCAGCAAAAGCCAAAACCTGGAGGGGTGGCTCAAGCCATCATCCATGAGTGAAAAAACTGAGCAAGAATGCAAGGTGCCAAGTTCAAGCCCCCATACTGGCACAAACATGGACATGGTGGTGAGTGTCTGTCATTCCAGTGGAGAAGTATGAATAGAAGTTTCATGGGACTGGCCAGCCCAGGCAAAATTTCAAAACCCTGTTTTAAAAAAAACAAAAGTACTCTCTTGAAAATGAACTATGCAACTTGTGGGTGGGATGGGAGGGAAAAACAGAGACAAGGAAGGGGTGACAATGTCCAGAACGAAATGTACTCATGTCTTGGTGCTGGTGGCTAAGCCTGTAATCCTACTCAGGAGGCTAAGATCTAAGGATCACAGTTCAAAGCCAGTTTGGGCAGAAAGTCAGTGAGACTCTTACTCCAGTTAACTACCAGAAAACTAGAAGTGGAGCTGTAGCTCAGGGACAGTGCCCAGGCCCTGAGATCAAGTCCATGACCAATAAACCAACAACAACAGAAGAAGTGCTCATCACCTGACTTATGTAACTGTAACCCCTCTGTATATCACTTTGTAACAACTTAAAAAGTATTTTTTAAAATGGGGAAACAGATCACATGGCACAGTGCCTACTCGGCAAGCTTAAGGCCCCGAGTATCGCTAAAATATACAGTAAGTACACCACCCCTTCCTTCACTTTCCTTCAGCTTCTCCCTCCTATCCCTGCCCACAAATTACACAGTTTGCTTTCCACTTGTTGTATACTCATTAAATTTGTTTACCCTGCCTCTCCTTTTCTGTGCCTCCCTTTTGTGTCCTGCCCTCCCCCCAAAAAAGCAAAAGCAAAAACAAAACACCATCACTATCAACACTAACAACAATAAATGCCATATTTCTATTTCCTGGAGTTCTTTTGATAAATAGTATTTATTTATGTACTTATTTTTGGTTATCAGGAACTGGGCCTTGTCCCTGTCCCTGTCCCTGTCCCTCTGTACTCAAGGGTAGTGCTCTAACACTGGAACCACAGCACCACTTCTGGTTTTTGTGTTGTTAATTGGAGGTTAGAGTCTCTTGGAGACTTTTTTTTGCCATGGCTGGCTTCGAACTGCAATCCTAAAATCTCAGCCTCATGAGTGGCTAGAATTACAAGTGTGAGCCATGAAGCCCAGTGACAAATAAGTATTTTAAATGTTCAGAGAATAGCTTCCTCACTTAAGAGTCTCCTCCTTTAGTCTGACTGTGTTCAGAGAATAGCTTCCTCACTTAAGAGTCTCCTCCTTTAGTCTGACTGTGTGAATGCCTAGAGTCCTATATAGGTTATCATATTTTAGATCTAGCTTTTATATATGTGTGATAAGATTATGGTTGTTGTATAGGTTAAACACTTCTAGCAAGCTGCTGATGGCTTAGGCCTGTAACCCTAGCATTGTGTGTTTAAAGTTTCTTGTGCTGGTACTGGGGCTTAAACTCAGGGCCTCGAGCTCTGTCAGTAGGCCTTTTTGGACTTTTTTTTTTTGGTCCTGGCTGGATTTGAACCTTAGTCTTCAGATTTCAACCTCTCATGCATGGCAGTGCTGGGGTTTGAATTCAGGGATTTGTTCTACCCCTTGAGCTACACCCTCAGCCCTTAGTCAGCTTTTTTACTCAACTCATGGTTGGTGCTCTTCTAAGTGAGCCACATCAGTCCTGGGCAACTGCACAACTTTTTGTTTATATGGTGCTGAGGAATCGAACCCAAGGCTTCATGCATGATAGGCAAGCACTCTACCAACTAAGCCACATTCCCAGCCCCCAGTTCTGCCAGTTCTAGGGCTTGAACTAGGCCTGAATGCTGTCTCTGAGCTTTTTTTTGCTCAGGGCCAGTGCTCTACTACTTGAGCCTTAACTTCTTTTGCGGCTTTTTGGTGTTTAATTGGAGATAAAAGTCTCGTGGACTTCCTTGCCTAGGCTGGCTTTGTACCTTGATCCTCAGACCTCAACTTTCGGCAGTAGCTAGATTACAGGTGGGAACCATCAACCTTCACTTCTGGCTTTTTGCTGGTTAATTGAAGATAAGTCTCAGCTTTGTCTGCCTGAGCTGGCTTTGAACTGAAATCCTTAATTCACAGCCTCCTTAGTATAAGGTTCACCAGAAAGGAATGGAAAGGACAGAAAGAGAGTGGGGACTGTGTTGAGCCAGATTATATAGGAAAAGATGGGAGATCTGGCCAGGTGGATTGGATGTGACCTCAGAAGCAGGAGATAACTGCTTCCAAGTGTGCCAGTTACCTAGGTAACTCAGGTACTGGGCAGACTTAATCAGGTGGGGGGTATGTGCATGGAGCCCTCTCCGGGGTGGACCTTACACAGGATTTTTGGAGTGGAAAGAAACATTCTGTCAAGTGTCTTGGCAGTTTTCTGTTGCTACAACTAACTACCAGCACTGGATTGATTTATAAAGACTGAGGTTTAAGCCAAACCCTGGTGGCTCACACCTGAAATCCTAACTACTCAGGAGGCTGAGTTCTGAGGATTACAGTTTGAAGTCAGCTGGGGTTGGAAAGTCCATGAAACTCCTATCTCCACTAAGATCTACCCACCTCCTCCAAAAGAAAAAAAAAAAGCTGATAGTGGAGCTGTAGAGCACTAGCATTGAGCATGGGGAAGAGAAAAGGTTGAGTTTTGACTCATAGTTTTGGAAGTCATGGGGCTGGCATCTGATGAGGCCTTCTGGTTTCTGAGTCGTGCTATGGTAGTGTCACATGCCAAGAAAAGGAGCTTGCTTTGGTAGCAAAGCCCCTCTCAGGACTTATTGTTAGTGTATACCAATCCATTCAAGACAGCAGATTCCTTGCCACCCAATCACCTTTTTTCTTTCTTTCTTTCTCTCTTTTTTGATGTGGGTCCTGGGCCTTGAACTAAGGACCTGAGCACTGTGCCTGGGCTTTTGTCCTCAAGATTCGTGCTCTACACTTGAGCCACAATTCTACTTCCAGCTTTTTTTTTTTTTTTTTTTGAGTTATGTATTGGAGATTAGAGGCTCACAGACTTCCCTGCCTGGACTGGTCTTGAACCTCAATCCTCAGATCTCAGCCACTTGAGTAGCTAAGATAACAGGTGTGAGCCATCATTTCCTGGCTTTTATCACCTTTTAAAGGTCTGAACTTTTTTTTTTTTTTTTTTTTTGCCAGTCCTGGGCTTGAACTCAGGGCTTGGGCACTGTTCCTGAGCTTCTCTTTGCTCCAAGGCTAGCACTCTACCACTTGAACCACAGCACCACTTCTAGCCTTTTCTGTTTATGTGATGCTGAGGAATCGAACCCAGAACTTCATGCATGCCAAGCACTCTACCACTCAGCCACAATCAGAACCCCAGTTTTAACTCAAACTTCTAAGTACCATTAATATGACTTGAGAATTGGCTTTCTTACATATTAAATTGGGAGACACTTTGAAAACAGCCTCCAGTTAAAATAGTACCATCATTTTTTATTTTCTTGGTCAATCTAGCTAATAGTTTATTTTTTATTCTTTTTTGGTCAGGCTAGCTAATAGTTTGTTTTTTATTCTTTTTTTGTGCTGGTGCCAAAAACTCATCATCATCATCATTATTATTTTGCAGTACTGGTGATTGAATTAGTGCTTTGAGTATGCTAGGCAAGCACTCCCACTTTTTTATTTGTTATTCTTGTGCCAGAACTGGGGCATGAACTTAGGGCCTCATGCTGTCCCTTGTTTTTTTTGCCCAAGGCTAGTGCTTTACCACTTGAGCCACATTTCTTCTACACTTCTGCATGGGCTGGCTTTGAACCAGATCTCAGCTTCCAGAGTTAGGATTACAGACATGTGCCACCAGCACCTGGCTTTATTTTGTTTTTTGATGTAGTCTCAATAACTACAGAACTCTCTTATCTTCCTCTCTCTGCCTCCTGAGTACCTTGGATTACAGGAATGTCACACCATTTTCTTTTATTATACTTTAGTAGGATTTGTTATCTATTATGCTGAAATTTGGGAAGCTTTATATTTTCCAATTATCTAAAACATTTAAATAACATAGTTCATTGTTTGGTATAGCATTCGATTCTATGACTGAGACTAGTGCTTGCTTGCCCGCCCATGAGCACTCTGTCCATCTTCTCAGAGTTCTTTTTCCCCCACTGCTGGGGATCAAATCTAGGCAAGCACTCTTACCACTGAGCCTAGCAATCTTCTTTTTCATCTTTTCTGACCTACAAAACCTAGGAGTGCTTCATGGAAAATTCTTATTCCTTTGTACCTACATTGAAGTCATATAGCAGCTTGAACACGGTGGGGCAAATATTTCACCTTTCTTCTCAGAATGTGTGATGGAGGGGCTGGGAATATGGCCTAGTGGTAGAGTCCTTGCCTTGTATAGTCCTAGGCAGGGAAGTCTATGAGATTCTCATCTCCAATTAACTATCCAAAATCAAAAGTGGAGGAAGTGGTGCTGTGGCTCAAGAGGTAGAGTGCTTGCCTACCATGCACCAAGCACTGGGTTCAATTCCTCAGCACCACAAACACAGAAAAAGCCGGAAGTGGCACTGCTGTGGCTCAAGTGAGAGTGCTAGCCTTGTGCAAAAAGAAGCCAGGAACAGTGCTCAGGCCTTGAGTTCAAGCCCCAGGACTAGCAAAAAAAAAAAAAAATGTGTGATGGAAGTTGAGGGTAACTTTGTAAAAGATCAGCATATTTCTTTTAAAAATTCCATGAATCTTGTGAGTACTTAAATATAGCTTACCTTTTTACAAATGTATTTGTTATGAATGTTCATTCTTAGCTATCATTAATCTTAGCTATTGTTAATCTTATTCTTTTTTTATGTAGAAATTTACAGCAACCATGTCAACACCAGATAAGAAAGTATCACAGAAGATTGGTTTTCGATTACGTAACTTACTGAAGCTTCCCAAAGCACATAAATGGTGCATATACGAATGGTTCTATTCAAATATAGATAAGTATGTATCATGGGTTATATCATGTTACTTTTATTTTTGTGGTGGAATTAGGGTTTGAACTCAGGACCTCTTATTAAGCAGGTGCAAGAGGCTGCTAGCCTACTTGACCCATAGGCCATGACTACCACCCCCTTTTTTGTACTAGTTACTGGGGCTTGATCTCAGGTCTTGTGTTATGTTGGTTAGATTTGTGGGGGTTTTTTCTTTTTGTTTTAGTTTTTTTTTTTTTTTTGGCTAGTGCTGGGGCTTGGACGGAGCACTGTCCCTGGCTTCTCTTTGCTCAAGGCTAGCACTCTGCCACTTGAGCCACAGCGCCACTTCTGGCCGTTTTCTGTATATGTGGTGCTGGGGAATTGAACTCAGGGCCTCATGCATACAAGGCAAGCACTCTTTTTTTTTTTTTTTTTTTGGCCAGTCCTGGGGCTTGGACTCAGGGCCTGAGCACTGTCCCTGGCTTCTTCTTGCTCAAGGTTAGCACTCTGCCACTTGAGCCACAGCGCCCCTTCTGGCCATTTTGTGTATATGTGGTGCTGGGGAATCGAACCCAGGGCCTCATGTATACGAGGCAAGCACTCTTGCTACTAGGCCATATCCCCAGCCTTTCTTTTTGTTTTTGTTTTGGCCAGTCCTTGGGCTTAAACTCAGGGCCTGAGCACTGTCCCTGGCTTCTTTTTGCACAAGGCTAGCACTCTACCACTTGAGCCACAGCAGTGCCACTTCCGGCTTTTTCTGTGTTCGTGGTGCTGAGGAATCGAACCCAGCACTTGGTGCATGCTAGGCAAGCACTCTACCTCTTGAGCTACAATACCACTTCCTCCACTTTTGATTTTTGATAGTTAATTGGAGATGAGAATCTCATAGATTTCCCTGCCTAGGACTAGCTTCAAACCTCGATCCTCAGATCTTTTCTTCTAGCTAGGGTTTTAGGCATGAGCCACTGGTTTCTCTTCTTCCTCCATTACCCCCCGCCTTTTTTGTGCTGGTGCTGGGGCTTGAACTCAGGGCCTGGTTCCTGTCTGTGAGGTTTTGTGGTCAAGGCTAGTACTCTAGCACTTGAACCACAGCTCTGCTTCCAGATTTTTTTTTTTTTTTTTGCCAGTCCTGGGCCTTTAACTCAGGGCCTGAGCACTGTCCCTGGCTTCCTTTTTTGCTCAAGGCTAGCACTCCGCCACTTGAGTCACAGCGCCCCTTCTGGTGCTTCCAGATTTTTGCTGGTTAGTTGGAGATAAAAGTCTCCTGTACTGGGCTGGGGATATGGCCTAGTGGCGAGAGAGCATGCCTCGTATACATGAGGCCCTGGGTTCGATTCCCCAGCACCACATATACAGAAAATGGCCAGAAGGGGCGCTGTGGCTCAAGTGGCAGAGTGCTAGCCTTGAGCAAAAAGGAAGCCAGGGACAGTGCTCAGGCCCTGAGTCCAAGTCCCAGGACTGGCAAAAAAAAAAGTCTCCTGTACTTTACTTTCCTAGCTTCAAACTGCAATTCTCAGATCTCAGCCTTCTGAGTTAGAATTACAGGTATGAGCCATTGGTGCTGCAAAGGATTTTTATATGGGTACTGTTTTATATGAGGAATATAATAATTGCACAGAAATGTTGAAGTATAACATAGAAGTTTGGCCGAAATCCAATACTGGACAATAGAATTACTGAGGAAAAACTTGATTTTCAAATAATTAGCAAAGTTCCTTCCTCCTTTCAAAACCATTTATCTCCTCTGAAGCTTATGAGTCTCATGAGTGTTCATATTTGAGCTTGAGACATTTATGTATCCTTGTTAGATCGAACTCCTGCTTTCTCAAGCTCATGAGTATAATTGTTTTGTTTTTGTCCTGTTTTCATGGAGCTTGGAGGAGCTTCCATGGGGTCTTAAGATTCCTAAAACCTAAGAGTCTTCCAGGCCTCTGAGACTGCTCAGTCTCAAAGGAGACTCCTTGGTGATGGCATTACCTCTGGGACAAAGGTACTTTGTAGCTCATATTATTTGTTTGTGTCAGATGTAAGGCCAGAGCCAGGGTGGCCTCCCAAAGGATAGAGCACGTAGAGGTTTAAACAGAAATCAGTGCCTCCTACAACCTCCAGCACTGATGGCATTTCCCAGATAACTTTTACATGTTGGGTATTTCATATATGATAAGGATTTACCTTTAGCACTTTGAATTTGTGCCTCTTTTGCCTATCTGTAGGACAGAAGTGAAAGTGGCATTTTGGATTATTAGTATCATGTAGAAAATTAGAATGTATAGTTTGAATTTTATGTCTAAAAAATAGCACATTATTTATTAACCAATGAAATTTCATTTCTGTTTTGTAGACCACTCTTTGAAGGTGATAATGACTTCTGTGTATGTCTAAAGGAATCGTTTCCTAATTTGAAAACAAGAAAGTTGACAAGGGTAGAATGGGGAAAAATCAGACGGCTAATGGGAAAACCACGGAGGTAAAAATGTTTGTTTAAAGTCAATAAATAGTAGTATCATTAGTTCCTCTATTTATTTATTGGTGCCATTCCTGGAGTTTGAACTCAGGGCCCGGGCTCTGTCCCTGAGCTTTTCCCCTCAAGGCTGGCACTCTATCTACCAGTTGAACCACAGCTCTATTTCTGGCATGTTGGTATTTAATTGGAGATAAGAGTCTCCCAGAGGCTGGCTTTGAACTGTGATTTTCAGATCTCAGCCTCCTGAGTAGCTAGGATTACAGGTGTGAGCCACTGTCATCTGGCTTGATTTTTTTTTAATCTTAAAAGGTACTAGTTCCAAAAGACTACTTCTCAGAATAATTTATCCTATGTTAAATGTACCCTGCTAAATAACTTTAATGTAGTTGATTTTAAGCTTATAAATAAACAGACAGGAAGTGGCGCTATGGCTTAAGTGGTAGAGCGCCAGCCCTGAGCTGAAGAGCTCAGGGACAGTGCCTAGGCCCAGAGTTCGAGCCCCATGACTGACAAAAATAAATAAAACCAAACATACAGTTTTATATTTGTTCACAAGTTTTTCTCCTTATGTTTATTAGCATCAGTAAATTACACAAGGGCTTTTGGCATTGACATGTCCATGTGCATATAATGCAGATCACAGATTTTAAACATAATTTCACTATTTTGAATTACATATGCTGTTCTTTGTTCCAAAATTATTGAGTATTAAGACTGTCCTAAAAGGCTGGGAATATGGCCTAGTGGCAAGAGTGCTTGCCTCATATACATGAAGCCCTGGGTTCGATTCCCAAGCACCACATGTACAGAAAACGGCCAGAAGTGGCGCTGTGGCTCAAGTGGCAGAGTGCTAGCCTTGAGCAAAAAGAAGCCAGGGACAGTGCTCAGGCCCTGAGTTCAAGGCCCAGGACTGGCAAAAAAAAACAGAAGTGAGACTGTAATTCAAATGGTAAAGCACTAGCCTTGATTAAAAAAACCTCAGGACAGTACCCAGGCCCTGAGTTCAAGTCCCAGGACCATCCTATGCAAAGAAAAGTATAAAGTTTTCTGCACATTCTTAACATCTTTTGTGAAATCATTTATCACTTCAAGAGCCTTTAAATGTTTGATATAGGGGCTGGGGCTATGGCCTAGAGGCAAGAGTGCTTGCCTCGTATACATGAGGCCCTGGGTTTGATTCCCCAGCACCACATATACAGAAAATGGCCAGAAGTGGCGCTGTGGCTCAAGTGGCAGAGTGCTAGCCTTGAGCAAGAAGAAGCCAGGGACAGTGCTCAGGCCCTGAGTCCAGGCCCCAGGACTGGCCAAAAAAAAAAAAAAAAAAAAAAAATGTTTGATATACTCTAATATAAAAATAGAAAGCAGGGCTGAGAATATGGCCTAGTGGCAAGAGTGCTTTGCCTCGTATACATTAAGCCCTGGGTTCGATGCCTAAGCACCACATATATAGAAAAGGCCAGAAGTGGCGCTGTGGCTCAAGTGGCAGAGTGCTAGTTACTGTTGAGCAAAAAAGAAGCCAGGGACAGTGTTCAGGCACTGAGTGCAAGGCCCAGGACTGGCAAAAAAAAAAAAAAATAGAAAGCACTGGGTACTGGTGGCTCAAGCCTGTTATCCTAGTTACCCAGGAGGCTGAGATCTGAGCAATGTGGTTCAAAGCCAGCCAGGGCAGAAAAGTCCTTGAGACTCTTATCTACAATTAACCACCAGAAAACTGGAACTTGCCTTGTGTCCCGAAATGGTAGAATGCTAGCCTTGAATGAAAAAGCTCAGGGACAGTGTCCAGGCCCTGAGTTCAAGCCCCACAACCAAAAAAAAAGTAGAAATCAAGTTAATATATTCAGTGATAGCTTCTGAGAATTTGTTTTATGTGAAATAATGTTTTCTTTTTTATTGACATCTAGGTAATATACTGAAAACCTCTTATTGCTTTTTTGTTTGTTTGTTGTTTTTGCTAGTCCTGGGGCTTGAACTCAGATCCTGCACTGTCCCTGGCTTCTTTTTGCTCAAGGCTAGCACTCTGCCACTTGAGTCACAGCGCCACTTCTGGCCTTTTCTGTATATGTGGTGCTGAGGAATCGAATCCAGGGCTTCGTATATATGAGGCGAGCACTTTACCACTAGGACATATTCCTAGCCCCTCCTATTACTTTTAACTTAAATTTGAGATAATGTTAGAAGAATTAGATCATTAGTTCTCACATTATGTGTGTCAGCCTAGTTAGAAGACGGTTAAAAGCATTTTCATTTCATTTTATTTTATCAGTTCAAAGCCAGCCAGAGCAGGGAAGTCTGTGGAATTCTTATCTCAATTAACCACCAGAAAACCAGAAGTGGCACTGGCTCAAAGCAGTAGAGCACTAGCCTTGAGGGAAAAAGTTCAGGGACAGCACCCAGGCCCCGAATTCAAGCCCCACAACAGATGCCTGCCCCACACCCAAGCCCCACACCCTCTGAAACGAATATAGTTTATTTACTTTAATGGCTTCTGTGGGTGGTGATAAAATTCTCAGAGAACTTTTTTATCAAGCCACTACTATTTTATCCCTCTACTGAAAGATGGTCTTATTATGTTTTAAATATTTCTTTCATTTAAATGAACAAGACTGGCATTTTGTCCGTTACATAGTATATTTCATACTGATAACGTAAATGTGTGATTTTTGATAATTACGTTAGGCCATTTAGGACTTTTCTTCTAATCTTGCATTTTTCAGCAAGTTGAGTCCTTATTTCTAATTGATGTCCATCAGAATAAGAGTATTTTAATCTTTATTATAACTCTTTAGTTTTTGTGAGCATATAATAGTTCTCTTGCCATAACATTACTTAATTTTTTTCGGTCTTTTTTTGTGATGGTCCAGGGCTTGAACTCAAGGCCTAGTTACTGTCCCTAAGCTTTTTGTGCTCAAGACTAGTACTCTACCACTTGAGCTGCAGCTCTACTTCCAGCGCTCAAGACTAGTACTCTACCACTTGAGCTGCAGCTCTACTTCCAGCTTTTTTGGTGATTAATTAGAGTTAAGAGTCTCATGGACTTTCACGCCCAGGCTGGCTTTGGACCACAATCCTCAGGTCTCAGCCTCCTTAGCTACACACACACACACACACACACACACACACACACACACACACACACGTATGTTTACAGAGGGCTGCGGATGTGATACTGAATTCAAATCCCAGTACTGCCCAAAACAAATAAAGGTCCCATAATAATAAAGAGAATATTCATAGAGATTATCTCATTTTTAAATATAGTACTCAAAAGAGTGAGAGGGGAAAAAGGAGCAGTGAGCTATTTCTGTCTAGGGTAGTTATCAGTTTATGTGATTTTTATAATTCTAGATGTTCTTCTGCATTTTTTGAGGAAGAGAGATCAGCATTGAAACAGAAGCGGCAAAAAATAAGACTCTTACAACAACGGAAAGTTGCAGATGTTTCACAATTCAAAGACCTCCCAGATGAAATTCCTTTGCCTCTGGTTATTGGAACCAAAGTTACAGGTAAATGAAGGCAACTTATTACTATTGTGATTTGTATTTTTTTTTTTTTTGCCAGTCCTGGGGCTTGAACTCAGGTCCTGAGCACTGTCCCTGGCTTCTTTTTGCTCAAGGCTAGCACTCTGCCACTTGAGCCACAGCGCCACTTCTGGCTTTTTCTGTTTATGTGATGCTTAGGAATCGAACCCAGGGCTTCATGTATACGAGGCAAGCACTCTACCATTAGGCCATAATCTTAGTCCTGTGACTTGTAATTTTTTGTTTGTTTGTTTGTTTTGGGTGGTCATAGGGCTTAGACCCAGGGCCTGTCTGCACGCTGTCCCTGAGCATTTTTTCTCAAGGCTGGTGTTCTACCACTTTGAGCCATGGCTCCACTTCTGGTTTTTAGATGGTTAATTGGAGATAAGAATCTCATGAACTTCCTGCCTGGGCTGGCTTTGAACCACAGTCCTTAAATATCAGCCTCCTGAGTAGCTAGGATTACAGGCTTGAGCCACCAGTGCCCAGCAAGACTTGTAATTTTTATCTAAGGTAAAATTGAATAGGGCATTAGAAAACTTAACTACGGCTAGGAATGTGGCTTATTGGTAGAGTGCTTGCCTAGCATGTATAAAGCCCTAGGTTTGATTCCTCAGTTCCACATAAACAGAAAAAGCTGGAAGTAGCTCTGTGGCCCAGGTGGTAGCCTTGAGCAAAAAAAAAAAAAGCTCAGGGACAGTACCCAGATCCTGAGTTCAAGCCCCAGGACTGGCAAACAAACTCCAGTACTGGGAATGAATGAATGAATAGAAAGATTAACTATAGGGCTGGGAATATGGCTTAGTGGTAGAGTGCTTGCCTTGCATGCTTGAAGCCCTGGATTCAATTCCTCAGCACCACATAAACAGGAAAAGCCAGAAGTGACGCTGTGGCCCAAGTGGTAGAGTGCTAGCCTTGAGCAAAAAGAAGCCAGGGACAGTGCTCAGGCCCTGAGTCTGAGCTCAGGACTTGCAAAAAAAAAAAAAAGCTTAACTATAGTTATTTATTGTAGACATTCCTTTATTCTTCAATATTTCTTTTTACAAAAAGTATACTGCTTCAAAGTAACATCTACTGTAATATAAACTAAAGGAAACTGCTATGAATGTGAAATTTAAAACCCACCTGAATAAATATAGCTGTGTATGGTTTAAATTAGGATATTTTCCATCTGTCTTTCTTTTTTTTTTCTTGTTTTTTTCTTTTTTGCCAGTCCTGGGCCTTGGACTCAGGGCCTGAGCACTGTCCCTGGCTTCTTTTTGCTCAAGGCTAGCACTCTGCCACTTGAGCCACAGCACCACTTCTGTATATGTGGTGCTGGGGAATTGAACCTAGGGCTTCATGTATACGAGGCAAGCACTCTACCACCAGGCCACATTCCCAGCCCCTTTAATCTGTCTTTCATTGCCTCATTATTTGTTTTCCTTTTCCTCCCTGGCCGTATCTAACTAGTTCATACCACTCATCTGATTACCTTTGGTCTAGAAGAGGTCCATTTCTTTCTTCCTTTGTTTTAAAATTGTGCTAGTACAGGGACTTGAACTCAGCACCTTGCACTCCTGCGTAGTGTTTTCTGTGCAAAGCTAGTCTTTTACTACTTGAGCTACGACTCTACTCTGGGCTAGTTGCTTGTTCGAGAAAAGTCTCTTGGATTTGTCTGCTTAGGCTCCCTTTGAACTGTAATCCTCAGATCTCAGCCTCCTTTTTACAGGCATGAGCCACTGGTGCGCACCGTAGTATTATTACTCTATCTATATTCATATTGTCTTATGCTTTTGCTAAACAAGTGAAGAGAGTGGAAAAGAGGTATACTAATATATATTTTTTAATTTTTGATGATGCTTTGGTTTGAACTTAGATCCTTGTACTTGCCAGAAAGGTGCTTTATCACTTGAACCACACACAAGTCCTTCTGAAGGTCTCATAATTTTCCTTGGGTCTGCTCAGACCCTAGTCCTCCAGCTAGGTCTCCCACATGACTGGGATCATAGGTATGTACAACCATGCCAGTTTGTGGGTTGGTGTTTTGTTTTGTTTTGTTTGGCCAGTCCTGGGGCTTGCACTCTGGGTGTGAGCACTGTCCCTTGCTTCTTTTTGTTCAAGGCTAGCACTCTACCATTTGAGCCACAGCGCCACTTCTGGCTTTTTCTATATATGTGGTGCTGGGGAATTGAACCCAGGGCTTCATGTATACAAGGCAAGCGCTCTTGCCACTAGGCCACATTCCAGCTCCTGTTGGTTAATTTTTACCTAGACTGGCCCAAACTGCTCTCTTCTCTGATCTCCACCTTCTCAGTATTAGATTACATGTGTATTTTCCTGTTAAGGCCCACAAAGGATTTTTTTTTTTAATATTAGTTCCCAAGAGATACAGTTTCCCTCCATTTGTATTTACCTGGCAATGTCTTTATTTTTTTGGCTTTGTTAGAGGGGGTAGGTTTGAGACATAGGGTCTTTCCACGCAGCTCCAGCTAGCCTCTAATTCCAACTCAAGACCTCTACCACTAAGGCAGGGACTAGAGGCACACACACTTACATTTTTGAAAGGATAGTTTCACAGACTACAGAATTCTTAAAGATTGTTTAAGGGTTACTTGTTTTCTGGTTACTCTTTTGGATTTTTCAGGTACATCACTGCATTGTCTGGACCTTTATTGTTTCAGATCATAATGATTCTGCTAAGGTGTATCTTATTGCTGGTGCTGCTCTTTTCCTATATGACATGAGTCATTTTTTTCTTCTTGCAGATTTTAATATTCTCCATCCTCACATTTCAGAAATTTAACTATGATATATCTAAATATACTTCCTGCTTACAGCTTATTGAGCTTCTTGGATCTTTTTTTTCATGGTTTCATGCACATGTTTTTGGATCTTAGATTAGTGAATTTTCTAGTGTTGTAATAAAATATTTAAGGCTGGAAGCTTTATAAAGAAAAGAAGTTTAAAAATCAGGCACTAGTGTTTCACACCTGTAATCCTAGCTACTCAGGAGGCTGAGATCTAAGAATCACAGTTTGAAGTCAGCCCAGGCAGAAAAGTCTATGAGACTCTTATCTTACTTAAATGCCAAAAAGCTGGGCTGGGGATATAGCCTAGTGGCAAGAGTGCCTGCCTCGGATACACGAGGCCCTAGGTTCGATTCCCCAGCACCACATATGCAGAAAACGGCCAGAAGCGGCTCTGTGGCTCAAGTGGCAGAGTGCTAGCCTTGAGCGGGAAGAAGCCAGGGACGGTGCTCGGGCCCTGAGTCCAAGGCCCAGGACTGGCCAAAAAAAAAAAAAATGCCCAAAAGCTGGAAGTGGAGCTGTGTCTCAGGTCTCACAAGCACCCAACCCCTTTTTTCCCCTCCTTTAATCTTTTTTTTCCTCTGCTTTAAGGGGTTGAGTAATTTCTACTTGTCTTTTTTATTTTATTTTTTTTTCTAGTCCTGGGGCTTGAACTCAGGACCTGAGCACTGTCCCTGGCTTCTTTTTGCTCAAAGCTAGCACTCTGCCACTTGAGCCACAGTGCCACTCCTGGCTTTTTCTATATACGTGGTACAGAAGAATTGAGGTAAGCACTCTACCACTAGGTCATATTCCCAGCCCTACTTGTCAATTTTTAATATATCAGGACATAAAGCTTTCCTCAAAAAAACAAAAGTAGGTAAGTGGAATTATATCGAACTACATAACAGACTGAACAGAATGGGGAAAAATGTTTTCAAATATAGCTGATAAGCTTACTATTTGGGCTGGGAATGTGGCTTAGTGGTAGAGTGCTTGCCTAGCATACATGAAGCCCTGGGTTTGATTCCTCAGTACCGCATAAACAGAAAAGGCTGGAAGTGGCACTGTGGCTCAAGAGGTAGAGTGCTAGCTTTGAGCAAAATAAGCTCAGGGACAGTGTTCAGGCTATGAGCTCAAGCCCCAGGACGGGCAAAAAAAAAAAGGATTCTCTGTTATATTCGCTGCTTACTTGGAATGTAAGAAAACTACACACATCTGGTATCAGAGTGATATATGCTGAGGTAGTCACAGTGGAACACGCCTATAATTTTCAACACTCGGGTAGCTGAGGCAGGACAATCAAGAGTTCAGGGCCAACCTGGGTTACATAGCAAGTTTCAGGCTAGCCTAGACTACATAACAACTCCCTGTCTCAAAACAACAATGGGGTTGGGGATTTACGTCAATGAAAGAGAACATGAGTCCTTGGTTTTGGCCCTTAGCTTCGTGTGTGTGTGTGTGTGTGTGTGTGTGTGTGTGTGTGTGTGTGTAAAGTGCTATTTACTTGGGAGGCTGAGATCAGGATTAGTTTAAGTGTGTGTGTGTGTGTGTGAGAGAGAGAGAGAGAAAAGTGCTATTTACTTGGGAAGCTGACATCAGGAGGACTATAGTTGAAAGCAGTCCAAGCAAGTCCAAAAATGTTTATAAACCCCATCTCAACCAGCAAAAAACTGGGCATAAGCCTGCTCAAACCATGTAATACTCGCTACTTGAGGCTGGGGTTGAGGTTTTTTTGTTGTTTTTTTTTTGTCCAGTCCTGGGCCTTGAACTCAGGGCCTGAGCACTGTCCCTGGCTTCTTTTTGCTCAAGACTAGCACTCTGCCACTTGAGCCACAGTGCCACTTCTGGCCATTTTCTATATATGTAGTGCTGGGGAATTGAACCCAGGGCTTCATGTATACAAGACAAGCACTCTTGCCACTAGGCCATATCCCCAGCCCTGGGGTTGAGGTTTAAAGCCAGCCTGGGCAGGAAAGTCCACGAGACTCTTATTTCCAGTGAACTAACTAAAAAGCCAGAAGTGGAGCTGTGGCTCAAGTGGTAGATTGCCAGCCTTGAGCAAAAAAGCTAAATGGCAAAGGCCCTGAGATCAAGAAATCTCGAGACCAGCTACACAGTAAACATACATAGGAAGATCGTAGTCTAGGTCAGCCTGTTCAGAAAGCCAGATATTACTGAAGAATAAATGAAAGAAAAGGTCTGGTGAGTGGTTCAAGTGGTAGAACACATGCCTAGCAAGCACAAAGCTTTGAGTTCAAGACTGAGTACACCTCCCCCTTCGATTAAAAAGAAGGTTGGTCATTGCAAGTATGAGTGGAAACAATAAGAGTAGTTTAATTTAAAAAAGAGGACAAGGATGATGTGAAAAAGAATAAGGTCGGCCAGATACTGCAGTTCTTAGAAAGGACTATCTTCAAAGGTCTGGGGACTTGAATTTTGGAAATGTCCCACTGTTCCCTAATGGATAAAAGAAGTTTCCTAGGTCTAGACTGTGCAAATAAAAGTGGTTTGTGCTAGACACCTGCATTCTTCTCAAGAGTTTGAAATCTCAGTGTGTGCTAGGCAGATGGTGCCTATGTGATCAGCCCCCAGTAAAAGCTCATGGCACCGAGTCTCTAATGAGCTTCCCAGGTCAACAACACTTCATTAGTGCCATGAGGAGGAAGTAAACAAGTCTCTCCTTGGCAACTCAATTAGAACAGGACACTAGGTTTCCCCTGGACTTTGACCAATGTACCTTTTATCTTGGCTAATTTTGCTTTGTTTCCTCTGTTGTGTTGTTAAGTGCTAAGTATTTGCCTCCATCTAGTGAATCACTAAGTCACGGGTGGGAGGTGTCTACAACTGCTGACAGACTCTTACATTATAACTCCAGTCTGAAGTAATATCAGCAAAATCCAAACATACATCCAGTGTGAGTGAAAATTATTAGAACATGGTATGTAATTGTAATTCTTCAGACTAAGTAAAATTTCAAGTTATATTGATTTAAATATAACCCCAGGATCAATACAAACCAACAACCCGCTAGGTGCTGTTGGCTCACCCTTGTAATCCTAGCTACTCAGGAGACAGATCTGAGAATCCTGGTTTGAAGCCACTCTATGTGGAAAAGCCAGTGAATCTCTTTATCTCCAGTTAGCCAATAAAAAGCTGAAAGTGAAGTGTGGTGCCTCAAGGGGTAGAGCACCAGCCTTGAGCAGAAAAAACTAAGCAAGAGTACAGTGCTCAAACTTCAAGCCCCAGCACTGGCGTGCGCGCGCGCACACACACACACACACACACACACACACAAGTATGCATTGTGCATTGACTTAATTAGCTAATTAAGATGTATTACTTTACAGAACTATTATATTTGTGATGCAACACTTTATCAATATATTTGGAAATATATATCACTTTTAAAAATTATATTAACTGGGGCTGGGGATATAGCCTAGTGGCAAGAGTGCCTGCCTCGGATACACGAGGCCCTAGGTTCGATTCCCCAGCACCACATATACAGAAAAACGGCCAGAGGTGGCGCTGTGGCTCAAGTGGCAGAGTGCTAGCCTTGAGCGGGAAGAAGCCAGGGACAGTGCTCAGGCCCTGAGTCCAAGGCCCAGGACTGACCAAAAAAAAAAACAAAACAAAACAAAAAAAATTATATTAACTGTAGCCACCATATTGTACAAATACATCTGAACTTATTCCTTTCAATTGAAATCTGTCACTGCACTAATATCTCTCCAACTTCTCTGTCTCACCTATACTCCAATCTCTGGCAACACTGCTCTCCATTGTATGAGACCAATTGAGTAGAATCAGGTAGTGCCTCATTCCAGTAATATAGAGGAGCATCAAACCAAGACAGAGTTTTCTCTGCTACATTCTCAAAGCACAGATCACTTATTACTTTTTTTTCTTAGCAGTCCTAGGGCTTAACTCAGGGCCTGGGTACTATCCCTTAGCTTTTGTGCTCAAAGGCTAGAGTGCTCTACCTCCTGAGCCACACCTCCACTTCTGGTTTTTGGTGCTTAATTGGAGATATGAGTCTCATAGACTTTGCTGCCCAGACTGGCTTCAAACTGCTATCCTCAGATCTCAGCCTCCTGGGTAGCTAAGATTATATGGTATAAGCCACTAGTACCCGGCTTATTATACCCAACCAAATTTTATTGGTTGAGATGGGGTTTATGAACTTTTTTGCCTGGACTGCTTTAAACTTCAGTCCTGATCTCAGCCTTTCAAGTAAATAGCATGATAGGCATGAGTTACCATACTTACCTATCCAAGTTCTTCTTTTGTTTTTTGCCGTCCTGGGGCTTGGTCTCAGGGCCTGAGCACTGTCCCTGGCTTCTTTTTGCTCAAAGCTAACACTACCACTTGAGCCACAGCGCTACTTCGGTCTTTTTCTCTATATGTGGTGCTGAGGAATCGAACCCAGGGCTTCATATAAACAAGACGAGCACTTTACCAGGCCATATTCCCAGCCCCATCCAAGTTCTCTGTGTGTGTGTGTGTGTGCGCGTGTGCACGCACAGATGCCTTTACTAGGACTTGAACTTCGAGCCTCAACCTCTCATTTGGCTTTTTTACTCATGTCTAGTGCTCTATCACTTGAGCCACACCTCCAGTCCAGCATTTTTCTGGTAAATTAGAAATGGTATCAAAGACTTTTTTCAAAAAAAAGTTCATGCTGGCTTCAAACCACAGCATTCAGATCTCAGCTTCCTGAGTGACTTTGATTACACGTGTGAGTCACCAGCAGCTGGCCGCTTTACTCTTTTAGAAGTTTAAACTAAATGTTAATACATTTCCCTCTTAATTTAGTAGCTATGGGATTTCATTTGTGCATCAATAAACCTAAAATAAAATACATGTTCATTTTAAAACTAAGAGACAATATTATGCTTTCTTTGCAGCTGAAATTACATACTTAGAGTTACTGACAATTCTATCTCCCAGATGTGATAACGTCTTTGTTTCTTTCCTCAGCCCGGCTGCGCGGTGTTCATGATGGTCTTTTCACTGGACAGATAGATGCTGTGGACACACTTAATGCTACTTACAGAGTAACTTTTGACAGGACAGGGCTAGGTACTCATACCATCCCTGACTATGAAGTTCTTGTAAGTAGTATTTTATAATACAGTTACATTTTATGCATATTAAATAGGTTATAAGGACATTTCTTAGAAATTGCATTTTATGAGTCAAGATTTCCTTTTGAAAACTGAAGAGATCCTTAGGGATTCCTAACCCTGTCTACTAGACCCATTGTATCAGAACTATACTTAAGTTTTTCGGTTTTTTGAAACTAGGATTCCTGTCTATTGTTTTACCCACATAGTATAATAGAACCAATCACTGCTTACTAAGTACTCTTGGGAAGAAGCTACTCCACATTTTCAGCCCAGCTTCTAAGCTGAGGAATAGCCTCTTACAAAATGCCCTTAAAAGTATGAAATAACAGCTTTCATTTTAAGTCTTGTTGTATCCTTACAGTTACACATGATGGGTATTAATATATTCACTTTCTGAATGATAGTAGAGGCTTATACATTCATTAATTTATTTAAGGTTCAGGAGCTAGCTAGGTGCTGGTGGCTCGCACCTATAATCCTACCTATTTAGGAGGCTGAGATCTAAGGATTACGATTCAAAGCCAGCCTGGACAAGAGTCCATGAAACGCTTATCTCCAGTTAACCACCAGAAAGCTGGAAGTAGTGATGATGAGATGCTGCTCAAATAATAGAGCAGCTCTAGCCTTGAGCAAAAAAACCCAGAACCAGCACATGCACGCGTGTGTGCATGCACACACACACACATGAATTATGCACAGTGCTTAAGGTGAGATACTTTTTTCCTTCTTTTTTCATCCTTTTAGACAAGAGATAGAAAGGAAAAAGAAAAGTTTAGACTCAATGAGCAAAGTATACTTTTCTCAAGTTTTTCTATTAAATCAGGAAATACTCAGACCTTTCCTTTCCAAAAGAGAAAATTGCTTTCAATATGCAATCATCAGAAATGTCTCCTCTGCTACATAAGCATTGACTTCAATTTACAGTACATAATATTTAGATGATATAAATGCAGATAGCCAAAGGTGGCCATAGAATTTTTGTTGTTGTTGTTGTTGTGGGTCCTGAACTCAGGACTTGAGTGCTATCCCTGACCTTTTTTGCTCAAGGCTACCACTCTTCCACTTTGAGCCACAGCTCCATTTCCAGTTTTCTTGTGATTAACTGGAGATAAGAGTCTTACAGGCTTTCTTGCCCAGGCTGGCTTTGAAAACTGCAATCCTCAGATTTCAGCCTCCTGAGTAGTTAGGATTACAGGCATGACTGTTTATTCTTTAAACTGTGTGGCCCTTTGATAGTGTCTTCTTTTGATTGCTTTGTGAGTTCAACCTTTTGACAACACAATAGTATTTACATTTTTGTCTGCATTTGAGCCTTTGATTTGTATAGATTAATATATTCTATGATAAATCAGAATGTACTTTATGTACCATCATAAACCATAACCCTTGAGTATATATCTCATGTTGAAAGGTAATATTTATAAAGTTTAAATGACTGGTAAACTGTTGTTGTTTTTTTTCCTCTGTTGTGGGTCTTGAATTCAGGGCCTGGATGCTGTCCCTGAGCCTCTTTGTGCTTCAGGCTAGCGCTCTACCACTTGAGAGCCACAGCACTACTTGTGGTTTTGGAGTGGTTAGAGTCTCATGGGGACTTTTCTGCCTAGGCTGGCTTCAAACCGTGATCCTCAGATCTCAGCCTTCTGAGTAGCTAGGATTACAGGCAGGAGTCACTAGTGCCCAGCTTCTGGCAAACTTTTTTTTTTGCCAGTCCTGGGGCTTGGACTCACTCAGGGCCTGAGCACTGTCCCCTGGCTTCTTTTTGCTCAAGGCTAGTACTCTACCACTTGAGCCACAGCGCCACTTCTGGCTGTTTTCTGTATATGTGGCACTGGGGAATTGAACCCACGGCTTCATGTATACGAGGCAAGCACTTTTGCCACTAGGCCATATCCCCAGCCCCTCTGGCACACTTTTCTAAGTTATGGACTATTCTCTTTTGTTAAAGAGTAATGAGCCTCATGAGACGATGCCAATTGCTGCCTTTGGACAAAAACAACGGCCTTCTCGATTTTTTATGACCCCACCACGATTACATTATACACCTCCTCTCCAGTCTCCAATCACAGTAAGTAGTATATAAATCAGTAATTTGATTATTATGAATTGTGTTCTTATGACATATACATCTAGAACTACTTTAGGAGCTACTTATTATTCTGAGTTTTCAAAAATTAAAATAGGCCAGGTGCCAGTGACTCATGCCTATAATCCTAGCTACTCAGAAGGCTGCGATCTGAGGATCTTGGTTCAAAGCCAGATAAGGCAGGAATGTCCTGTGAAGCTCTTACCTCCAATTAACCACCAAAAAAGTGGGAGTGGACCTGTGGCTCAGTGGTAGAGCGCTAGCCTTGAGTTGAAGAGCTCAGGGACAGCACTCAGGCCCAGAGTTCAAGCCCCACAACCGACCAAAAAAAATAAAAAAATTAAAATAGGTAAGTGATCACTTTAAATCCAGAAATATTTTCCTTCCTATTAGGTTTTAATACAATGTAAATTATAATAGAATTTTCACTTCATTTAAAGGTCACTAGGGAGGACGTAACAAGTTGGATAAGAAATGTGTGCACTGTCTTACGTATGAAACTATAACCCCTCTATATATCACTTTAGCAATAAAGATGGGGGGAGGGGCCAGATACTCTTTTTGAGCAGTCATTCATTAGATGTTTGCTTTCTATCCCCGTAGGATAATGACCCTTTATTAGGGCAGTCACCTTGGAGAAGTAAAATTTCTGGCTCTGACACTGAAACATTAGGAGGTTTTCCAGTAGAATTCCTTATTCAAGTGGTAAGAACTACTGTGAATATTTTGTTCTTTGTATAAAAACTCAATGTCTTTTGTGTTATTAAACTTGAGAATTTTTCTAGAGAGAAATACTTTTCCATATATTGTTCATCATTAGGTGAGTTTTCAGGACTCCACTAGTTCCAACAAAACTTGGAAAACACGTTTTAACAGCCAAAAGAGATTAAGAGGTCTTTTTTGTGTTGGTGGTACTGGAGTTTCAACTCAAGGCCTTGAACTCACTAAGTAAGCATGCTTCCACTTCAGCCATTCTGCCAGTGTCTTTTTGCATCAATTATTTTAAAGATAGAGGCTTGCTTTATGTCCAGGCAGGCCTAGACTGTGACCTTTCTATTTGTACTTCCCTTTGACACTAGGATGAAGGTGTATACAGCTGTAGTCCATCCTTCATTGAGAAGGATCTCCTAAACTCTTGCCCTCTTGCTAGTCCCGAACTGCAGTCTCCCATCTTTGCCTCCCAAGTAGCTAGGAGGCTTGTGCACATAGACTTAAACTACCTGCCTGGCATTAGCAGCTTTTCTTGATAAGGTTTTCTTTTCTGAAACTTGAAACTACTTTTCTCAGTATACTTGGGCACTAAGAAATCTAAGTTGAAAGCACAGTAAGTTAAGTGTAGAAATATTGTATGGGACAGTGTTTCTGAATAGTCTTTTTTTGTGCCGGTCCTGGGGCTGAACTCTGGGCCTGGGCACTCAGCTTTTGTGCGGAAGGCTAGTGCTCTACCACTTGAACCACAGCTCTACTTCTGACCTTTTTTTTTTTAAGTCAATTTGAGATAAGAGTCTCATGGACTTTGCTGCCTGGGCTGGCTTAGAACTGTGATCCACCTGTCTCAGCCTCCTGAGTAGCTAGGACTATAGGCTTGAGCCACTAGCATCTAGCCCTTTAGCTTTTTTTACTCAAGGCTAGCATTCAGATCTTAGCCTTGGTTGCTAGGGTTACATATATGAGCTGCTTGTTCCCAGCTTTAGTCTGACTGTTAATGAACCTGATATGATAGCACACTCCTGTAAATTCAGCACTTAGGAGGCTAAGGCAGGATGATAGTGAGTTCAAAGGTGGCCTGGACTGCATAGTGAAATGCTGTCTCAAAAAAAAAATAATAATAAAGGAGTTCTGGTCCGGTACCAGTGGCTCACACCTTTAATCCTAGCTAGTCGTGAGGCTGAGATCTGAGGATCTCATTCAGAGCCAGCCTAAGCAAGAAAGTACATGAAACTCTTGTCTCCAATTAACTACCAAAAAGCCAGAAGTAGAGCTGTGGCTCAAAGTCTGGTAGAACATTAAACAGCCTTGAGCAAAATCATTTAGGGATAACACCTAGGCCCTGCGCTCAAGCTCCACTACCAAAGAAAAGAAGACTACTTGGGCTGGAAATATGGCCTAGTGGCAAGAGTGCTTGCCTCATATACATGAAACCCTGGGTTCGATTCCCCAGCACCACATATATAAAAATGGCCAGAAGTGGCACTGTGGCTCGAGTGGTAGAGTGCTAGCCTTGAGCAAAAAGAAGCCAGGGACAGTGCTCAGGCCCTGAGTCCAAGGCCCAGGACTGGCAAAAAAAAAAAAAAAAAAAGAAGACTACTTTGACCTGAGAAAGATAAACTTTTTATAACATGTCTATAACTTAATCCATTCAGTTATTCAGTGTTTATATTTTGCAGTTGATGCTAGTTTGAGGAAAAGCTTGTCATTTGTATGTATGTCTGCACCATTTTGTATTGCTCATGCATTGTTAATTATCCTTGAAATATGTACATTTTTCATGCCTTTTGGCTTCCAAAGGTATGGTTGTGTGTGTGTGTGTGTGTGTGTGTGTGTGAATGTGTGCACGCACATGTGTGCATGTACCAGTTCTGGGGCTATACTCTGCCTAGGCACTGTCCTTCAGCTCTTGTGCTATTATTTATGAAAGGTTGAAAATATGAGAACAGCCAAGATGAGTTTATTTCACAAATCAAACATTTACTGTTTTTGTTTTGTGCCAAAACTGGGGCTTAGAAGTAGAGCCTGGGGCTGGGAATATGGCTGAGTGTTAGAGTGCTTGCCTTGCATGCATGAAGCGGGTTCGATTCCCCAACACCACATATCTAGAAAACGGCCAGAAGCGGCGCTGTGGCTCAGGTGGCAGAGTGCTGGCCTTGAGCAAAAAGAAGCCAGGGACAGTGCTCAGGCCCTGAGTTCAAGGCCCAGGACTGGCAAAAAAAAAAAAAAAAAAAGAATTACAGTGGGGCTGGGAGCCAGTGGCTCAGGCCTATAATCCTAGCTACTCAGGCTGAGATCTGAGAACCACAGTTCAAAACCAGCCCAGGCAGGAAAGTCTGTGAGACTCTTTATCTCTAGTTAACCAACTGAAAACTGAAAGTGGAGCTCTGGCTCAAAGTGGTAGAACAGCCTTGAATTCCCATGACTGATATAAACGAATAAAACCACTGTGAACTTAGTATTTTAACATTTGCATATCAATTCTTTTTTTTTTTTTTGCCAATTGTGGGGCTTGAACTCAGGGCCTAGGCACTGTCTGTTAGCTTCTTTTGCTCAAGGTTAACACTCTACTTGAGACACAGCACCACATTTGGCTTTTTCTGTTTATGTGGTAGTGTGGAATTGAACCCAGGGCTTCATGCATGTTAGGCAAGCACTCTACCATACCACTAAGCCACATTGCCAGCCCCTACATATCAATTCTTGTAGTTACTGATCCCATTGATCTGTACATTGTCTTATCTTGAGCTGTAAAAACTTATTTTAATATGTCCTAGTTATAGTAGATTTTTAAGTTATAGTTTCCCATTAGCTGATCAAATATATGAACCAAATACTTTGCTATTTTTCTATCAGAACATTAAAATCTACTATCAAACATCTTAGTGAAGAGTTGGAAGGCCAAATTTGGTGGTGATGGTTACATGTATGTAATCCCAGCTCTTGGAATGCTAAGAGAGGAGAGTTGAATTGGTTTACATAGTAAGATTCTATATCACTGATATCTAATGCTTCTAATGATTGCAAAAATATTTCTTCTTTGTAGACGAGACTATCAAAAATTCTCATGATTAAAAAGGAACATATCAAGAAATTAAGGGAAATGAACACAGAAGCTGAAAAACTGGTAAGGATTTATCTTTTTCTCTTTGCTTATCTTGTTATAAGATGGTCAGGCCTAAAAAAAGGGGGGTGGGGGCTGGGGATATGGCCTAGTGGCAAGAGTGCTTGCCTCATATACATGAGGCCCTGGCCCCACATATACAGAAAATGGCCAGAAGTGGCACTGTGGCTCAAGTGGCAGAGTGCTAGCCTTGAGCAAAAAAAAGCCAGGATCAGTTCTCAGGCCCTGAGTCCAAGCCCCAGGACTGGCAAAAAAAAAAAAAAGATGATGAGGCCTATTGGGCACTGGTGGTTCATACTTGTAAACCTAGCTACTCCGAAGGCTGAGACCTGAGGGTGTTGTTTGAAGCCAACCCCAGCAGGAAAGTCCATGAGATGCTTACCTCCAATTAACCACCAAAAAGCCAAAAGTAAAGCTGTGGCTCGGGTGGTAGGTAGAGTCCTCTTAACTTAAGGAATGTGTCAAAATTTTTTCTAAATATGGTGTGAAATTCGAAGTCTACCACTCAGAAGACAGGGAGCAAAAGGTGTGAATAGACATAGGGGGAAAAACACAAATGAGTGTTGAATTTGTAACTGGCAAAACCAAAACCTTGAACAAATCATGGCATTGGTGAGGCATTCTGTAAGGAGTAAGAATTCCCAGCCCTTTACAGCAGGGACACTTGGGGAAACTTCATTATTTGCAGTACCATGGAAACGCTCAGAATGCCCATCAGTAAGGGGCATATGTGGACACAATGAAACTTGAAATAAACAGGAGTACTCCATAATGTGCTTGATATAGAAGTATCCTCAGGATACATTTTCAAGTGAAAAAGGCAAAGAACTGAGATATCTTGTCTGTAAAAAAGAATGGTAGAATCAGGAGAAGAAAAACATGTATCTTATTCCTATATAATAGAGTCTATAAAAAGTTGCCAAAGAAACAAAATAAGCTGCTATTGAAGAGGAGAGGAGTGAGTGACTAGGGGACAGGTTTAGGAGAGAATTAACTTTTTTTTTCCCCAGTCCTGGGCCTTGAACTCTGGTCCTGAATGCTGTCCCTAAGCTTCTTTCACTCAAGGCTAGCATTCTACCTTTTGAGCTATAGTACTTCCAGTTTTTTCTGTAATTAATTGAAAACAAGAGTCTCACGGACTTTCTTGCCTGAGCTGGCTTCAAACTGTGATCCTCAGATCTCAGTCTCCTGAGTAGCTAGGGTTATATGCCAGAGCCACCAGTGTCCAGCTGAGAATTAGCTTTTGATTTCTTTCTTTGTGCTGGTCCTAGAGGGGCCTGAACTCAGGCCGAGGGTGTTGCCCTTTAGCTTTTTTGCTGATCTAGTACTCTACCACTTGAGCCACAACTCCACTTGCAGCTTTTTTCATAGTTAATTAGAGATAAATCTTAGGGGGGGAGTCAAGCGCCCAGTGGCTCCTGTAATCCTGGCTGTTCAGGAAGCTGAGATCTGAGGATTGAGGTTCAAAGCCAGCCCAGGCAGGAAAGTTTGTGAGACTCTTAACTCCAAGACACAATAAAAAAAAAAAAAAAGCCAGAAGTGGAGCTATGGCTCAAATGATTGGGCCGAAGCTTTGAACAAAAACAGGACAGTGTCCAGGCCCTGAGTTCAAGCCCCAGGACTAGCACCCAAAAAAAATAATAAAGTCTCAGGGCAATGGGCACTAGTAGCTCACACCTGTAATCCTAACTACTCAAAAGGCTGAGATCTGAGGATCACAGTTTGGAGCCAGTTGGGCAGGAAAGTCTGTTAGACTCTTCAGTTAACCACTAAAAACCCAGAAGTAGAGCTATGGCTCAAGTTTTAAAGTTTTATATATATGTAGGAAGAAGTACATACAAAGATATTTATTGATAAATTGTTCGTAATAAAAACATAATTGGAGGGTCTGGGAATATGGCCTGGTGGCAGCTTACCTCATATACATGAAGGCCCTGCCAGAAGTGGCGCTGTGGCTCAAGTGGCAGAGTGCTAGCCTTGAGCAAGAAGAAGCCAGGGACAGTGCTCAGGCCCTGAGTCCAAGGCCCAGGACTGGCAAAAAAAAAAAGAAGAAAAAAAAACAACCAAAAAAACCCCAACATAGTTGGAAACAGTTTAAATGGCCACTCATCGCAGACTTATTAATTACATCTGCTCTTGCTGTTGAATCTATTACTTCCCCTCCGGGCCTCTAAAAGTACATCTTTGAGATCTTTGACTGCACCCTGTAAGCCACATGAGAAACGCAATCCATTGCTTGGTGATGGCCCCTGTTTTGTGCTTCAGATGTCTCACCTTAGTTATGTGAGAGTAGAGTACTAAAGTCTCTCACTATTTTGTTGGCGTCTATAAGCTCTTATAAGTCTGAGTGTTTAATGTATTTGGTTGCACCAGTATTAAGTCCATATAAGCTGACCAGTGGAATTTCTTCATGGATCATTCCCTTTATTAATATGAAGTGACCTTCTTTGTCTCTTCTTACTGATTTAAGCCTGAAATCTATTTTTATCAGGTATCAGTATGATCATTCCTTCACTTAGAATTTATGTTTATCTTTGACAATGAGGTGTGTTTCTTGGAGATAACAAATGGTTAGCTCATGTTTTTTGATCCAGGCTACTGTTCTATATTTTGGTAGAAGAGTTGAGCCCACTGACTTCTTTTTTTGGTACTGGGGATCAAACCCACCCCATTGCACTTGGTAGGCATGCACTTTGCCACTAAGCTACATCCCAGCCTGAGCCCATTGACATTTAATATTACTGTTGAGATATATGCCATATTTCCTGCCATTTTGTTGTTTTTATGGTGCTTGCTTCTTTCCTCTTTCTGCTTTACCAATCTATTCCTCTAGTAGTACTAATTCATTACTTTATTTCTTTGATTTTGATTGTCTTCTTCTGAGGCTAAGATTCCTACATTTCTAAGGAGTAGTTTTTGTTGGTCTTTTTACCAGTCTTGGGGCTTGGACTGAGGGCTTGAGCACTGTCCTTGGCTTCTTTTTGCTTAAGGCTAGCACTGTACCACTTGAGCACAGAGCCACTTCTGGCTTTTTCTATATATGTGGTGCTGAGGAGTCGAACCTAGGACTTCATGTATACAAGGCAAGTAGTTTACCACTAAGCTATAGTCCCAGCCCCCTTTTTAAGTTTTTTAACTGACAAAAAAAAAATCATATACCTTACCTTGAGAGAGAGAAAAAAAAAGCTAAAGGAAAGCACAAGGCCCTGAATTGAAGCCCAGTACCATCTCCAGTAAAAACCAGAACATATACCCTTACAGAGTTCAGTGTGTTATATCAACAAATTTATTTTGTATATTGATCAAATCAGAACAGCTTAAAAAGGGAATAGTATTTGGATACCAATGGTTCATGCCTATAATCCTAGCTATAGGAGGCTGATGGTTTTGTTTTTTTTTTTTTGCTTGTTTGTTTTTTTGCCAGTCCTGGGGCTTGAGCTCAGTTCCTGGACACTATCCCTGAGCTTCTTTTGCTCAAGGCTAGCACTACTACTTGAGCCACAGCACCACTTCTGGCTTTTTCTGTTCATGTGGAACTGAGGAATCGAACCCAGGGCTTCATGCATGCTAGGCAAGCACTCTACCACTAAGCCACATTCTCAGCCCTAGAAGGCTGAGTTTTGAGAATTGCAGCTTGAAGCAAGCCCAGGCAGGAAAGTCTGTGAGACTCTTATGTCCAGTTAACCACCAAAAAGCCAGAAGTGGAGCTGTGGCTCAAGTTGCAAAGTGTGCTAGCCTTGAGTGAAAAAGCTAAAGGATAGCACCCAGGCACTGAGTTCAATCCTAGTACATGCCCAAAAGGGGGGGGGGGGGGGAAGGACTCAGAAGTCCTTGTGGAAAGAAGGTTGCTTGGGTTTGCCTTGATTGGTGAGGTCTCGTTGTGAGACTGTGGCTTGGAATTGATGTAGGATGTAATTCCTTGAAGGGAAAGGGAAAGTCATCAGAGTCCTTAGGCACCGCTAGCACATTATCTCAATCTGTGCACTAACTTCCTAAGTAGACATTTTACTTTTTTCAGAACTGGGATTTGAATCCAGAGCCTGGGACTTAGTCAGCTGTACTCTACCACTTGAGTCACACCTCCAACCAGGCTTTTAAAAAAATATATATGTATATGTATAATTTTATTATTATACAGAGAGGCTACCATTTCACAATTTAGGTAATGCATATATTTTTCTTTTGGACAATATTACCCCTTCTGTCATTTTCCCCAAGTTTCCCCTTCCTGTCCCTGTCTACAAGTTGCATAATTCATTTTCCACATAGTATATTCTGAAAATGATGTCTGCATTTACAACCAGGCTTTTGTTGTTTGTTTGTTCGTTTGCAAAGGAAAAATCCTGGCTGGGAATGTGGCTTAGTAGTAGAGTGCTTGCCTGTCATGCATGAAGCACTAGGTTCGACTCTTCAGTACCACATAAACAATAAACACCCGAAGTTGAGCTGTGGCTCAAGCCCCAGGACTGGCACAAAAAAAAAAAGGAAAAATGGGCTGGGGATATAGCCTAGTGGCAAGAGTGCCTGCCTCGGATACACGAGGCCCTAGGTTCGATTCCCCAGCACCACATATGCAGAAAACGGCCAGAAGCGGCGCTGTGGCTCAAGGGGCAGAGTGCTAGCCTTGAGCGGGAAGAAGCCAGGGACAGTGCTCAGGCCCTGAGTCCAAGGCCCAGGACTGGACAAAAAAAAAAAAAAAAAAGGAAAAATCCTCTAATTTCCATTTCTGCAACCAGGCTTTTTGCTGGCTTTTTTGGAGATGGTCTTACAGAGTTTTCTGCCCAACTGGCTTTGAACTGTAAGCCTTTGGATCTCTATCTCTTGAGTAGCTAAGATTACAGGTGTGAACCACCAGCACCTGGCTGCTCAAGTAGGTATTCCTGTGCTCATCTTGCAGATTAGGAAACAAAGGCACAGAGAGATTAAGGATCTTGCTTCTGTTACACAGCTGATAGAATTGGAGTTTGACTTATATAATCCAATTCTGGCATCCATGCATTGAGCCATTACTTGGGTTGACTAAAGAATCAATTGACTTAAATGAGTGGTTGGTTAAAAAAAATGCATGTAACTTTCTTAACAACTTCTTTGTGTGTATGTGCCATCACTACAACTTGAATTCAGGGCCTACGTGTTGTCCCTTGGCTTTTGCACCCAAGGCTGTCACTTTTAAGTACTTGAGCCACAGATCCACCTGAGGCTTTTTGGAGGTTCATTGGAGATGAGTCTCACGGACTTTCTTGCCTGGGTTGGCTTTGAACTGCGATTCTCAGACCTCAGCTTCTTGAGTAGCTAGGATCACAGTTGTGAATGCCAATACCTGCTACAACTTCCTATTTTGGTAAATGACAAATCTATGAAACATTAAAGAGCCTAAAAATACATATTCAAACTCATATCTTCACATTTTGCCTCATTTCATTTTTGTTGTTGTTGTTTGTTTGTTTGTTTGTTTTGGTCAGTTGGGGGTTTGAACTTAGGGCTTGGACACTGTCTCTGAGCTCTTTTGTTTGAGGCTGGCATTCTGCTGCTTTGGGGCCCAACTCCACTTCTGGTTTTGTGTTGGTTAATTGCCAGGGCTGGCTTTGAACTGCGATACTCAGATGTCAGCCTCCTGAGTAGTTAGGTTATGTACGTGAGCCACCAGTACCTGGCTTCATTTAATTTCTCTCTATACAAATTCTCCTTTAAAAAAAAAAAAAGAAGAAGAAGAAAATAGGGGCTGGGAATATGGCCTAGTGGTAAAGTGCTTTCCTCGTATACATGAAGCCCTGGGTTCAATTCCTCAGCACCACATATATAGAAAAGGCCAGAAGTGGTGCTGTGGCTCAAGTGGCAGAGTGCTAGCCTTGAGCAAGAAGTAGCCAGGGACAGTGCTCAGGCCTTGAGTCTAAGCCCCAGGACTGGCCAAAAAGAAAAAAAGGAGGAAGAAAAGAAAAGGAAAATAGGGTCTGGGAATGTGGCTTAGTGGTAGAGTGCTTCCCTAACATGCATGAAGCTCTGGGTTGGATTCCTCAGCACCACATAAACAGAAAAAGCCAGAAGTGGCACTGTGTGGCGCTGTGGCTCAAGTGGTAGAGTGCTGGCCTTGAGCAAAAGAAGCTCAAGAACAGTGCCAAGACCCTGAGTTCAAGCACTAGGACTGTCGATGATGATGATGATGATGATGATGATGATGGGGCTCCAGTGGCTGATGCCTATAATTCTAGCTACTCAGGGGGCTGAGATCTGGGGATTGCAGTTCAAAGCTAGCCCAGGTAGGGAAAAGTCCATGAGACTCTTATCTCAAACTACTCAAAAAAGCCAGAAGTGGGGCTGGGAATGTGGCTTAGTGGTAGAGTGCTTGCCTTGCATCCATGAAGCCCTGGGTTCAATTCCTCAGTACCACAAACACAGAAAACGCTGGAAACGCAAGTGGTAGAGTGCTAGCCTTAAGCACAGAGAGGGGCTCAGGCTCAGGGACAGTGCCCAGGCCCTGAGTTCAAGCACCAGGCTCAGCAAAATAAGTAAATAAACCATAAAAATAAACCATAAAAAAGCTAGAAGTGACGCTGTGGCTCAAGAGTTAGAGCACTCTCCTTGAGCAAAAGAAGACAGCACTCAGTTCCAGAGTTCAAGCCCCAGGACTGGCAGAAAAAAGATAATAAGGCCAGGCACAGTGGCACCAGGCTATAATCCTAGCTACTTGATGGGTCACAGGTGGTTCAAGGCCAGCCTAGGCTTTAAAATTTAGGAAACTATCTCAGTCAATGGCTAGGTGTGTCATCCAAAGCTATAAGAGGCTGGGAACATGGCCTAGTGGTAGAGTGCTTACCTTGTATACATGAAGCCCTGGGTTCGATTCCTCAGCACCACATATATAGAAAATGGCCAGAAATGGCACTGTGGCTCAAGTGGCAGAGTGCTAGCCTTAAGCAAAAAGAAGCCAGAGACAGTGCTCAGGCCCTGAGTCCAATGCCCAAGACTGGCAAAAAAAAAAAAAAAAGAAAAGAAAAGAAAGAAAGAAAACATCAAGCCAAAGGTTATAAGAGAAACACAATAACTGGGTACAATGCACACTCCTGTCATCTCGGTGACAGAGGGAGGAGCAAGTAGGATCACAGTGCCAGCCTGAGCATAAAGTAATATCCAGTGTGAAAAGGCACAGATCAGGAGGAGGTTCAAGGGCAACAACCCAGGCAAAAAGTTAGTGATGCCCCATCTCACCAACAAGTATACTGTGGTGTGGTACACATGGATGGTCCCAGCTACTGGGTAATATAAATAGAAAAATCATGGTCTGAGGCTGGCCTCGAGCAAAAACCCAAAGTCCTATCCAAAAAGTAACTAAAGCAAAAAAGGACTGGTGGTGTGGTTCAAATGGCAGAGCACCTACCTAGCAAACTCAAGGCCCCAAGTTCAAACCTCAGTACCACCAAAAAAAAACCCACCAGACATCATGGCAGTCATAACAGTGATTATCACACACCAGACCTCTGTCCCTGAGTATAGGCAATTTTAATAACCTTATCTTGATTCAGGTACATTGGTAAACACCTTATGAAGACTCCCTTTAGCCATGAGTGTCCTAGGAAGCGGGCCGTGTTCCTGTGGGCACACGAGTGGAGCGAGGAGGGTGAGCAAGTGCAGAAAGCTCAACTACCAAGCTTGAAGGTGGGACAGAAGGTGGAGACCAGGGGAGAATGATGGAAGGGGTGACATGGATCAAGAAGTACTAGACTCATAACCTTATTTAGGAAATTGTAACCTCTTTGCACAACTACTTAATAATAGCTTTTCTTTTCTTTTCTCTCTCTCTCTCTCTCTCTCTCTCTCTCTCTCTCTCTCTCTCTCTCTCTCTCTCTCTCTCTCTCTCTCTCCCTCCTTTCTTTCCTGCCTTTCAGTCCTGGGGTTTGAACTCAGCCCTGAGCTCTTTTGCTCAAGGCTAGGGCTCTATCATTTTGAGCCACAGCCTCACTTCCAGTTTTATGGTAGTTAATTGGAGATAAGAGCCACACCGGATTTGAACCTTGCTCTCAGTCTCCTGAGCAGCTAGAGTAGCTAGAACTATAGGCATGAGCCACCAGGGCCCAGCTAATAATAAATTTTAAAAAAAAACAACAAACTTACCAAGATGTGATTTTTCTTTTCAGAAATCATATTCCATGCCAATAGGCATTGAATTTCAGCGGAGATATGCAACAATTGTTTTAGAGCTTGAACAGCTGAACAAGGACCTAAACAAAGTTTTGCATAAAGTTCAACAGTACTGCTATGAGGTAGGTGACCGTATGAATCTCCCTCTGTGTTTCTGATTGAAGCTTTATCCTTCCAGCTGCACTTTGAGAACCTAAACCAATATCATTGAGTGAAGTTCTTTAGGAGCACCTTATTCTGTATATATTCTCATTCAGGTACCCTTTGCTTTTTATTTTGGGGGGATTTGTTTGGGAGGGGGTGTTTGTTTTGTTGAGATGATAGCTGCCCTTGAGCTCTTTTTTATTGTATCTGGTGCTGGTCCTAGGGCTTGAATTGAGGGCCGTGGGGTTGTCCCTCAGCTGCCTTTGCTTGAGGCTAGTGCTGGAGCCACTGTGAGCCACAGCACCACTTCTGGCTTTTTCTGAGTGCTTTCTTGGAGATAAGAGTCTCCTTACTGCCTGGGCTGGCTTGGAGCCACATCCTCAGACTTCAGCCTCCTGAGTAGCTGGGATGACAGGCACCACTGCCCTGTTGCCCGTGAACTCTGGAGCCGCCTCCCTCAGCCTGCTGAGTGCCAGGACTGTGGGTGTGTGCCAGCCTGCCTGGCAAAATAATTGGTCTTTAATGCCTTGTACTCATGAACTGGGATGTCAAATTGAAACTCCTTTGTCCAACTTTTTTAAAATTTACATAAACAAGCTGGGCACAGGTGGCTCACACCTATAAACCTAGCTAAATAAGAAAAAGCAGAAAGTGGTGCTGTGGCTCAAGTGGTAGAACATTGAGCAAAAAATAAAGTTTGTCAGGCTGTCTCTGGACATAGCTGCATAGTTTGGGGTGCGGGTGGGGGGCATGTTTTACTTCCCTGGCTCATCTTCTGCCCTGGAGTCAGTCTCTTCTTTTTCTGGCAGTCCTAGGGCCCTTGCCCTTTGGTAGCAGGCATCCTACCTCTTAAGTTGTGCCTCTACTCCTTGTGTAGAGTCTGGTGTTTTGCTTGGGGCTGATGATAGCCCTGGGTTTTGTTTGATCCATGGTCCTCCCACCTCTACCTGTGCACCACTATGCTTGACCTGTTGTGTGTTACATGTTATCTGGAGCTGCGTGACCCATGCTTTTTGTGGACAGTCTAGGAGATCTAGTCACTAGACTTAATGGCAGGCAGGTAACAGCCATCAGAAAAGCTAAAATGAATGATGTTGTCGACTGAGGAAAGAAGGGTAGACTGTACTCAGGGTTCCATCGCAGGAGACACAGCTGCTTCTCTCAGTTCCATCTGAGGGAATAGAAACATCACCTATGGAAGATTTCTGTGACTTACCCATGGGTCTGTTAGAGTAAAAAAGAGAGGCAAATACTTAAGAATCTCATGGCTTCAGTGGTGATACACAACCATCAAAAACACAAAAGTAGGCTGGGAATATGGCCTAGTGGTAAGGTGTTTGCCTCGCATACATGAAGCCCAGGGTTCGATTCCTCAGCACCACATATGTAGTAAACAGCCAGAAGTGGTGCTGTGGCTCAAGTGGCAGAGTGCTAGCCTTGAGCAAAGAGAAGCCAGGGACAGTGCTCAGGCCCTGAGTTCAAGCCTCAGGACCGGGAAAAAAAAAGAAAAAGAAAAACCACACACATAGGAAAAATAAGATCAGAGGAAAGCGTGTAAGAGTGGGCTTCGCTTTAGTTCTAAAGTGAGACTCACATCTGGAAGGTGCAGACACAAGTGCACGCAAACCCTGGCCCTTCGTAGCTTACATCTGTGTCTCCATTCCTGTGTTCAGCTTGCCCCCGACCAAGGGCTCCAGCCAGCTGACCAGCCGACAGACATGAGGCGCCGCTGTGAGGAAGAGGCCCAGGAGATGGTTCGGCACGCCAACTCCTCCGCTGGACAGCCCTGTGTTGAAAGCCAACACCTCACAGGCTTAATCTCCAGGCTCACTGCTATTTTATTACAAATTAAGGTATTTCACAAATTTGATTAAACAGTTATACTAGTTTGTTGCTAAAAAAAAAAAGTTAGGCAAGTTAACTCAGGTGGTTTTTAAGATTTACTTTAGTGTTGTTTTATAGGTGATACACAACAGGATTAGCTTTACATTCAACAAGTATTAACATTTCCTCTCCCATAGTGCCATATGTTCCCTCATTCCCTCCCACCTCCTTCCTCCCACCTCCTCCCTCCCCCCTCCACCCAGGAGTTGCATAGTTCACTTTCATCAATTACCAGGGCAGTTAGTGCGCTGGGGTCTATGGTTAGGGAAGGTCTATGTTTAGGGTTCTTTTTGAGTAATTCCTGCTTTCCAGAGTAGTTGTACCAGTTTACATTCACTCTAGCAGTGCAGTGGGGTTCCTATTTCCTTAAATTTCCTCCAGCATTTATTATTAGATTTCAAGATGTTGGGCAATCTAACTGGGGTAAGATGGTATCTCCGAGTTGTTAGGATTTGCATTTCCTTTATGGCCAGGGGTCATGGGTTTCTTTGCCATTCCTACCTTCTCTCTTGAGAAGTCTCTTAACTCCCTCGCCCATTTTCTGGTATATTGAGCTTGGGGGAGGGGAGTTAGTTTCTTGAACTCTTTGTATATATTGCATATTAGACCTTTGTCTGATGTATTGCTGGTAGAGATTTTTTCCCAGTTGGTTGGTTGTCTTTCTAGTTTAGTAACTGTGTCCTTAGCTGTGCAGAAGCTTTTTATTTTAATGTAGTCCTTCTTGTGGAGTCTCTTCTCTTCCTATCTGTCGTGACCCTGGGAACTCTATTCATGAAGTTCCTGCCTGTGCCTATAAGTTCTAATGTCTCTGCTACTCTTGCAGTCGATTCAGTTTTGGGCCTGGCATTGAAGTCTTTGATCCACTTGGATATTGGTGTACGGTGGTAAGCAGGAACCCACTTTTGGTTTTCTGCAGATAGCTCCTCAGTTTTCCCAACACCAATTGTTGAAGAGGCTATGATTTTTTCCACTGTGTGTCTTTGCTTCCTTTGTCGAATATTAGGTGACTGTAAGTGTGTGGTTTTATTTCTGGGTCTTCTAATCTATTCTGTTGACCTTCAGGTCTATTTTTGTGCCAATACCAAGCTGTAGTAAGAGTTTGAAGTCTGATTGTGATACCACCTGCATTGCTTTTTTTGCCTGGAATTTCTTTGGCTATTCTGGGGGTTTTTTGTTGTTCCATATGAGTCTTTGGATTATTCTCTCTGTCTCGGTAAAGAACATCATTGGGATTTTGATGGGGATTGCATTGAATTTGTATATCGTTTTTGGCAGTATGGCTATTTTCACAATATTGATTCTACTATCCATGTACATGGAAGGTCTTTCCATTTCCTAGTGTCCTCTTTGATTTCTTTCTTTAGGTTTTTATAGTTTTCACTATAAAGATCTTTTACATCTTTGGTTAGGTTAATTCCTAGGGTTGTTGTTTTTTTTATGGCTATTGCAAATGCGGTTTTCATGATTTCCCTTTCTGCTTATGCATTGTTGGCATACAGAAAAACTGCTGCTTTTTTGTAGGTTAATTTTGCATCCTGCTACTTTGCTGAAGTGGTTGATTAGCTCTAGGAGCCTGCTGATGGAGTTTTTTGGGTCCTTTAGGTATAAGATCATGTCATCTGTGAATAGGAATAGTTTAATTTCTTCTTTATGTGATTCCCTTTAATGTCCTTTTCTTGCCTTATTGCTCTGGTAAAGAATTCCAGATCTATATTGAAGAGGAGTGGCGAAAGTAGGCATCCTTGCCTTGTTCCTGATTTGGGGGGAGACAGTTTTAGTTTTTCTCCATTTAGTATGATATTGTCTGTTAGTCTGTCATATATGCCCTTTACTGTTTTAAGGAATGTTCCTTCCATTCCTAATTTCTCCAGAGCTTTTCATATGAATGGATGTTGTATTTTGTTGAAGGCCTTTTCTGCATCTGTTGAGATGATCATATGGTTCTTGTCCTTGGCTCTGTTGATGTAATTTATTGATTTGCATATGTTAAACCAGCCTTCATCAGTAGGATGAAGCCTACTTGGTCATAATGTATGATTTTTTTTAAATTTGTTTCTGGATTCTTTTGGCTAATATTTTATTGAGGAGCTTTGCGTCAGAGAAATCAGTCTGTTTCTCTTTTGTTGGATCCTTACCTGATTTTGAGTGTGATAATGGCTTCATAGAATGAGTTTGGGATTGTTCCCTCTGCTTCTATTCATGGAAAAGCCTCAGGAGAATTGGTATTAGCTCATCTTTATAAGTGCTATAAAATTCAGTGGTGAGTCCATCTGGGCTTGGGCTTTTCCTTGTTGTAAGACGTCTGATTATTTCCCGTATCTTTTTGCATGTTATTGGTTTATTTAGCTGGTTTATATCTTCTTGGTTCCATCTAGGCAGTTTTGAATGTTTCTAAAAATTCACCCCATTTCTGCCAAGTTTTGCTTCTTTATTGGTGAGTATAGGTTTTGAAAGTAATCCTTTAAATCATTTGGATTTCTTGGATGTTCGTTGTAATGTTTCCTGTAGTGTCTCTGATCTTGTTGATTTAAATTTCCTCACTTCTTTTTTTCATTAGTCTCACAAGTTGTCTGTCAATTCATTAATTTTTTTTAAAAACACAGCTTTTTGGGCTGGGAATATGGCCTTGTGGCAAGAGCACTTGCCTCCTACACATGAAGCTCTCGGTTCGGTTCCCCAGCGCCACATATATGGAAAACGGCCAGAAGGGGCACTGTGGCTCAGGTGGCAGAGTGCTAGCCTTGAGTGGGAAGAAGCCAGGGACAGTGCTCAGGCCCTGAGTCCAAGGCCCAGGACTGGCCAAAAAACAAAAACCACCCACTACATTGGGGCTGGGAATATAGCCTAGTGGCAAGAGCGCTTGCCTCCTACACATGAAGCTCTCGGTTTGATTCCCCAGCACCACATATATGGAAAACAGCCAGAAGTGGCGCTGTGGCTCAGGTGGCAGAGTGCTAGCCTTGAGCGGGAAGAAGCCAGGGATGGTGCTCAGGCCCTGAGTCCAAGGCCCAGGACTGGCCAAAAAAAACCCAAAAACACAGCTTTTTGTTTCATTAATTTTATGTATAGTCTTTTTTCATTTCTATTTCATTAATATCTGCCCTAATCTTTGCTATCTCTCTCCATCTAGTAGTTCTAGATTTGATTTTTTCTTGTTTGTAATTGTATCATGAGGTTGTTTACTTGATCTGTTTTCTTTATATGTGTGCGTAGGGCTATAAATTTTCCCCTCCACACTGCTTTCACTGTATCCCAGAGGTTCTGTTGTGATGTGATTTCATTTTCATTGCTAATTCAACTATTTTATGTCTATATTTGAACCATAACTCATTTTTTTTCTTTTAGTGTCTAGCAGAGGGAGGAGACCTGAATTCCTTTGAATTCAAGTCACTTACAGACTCATTAAATGACATCAAGAGTACAATAGATGCTTCTAATATCAGGTAACTAGATATACTCTAATGGTTTTGTTGAATGCGTGCTTACATTTTTAGGGTTTAGATGGAGTGTAAAAGATCTTTCCACGTGGCCATCCTGTTGACGTGAATTTTCTGTATGAATGTTGTGCTTTGGTCTGTCTTGGACGTGGAGCGCGTGCGCTCACTCCCCGTCCTCCAGCTTGCCTGAGGCTCCTCCGCTTCTTTCAGAGCAGCCTTTCCAGTACCACAGTAGTAGAATCCTGGCCCTCCCCGAAGTCATCATCCCAGCTATTCCCAAGCTAACGTTCAGCTCTTCCTGTAAAAAATAAGGTTTATCTTAATTTTGTGAATAAAATAGCCTTTTCTTTTTCCTTAGCTGCTTCCAGAATAATGTAGAGATCCACGTGGCACACATTCAGAGTGGCCTGAGCCAGATGGGGAACTTGCACGCCTTTGCCGCCAACAATACCAACAGAGACTGAGGCTGAGCAGCCGCTCCCAGCCCGCCGGCTTCGAGGCGCCTCCCCCAACTCACCTGCACACGCCCAGTGGCCTGACTGCTGGGGGAGAGGGGTGCAAGCCCCCACACGGGCTTTTAGTACCAACCTTCCTGCCGCATATTACCTGGCACGTGTTACCTTCCTTTATTAGCACACGCAGTAGCATTGCTTATTACCTATGTTTACTAGCAGGTGTTTTAAACTTCCAGTGTCTAAACAGAGCGTTTCATGGAAGAATGCGTTGACTTATTTTTTTAATGCATGAATTGAGTTGAGAAGGTGCCGGCAGCTACTGCCGTGAAGAGGAGGGAGCGCCATGTGTGTGTGCATGGCAGCGGCTGCGTGGCACGTCCGTGGGGAGCGTGTCCTCCTGGGCCGCAGCACCCCAGCCTCCAGAGGCCGCCCGGGGCCGTGGGGCGCGCGGGTGCCAGTGCACAGGCGGACCTCACAAGCGCGTGTCTCCACGTGCGTGCGATGGGGTTCTGCAGACCCGTCTATAGTCGTCACTATTGTAATTTATCGTAATTTATGAAAGGAAATGAAGGAGCAGGGGTGGAGCTGCGACGGGGAAGTGGTGCTAGCGTCAGCAGGTGGGTTGGACGCGCCTCTCCCAGCCATTCAGGGCAAAAGTGCTTTGTTAGGAGATTTATTTAAAAAAAAAAAAAGACCTAACACACTATTTTCATATTTTTTGTTTATTTGCACAATTTTTAAACCAGATTGCTGGTTAAAATCCAACAGTACAAGTTTGTAAGTAAAAATATTTTATAAGGAAAACAAAGATAACCAGTGTTGTAAAATGCAGGAGAAAGGTTTGATTTTATTTTGTTGTTTTTTTTTCTTTTTTAAGAAAAACTCTCCTAAAATGTTGATCTTGTAAAAAGTATATATTTTGAATTTTCTTCATTTTAATATAGAATATTATAAAGCCAAAATATAATAAATTGTTTTCAGATTTGGAGTTTAAGATAGGTGAATGGGTGGTTCTGATTCTTTTAGAGGTCTCATAAAATGAGGCTTTTTATATGTTAATGTATAATAAAACAAGATTATTTTCCAGTGGAGGCTTTTGTATAGTTTAAAAGTGCTTCTGTGTGCTTTGTTGGTCTTGTGCCGCCGCAAAACTTTAGTGCAGAGTTTATATTTAGCTAAACTGTTAAGAAATGCAAAATCTTTTAATATTTGTAATTCCAAATAAATTCATCTATAAAAATGTATTGCTGCATTCTCATTTAATTGACACACGTTGGGTTTTGTGGCAAGGTTGCTGACAACTCATTCCTGCAATCTAGCTGCTCAGGAAGCTGAGATCCAAGTGTCAGGGCTCAAAGCCAGACCAAGCAGACAGATCCTGGGATGAATCTTCAGTTAACCAGCAAAAAGCCAGAAGCAGATGTGTGGCTCAACAAGTAGAGCACCAGCATTGAGTGAAAAAGCTGAGCAGAGAATGAGGCCTGGAGTTCAAGCCCCAGTACACACACACACACACACACACACACACACACACACACACACACACTGGTAGCTCACATCTGTAATCCTAGCTACTCAGGAGGCTGAGATCTGCAGATCATAGTTCAAAGTTGTTGGGGTCTGGACAACCCCTTTCTCCCCCCACGGGGAGAATGGTAACCACAAACTCTATGAAAGAGCACTCAGCCTGGCCCTCTGCCAGCGGAAGGCCAAAGGCGTGCTCACATGGGCAAGCGCTAAGTTGAGGAAAGGTTGCTGAAGCCTCCCCTCCCCCAAGTCCCCTCACATGTTACCAAGGGCGGAGGCGAAAAGGAAGCCATCAGGGACACGCTGCGGTGGTGGGAAGCGTCTCAAAGACTTTAATATGGAAAGGCACTTATATAGAAGTAATGGCGGGAAAGAAAGGGGGCTGGCCAAAGGGCCAGTCATAGGCTAGGGAGCATGTCCATCAAGTGACATCACAAAACCTACTTTGTGGGCGGGACAACCCCATCAAGGTGGCACGCACGTGTTCACCTACCAAGGGGTGGAGGCCAGAAGGTGGGAGGGACTTCCATTGTCCCAAAGCTGGCGGAAGGGCAGCCTTCCCAAGGCCATAATAATCCCCAACAAAAGTCAGCCCGGGTAAGAAAATTAAAATACCAAAAAGCCGTAAGTGGAGCTATGGCTCATAATACAGTAGCATGCTAGCCTTGAACAAAAACATCAAGGGTCAGTGTCTAGGCCTTGAGTTCAAACTTGAGCCCTGGCACAAAAATGGGTTACAGCTTCATTAAATATTTGCATTGCTTTCTTTTTTTGCCGGTCCTGGGGCTTGAACTCAGGGCCTAAGCACTGCTGTCCCTGGCTGCTTTTTGCTCAAGGCTAGCACTCTACACAGTGCTACTTCCGACTTTGTCTGCTTATGTGGTGCTGAGGAATCGAACCCAGGGCTTCATGCATGCATGGCAAGCAGCCTACCGCGAAGCCACATTCCCAGCCCTGTATTGTTTTTCAAAAAGAATGTAAGATCACAAATATGCTCATTACAAGCTATGTTACCGTGACTTGTGGTGCACCCTAAGTTTAAGTAGGGTTGCAGGCGCTGTCGTCTCTGCCACGGAGGTAAAGCTCTGTGAGGCTGTGGCCTCCTGCCACTCCAGACAGGCCCAGGCCCCCGGCAGCCCTGGCCTGTGGCAGGCCCTGCGCTTGCTTGTGCATGGCCCGTGGTAAGGACGTACAGTCCTGGCTGACGTTTACAGCCTCATTTGTTTATTTCAGACCGTTTTCAAAGGGTTCAGAAGTCTAGTTGCCATTGAAGCCTGAACTGTGCTCCTTGGTTGCTTTTGTAATTATTATCAGCTTAATTAGTTATCCAGAGGGGAATTCCACTAATACCTTTCCACACATTTACAATATATCCCATCAATCCTTGGCTGCTTTTCATAGTGGATTTGCTACTCTGGAAAAGCACAAACCACTTAAACACTACTTGGAAACTAGGGGCCTGGCATATATAATCACTAAAACACCGAGCTGGCCTAGTGTTTGTGGCTCCTTGCTACTCATGAGGCTGAGATCTAGAGGATCAAAGTTGGAAGCTAGCCCAGCAGAAAAATCTGCAAGATTCCATCCCCCAAAATAATCAGCAAAAAGCAGGGCATGGGGCATGGTTGAAGTGAGCCAAGTGATCACGAGAGTTCAAAGCCAGTTACTGGCACGCACGCACGCGCACACACACACAAAATGACCTAGAACCATTAATAGTGGGTGCTGGTGGCTCACACCTGTAGTCCTGGCTACTCAGGAGGCTGAGATCTGAGGATCACAGTTCAAAGCCAGCCCAGGCAGGAAAGTCTGTGAGTCTCTTATCTCCAATTACCAGGAAACTGGAAGTAGCGCTGTTGACTCAAGCAGTGAGCACTAGCCTTGAGCAGAAGAGCTCAAGGACAGCGCCCAGGCCCAGAGTTCAAGCCCCACAACCAACCAAAAAAAAACAACTGAATTTTAAGTGTCATCACACAAAGTCTGTGAGGTCATACATGTGGCTAAATAAGTTTATTTAGCTAATCCAGTTCGTGTGTATATAAATATACATATCAAACACCATGTTGTATATAAAAAATACAGCAATTTTTACTTCTCATTCAAAAATATAAAATACTCAGTAAAAAAAAAAAAACGTGCTAAGGGGCTGGGGATATGGCCTAGTGGCAAGAGTGCCTGCCTCGGATACACGAGGCCCTAGGTTCGATTCCCCAGCACCACATATACAGAAAACGGCCAGAAGCGGCGCTGTGGCTCAAGTGGCAGAGTGCTAGCCTTGAGCAAAAAGAAGCCAGGGACAGTGCTCAGGTCCTGAGTCCAAGGCCCAGGACTGGCCAAAAAAAAAAGAAAAAAAAAAAAAAAAACGTGCTAAGTTATAGTGAGAGGAGGTGGGCCGGGCGCCCGTGGGAAGGTATCTACCGCCAGCAAGTCAGAGTCACCAATCCAGCCCAGCTGTTCTTGGCAAGAAAACAATGAGCTCAGTCCAAGCAGCAGTCCAAGAAGTATCAGGTACGAAGGCCCAGGGACACTGACCAAATCAGCCGTGCCGACCCGGAGGGCCACAGAGCCCCGGCAGGAGAGGGGTTTACAGAGAGGTGATGCGCGGAGAGGGGCGGCCCGGCGAGCGGAGGGGCCCCGTCCATCCACACGTGGCCGTCACGGGGGCGGTGGGCGAGCGCACGGGCCCCGTCCATCCACACGTGGCCGTCACGGGGGCGGTGGGCGAGCGCACGGGCCGTGTCCATCCACACGTGGCCGTCACGGGGGCGGTGGGCGAGCGGAGGGGCCCCGTCCATCCACACGTGGCCGTCACGGGGGCGGTGGGCGAGCGCACGGGCCGTGTCCCTCCACACGTGGCCGTCACGGGGGCGGTGGGCGAGCGCACGGGCCGTGTCCATCCGCTCGTGGCCGTCACGGGGGCGGTGGGCGAGCGCACGGGCCGTGTCCCTCCACTCGCGGCCGTCACGGGTGCTCGCGCGGCCCCCGCGCCCCCCGAGCCCTCAGAAGTTCCCGGAGGCTGAGACGATGCGCTCTTCCCAGGAGTGCAGCTGGGCACCGCTGTCTCGCGAGAAGGGCGGTGGGGGCTCCGGAGCCGGGAGGCCGCGGGGCGGCGGGCAGCGGGCGGGCCGCGCGGCGGGCGGCGGGGCGCGCGGGCCTCTCGCCTCGGCCCCCGGAGCCGCCGGGCCGGGGAGCAGCTTGCAGGCGGCCGGGAAGGGCTTCCCGCTCTGGCGCCGGGCCTTGGCGCGCCGGTTCTGGAACCACACCTGCCGGAGAGGAGGAGGCGCTGCTTCGGTTGGGGCCTGGGTTCTGGATAACGGCGAGTTGCAGTTCACCCTCCCCCGGCGCCCCCAGCGGCCTGCTCCCCCCAGCGGCCTGCTCCCCCCCAGCGGCCTGCTCCCCCCAGCGGCCTGCTCCCCCCAGCGGCCTGCTCCCCCCAGCGGCCTGCTCCCCAGCGTAATGGCACGGATGCCCTCGCTGCGGGGCGTTCAGGCGGTAACAGGAAGTTCCGTGGCTCCAAGCTTTGCCCCTACGCATGTGTGCATGTGTGTGCATGTGTGTATGCGTGTGTGCATGTGTGGATGCTTGTATGTGCATGCGTGTGTGTATGTATATACGTATGCGTGTGTGTATGTATATATGTATGCATGTGTGTGCGTGCATGTATGCGTGCGTGTGCGTGTATGCGTGCGTGTGCGTGTATGCGTGCGTGTGCGTGTGCGTGTATGCGTGCGTGTGCGTGTGCGTGTATGCGTGCGTGTGTATGCGTGCGTGTGCGTGTGCGTGTATGCGTGCATGTGCGTGTATGCGTGCGTGTGCGTGTATGCATATACGGCTCTGCCACTCGAGTCGCAGCTCCGCTCCGGCTTTCTGGCGGTTCGGTGGAGGTGGGGGTCTCAGGGCTTTCCCGCAGGGGCCTGGCCTCGGCCACGACCCTCCCGCCTCGGCCTCCGGAGTGCGTGCTAGGGCGGCCAGCACCCAGGGCCGCGCGCACCCAGACGCCGGGGCCGCGGGCACCCAGACCCCAGGGCCGCGGGCACCCAGACCCCAGGGCCGCGGGCACCCAGACCCCAGGGCCACGGGCACCCAGAGCCCAGGGCCGCGGGCACCCAGACCCCAGGGCCGCGGGCACCCAGAGCCCAGGGCCGCGGGCACCCAGACCCCAGGGCCGCGGGCACCCAGAGCCCAGGGCCGCGGGCACCCAGAGCCCAGGGCCGCGGGCACCCAGACGCCGGGGCCGCGGGCACCCAGAGCCCAGGGCCGCGGGCACCCAGAGCCCAGGGCCGCGCGCACCCAGAGCCCAGGGCCGCGCGCACCCAGAGCCCAGGGCCGCGGGCACCCAGACGCCGGGGCCGCGGGCACCCAGAGCCCAGGGCCGCGGGCACCCAGAGCCCAGGGCCGCGCGCACCCAGAGCCCAGGGCCGCGCGCACCCAGAGCCCAGGGCCGCGGGCACCCAGGACCCCAGGGCCGCGGGCACCCAGAGCCCAGGGCCGCGGGCACCCAGGACCCCAGGGCCGCGGGCACCCAGAGCCCAGGGCCGCGGGCACCCAGAGCCCAGGGCCGCGGGCACCCAGACGCCGGGGCCGCGGGCACCCAGAGCCCCAGGGCCGCGGGCACCCAGAGCCCCAGGGCCACGGGCACCCAGACGCCAGGGCCACGGGCACCCAGACGCCAGGGCCGCGGGCACCCAGAGCCCAGGGCCGCGGGCGCCCAGACCCCGGGGCCGCGCGCACCCAGACCCCGGGGCCGCGCGCACCCAGGGCCCCGGGGCCGCGGGCCGCTCCGTCCTTTGAGCCCAAGCTGGGCGCCGGCGCCTGCCGGGGGCGTCCGGTTCGCAGCGGAGGCGCCGGGCCGCGCGCTCTCCGCCGGGAAGTTCCACGCACCGGGCGCCCTCCGCGGCGGGGAGGGGGAGGCGGGAGGGGAGGGGACGGGGTCGGCGGGCAGAAGGGGGAGACCGGGGTCTGGGCGGTGACCGGGGGCCGGACCCGTCTCCCCCATCCCCGAGCTTCCGACGGCGGCGGCGGCGCCTCCCTCCCTCCAAGGCTCGGAGCGCGGTGCGGGACTCTCCGTCTCCGCCGGCCGCCCGGGGCCCCGCGCCCCGTTCCCCGCGCCCCGTTCCCCGTTCCCCTTGCCCCGCGCCCCGCTCCCCGCGCCCCGCCCGCCCGCGCCCGCGCCCCGCGCCCCGCGCACCTGGATCCTGGCCTCGGGGAGCGCGGTGAGCGCGGCCAGGCGCTCGCGCAGGCGGATGTCGGGGTACCGGGTCTGGCGGAACACGAGCTCCAGCAGCTGCAGCTGCTCGGGCCGGAACCACGTGCGCTTGCGGCGCTGCGGGGCGGCGGGCGGGCGCGGGGCGGCGGCGCGGGGCGGCGCGGGGGCCTCGCCCGGGAGGCCGGCGGGCGCGGGGCCGGGCGGCGGCGCCGGGGCCCGGGACGCGGCGGCGGCGGCGGCGGGGGCGGCGCGGGGCGCGAACGCGAGCGGCGGGGACGGCACCGCGGCCATGGCTCCGGGACCCCGCGCGGCGCCCGCCCGCCCGGCCGGCCGCCCGGTTATACCCCCGCGGCGGGGCGGGGCGCGGCGGGGCGGGGCGGCGGCTCGGGGCGCCAGCCCGCCGCGGGGGTCGCCGCTTCCGCCGGCCGCGGGGGCGGGGGCGCGAACTGGGCCCCGCCGCAATCCACATCCCGGCCCGCCGCGCCCCGCCCCGGGCCCGCGAGCGGCGCGCGCCGAACCCGACGGAAGCCGCGTCCCGGTCCCCGCCCCAGGCCGCCGCGGCGCCCTCGGGAAGCGGCCCTGGGCCCGGCGGGCGGGCGGGCGCGGGGCGCGGGGCGCGGGGCGCGGGCAGAGCCTCGACCCCGCCCCACTGCGCGGGCCACCGACGGCACCCGCGTTCCGCGCTCAGCTGCCGTCCAGTGGCCCCGGGTGGCTCGCGGGGGGGGCGATGCAGACGCTCCCCCCCCCGCCCCGCCCCAGCAGCGGCTCGGAGGGCCGGACGGTCGCGGGGCGGGAGCTCGGGCTCCAGGCCGGCGCCCCCCCTCGGACCCCGGCGCCGCCCCCGGCCTTTCCCGACATGGTGGGCGATCGGGGTCTCCTGGGCTTTCCCGCCCCCCGCGGGCCTCGAGCGGCGACCCTCGGGTCCACTGCTCCGCCCGACGGCCGCGTTCTGGAAGGGCTCCCGCCGGCTCCTTCCCCCGGCCGGGCGGCCTGTGAGACTCGAGGGCTCCGTGGAGAGCCGGCCCGCCTGCCCGCCTCCGAGGAGCCGCCGGCCGCCGGAGGGAGCGCGGGACGGCCGCCGGAGGGAGCGCGGGACGGCCGCCGGAGGGAGCGCGGGCCCGGCGGGCACGTCCGGACCGGGCGGGGCTGACCCCGGCGGGCGGGCGGGCCGGGGCGGTGAGCCGAGCGCTCGGCGGGGGGGAGCTTTCCGCCCCCACCCCCCCCCGCCTCCTCCGCCCCCCCCCCGGCCTCCTCCGCCCCCCCCCCGCCTCCTCCGCCCCCCCCCCGCCTCCTCCGCCCCCCCCCCCGCCTCCTCCGCCCCCCCGCCTCCTCCGCCCCACCCCCGCCTCCTCCGCCCCCCCCGGCCTCCTCCGCATCCCCCCCCCCTCCTCCGCATCCCCCCACCCGGCCTCCTCCGCATCATCCCCCCCGGCCTCCTCCGCCCCCCCCGGCCTCCTCCGCATCCCCCCCCCGCCTCCTCCGCATCCCCCGGCCTCCTCCGCATCCCCCCCCCGCCTCCTCCGCCCCCCCCCCCGCCTCCTCCGCCCCCCCCCGGCCTCCTCCGCATCCCCCCCCGCCTCCTCCGCCCCCCCCGCCTCCTCCGCCCCCCCCCCGGCCTCCTCCGCCCCCCCCGCCTCCTCCGCCCCCCCCGCCTCCTCCGCCCCCCCCGGCCTCCTCCGCCCCCCCCGCCTCCTCCGCATCCCCCCCCGCCTCCTCCGCCCCCCCCCCCGGCCTCCTCCGCCCCCCCAGGCCTCCTCCGCCCCCCCCCCGCCTCCTCCGCATCCCCCCCCTCCTCCGCATCCCCCCACCCGGCCTCCTCCGCATCATCCCCCCTGGCCTCCTCCGCCCCCCCCCGGCCTCCTCCGCCCCCCCAGGCCTCCTCCGCCCCCCCCCCGCCTCCTCCGCATCCCCCCCGCCTCCTCCGCATCCCCCCCCCGCCTCCTCCGCCCCCCCCGGCCTCCTCCGGCCCCCCGCCTCTCCGCCCCCCCCCCGCCTCCTCCGCCCCCCCCCCGCCTCCTCCGCCCCCCCCCCTCGCCTCCTCCGCCCCCCCCCTCGCCTCCTCCGCATCCCCCCGCCTCCTCCGCCCCCCCCCCCAGCACCCGGCCCCGCACCCCGAGGTGGCCGAGGCCGCCTTCCCCCCCCAGGTGCGAAGTGATTGATTCTCTCGGTTGTTGACGTCGGGCTGCCGCGCCCGGGCCTGGCGGAGGGGCCCGGAGACAGCGACCCCGGGGGGCGGCGATGGCGGCACTGCCCCCCTTTGATCCCGGCTGCCTTTGATTTCACCTCTGCTGCTTCTCGGGGAGTTGATTTCAGAGCTAGCGGTGGCGGGAGATTGAAAAAGGGGGACCTTCAAAGGCCATGGAGGAGCAGGAGAGAGAAGCCGGGAAGCCTGGTGCTCAGGCGCCCCAGCTGCTCGGGGAGTCGACCCAGGGCGGGGACGCCTGCAGTCCTAGCTACTCAGGAGGCTCCAAGCTGAGGCTGGCGGTTCAAAGCCAGCCCTGGACAGGAACGTCTGTAAGGCTTTTATTACCAAGTAATCACTAAAACGCTGGAAGTAGAGCTGTAGCTCAAGGGGTAGAGTGCTAGCTCTGAACAAAAGAAGCTGGGGACAGCACTCAGGCCCTGAGTTCAAGCCCCAGGACCAGCGTGCGTGCACGCGCACACACACACACACACACACACATAAATCAGCGGGCACATTGTGAGCCCAGCATGTTGAGTTTTATAAAGGCTGAGTTCTCTCTACTTCCATTAGGACCCAACACCTCTGAGTAGGAAAAGATCACTTTTTTTTTAGTCTTTCAGGAATGATCTTACCAGAAAGGTGGAGAACATTTCCTCAGAGAAGGTTCTGCAAGCTAACGTTTACACATGGAAAACGAAGGCTGAGGAAGAATTCGAGGTTCTCAGACTCAGCTTGTGTCGGCCATCTCTTTCAGACACAAGCCTTGTGAGCACTCCCAGTCTTATTGTTGACACAGATGCAATGTCTGTGTCTTAGATTTGCCACTTCATTCCATGCCAGGCAGCCTCGTGTAGATTTGCTAAATGGTTCGGTAAACATTAGCACCACAGTGTTCCTCGAGACTGGCCATTTGGTTGGGATTACTACTTAGCTAAAAGCTTAGGATACTCGAAATGTTAAGTTTCCTTAATGTCACTTAACTTAAATCCCTTTTCATTTGTGCCGTTTTTCTTGTGGTGCTGAGGATGGACCCAGCAGCTCCTGAATGCCAGCTAAGAACTCTCCACAGAGCTGGCCCAACTCTCTCCTTTAACTTGTTTGCTTTCTTTTATTATTTCTTTCTTCCTTCCTTCCTTTTTCTCCCTTCTTTTCCCCTCCCCTCCCCTCCCTTTCCCTTTCCCTTCCCCTCTTCCCTTCCTCCTCCTGTCTCCTGTCCTTTCTCCCTCCCTTCCTTCTTTCTTTTCTTCCTTCCTTTTTTTGAGGTGTGCTAGCAGTGGAGCTTGAACTCAGAGCCAGGTGCTTCTTGTTTGCGTTTTGAGCCCGAATTCATTTAGCTTTCTTGGGTCACTTTGCCAGAGTGCTCCGGCTTAGAACTTGGGAAGTCATTCTGACAAGGGGGGGGGGGTGGGCTCAGGAGAACACAGAACCTACCACTGACACTCGACACTCACACTCGCCCGTTCTCAAACAACTTGTGAACGTGCCAGATGGCAGCCCAGTAACCTAAGATCAGCTCCAGACTCCCTCAGCCGCGGGCGTCCAGTGAGGGCTTCCAGACCCCATCTGTTTAGTAGATTGTCTCTTATAGCTGAGAAACAACCGTGCAGACGAAACGCCATCCTAAGTTGGTGCCATCAAAATTCATTTTATTATAATTTTTATTATTAGCATATATTATTTGTACAAATGGATTTGTTATATCTCCATATATTCCAAACACAGGGGTGTGTGTGTGCGTGTGCGCGCATGTGCCGGTTCTGGGGCTGGAACTCAGGGCCTGAGCGCTGTCTCTGAGCTTTTCCACTGAAGGCTGCCTTGTACCAGTTGAACCGAAGCTAAGAAGGGCGGTATGTAGCGGTGTGCTGTGTGACACAGCTAGAACCCCGGCAGTCAGGACTGAGGCAGGACGTGGACAGTCCTCTGCCATCTGAGTTACACGCAGAGTTCCCATCTTAACGCGGTGGGGGCTGGGAATGTGGCCTGGTGGTAGAGCGCTCGCCTCGTACACATGAAGCCCTGGGTTCCATTCCCCAGCACCACATCTGTAGGAAAAGCCGGAAGGGGCGCTGTGGCTCAGGTGGCAGAGTGCTAGCCTTGAGCAAAAAAGAAGCCAGGGACAGTGCTCAGGCCCCGAGTCCAAGGCCCAGGATGGCAAAAAAAAGAAAGAAAAGAAAAGAATGCAGTCAGGAAGGAAGCGAGTTAGGGAGGAAGGACAGGTTCCTGTCCTGGAGACCAGGCGTGGCTCTGTGGGCGCCCAGCCCCGGCTCTATGGCCTCCCTGGACTGGGGTTTCTGGAAGGATCACCCGCCGTCGCCAGAAGCTGAGCTTAACCCGCTCCCCACACCCCAGCCCGATCCAGAATCTGCCACCCGAGAAAAACCTGGTGAAGCGTGCGGGAAGCCCCGGGGAAGCGGAGGCCCCGCTGCGGCCTGGCCTGCAGCCTGGGCTGCACCCGCATCAGACTCCCAAACCAGTGCTCGCCCGGCCTGGTGCTCGCCTCGCTCGGCAGCCCTCGGGAGAGTTCCTTGCCTCTCCAGGCTTCCATTCCCTCCTCCGATGTGTGTCCGCACGGTGCACAGTTGCTTGCTTCCGGGGGGCTTTTTCAGTGGCGGGGCTCCCTCAAGCACAAGCAGCTGCGGATGCACGAGGGGCACAGCCTGAGCGGGCGCGGGTGGCCCACGCCTGTACGAAGCAAGCACTTGGCCCACGCCTGTAATCCTAGCTGCTCGGGAGGCTGAGAGCTGAGGACAGAACTTCAGAGCCCATGAGACGCTCATTTCCTGCATGGCGAGTTACACGCTCGGTTACTGGGCCCCACGCCTGGAGAAACCGCCGGCCTCCGTCACAGGCCTTAAACACACGGTCGAGCTACCGGAGAAATCAGGAAAGCCAAATGCCAAAGAGGAGAGATGCCAAGGGGGGCGGGGGGGGGCTAGGGTTATGGGCATGGGCCTCTAGCACCCAGACATTTGTATGTATTTTTAAAAGATTTTAGGCTGGACGTGGTAGTGCACACGTGTCATCTCAGCACTGCAGATGCCGAGGAAGGAGGAACACAAGTTCAAGGTCAGCCTGGGCTCCACCCTGAATCCTTGCCAATAGGATTGATTTTGTCTATACACGTTCATATTTTGCACATGCATAGAAAAAGTTCAGAGGAGATACGTACGCCTCATCCCTGGCAGTGGATGTGAGTGGCTCGTGCCTTCAGTCTTAGACTCACAGGAGGCTGAGATCTGAGAATCGTGGTTCAAAGCTAGCCGCAGCAGGAAAGTCTGTGAGCGAGGCCTTGATCTCCCGAGCCTTGAGCCAAAAGGCTCAGGAACAAGGCCCAGGTCCTAAGTTCAAGCCCCAGGACTGGCACAAAAACCAAGAAGCCCCTCATCTGGGAGGCCCTGGAGAGCCGCGGTGAATTCTTTTTGCCCCCGATGGGAGTTATTTTGTGCTTAGTGAGAAAATACAAGACACTTTAGTTCATGATTAACATTACTAGTAATTACCTGGTCATATTAACCGTGCTATTGTAGCTATTAAATACATCCATATTTCTTAAAATGCGTAACATATTGAAGTATGTTCAGTATAGTTAACATGGGGACCGGTAGCTTAGAAGAAATAAGAATAGTCACAAGACCTGCGCGGCCTGTCGTGTCTGTCTTGTCGCCCTTGGGTGTTCTCAAAGGCTCCGGGTCTTCTGAGAGTTGCTCTCAGCGGCCACGTGGGTGGCGTGGCCTGAGGGCCAAGGGAAGAGGAGGCGGAGGCCTGCCTGGCTCTTATTAAATGCAAAAGGAAGATGTGGCTTGGAAACACGAATAGGAGTGGCGTGGCCCTCGATCTGCGCCTGGAGTGTGGAGGTGGGCGTGGCCCGCGCGCGCTCGCCTTGGGGTCCGGTGGAATGGGACCGGAAGTGGCGCTGTGGCTCAAGCGGTAGAGCGCTAGCCTTGAGCTGAAGAGCTCAGGAACAGCGCCCAGGCCCGCAGCTCAAGCCCCACGACCAACAACAAAAAAGAAAAGAAAGAAGAGGAAATCGAGGGAAGTGCCTATCATCTAAACTCATTTTCTCAAGGATTGTTCAAAAATCTTAAAATCACCTTGCTAGGCTAGGCTCAGATAGTCACATTCTCACCGTTCTTCTGTTTCTCCTTCCGATTACAACTAAGACATTTCCAAACTCGCCATGTAGTTCTGTTGTTAGATCTAGGACTTTGCTTCCGACAGACAAAGATCTGAGGCGTTAAGGGCTGGGGCCTACGGTGCGGGAGGGCGCTCTCGCAAGGCACGCAACTCCTTCTTAAGGGACTCCTGACAAATAAGGGGGATCAAGTACGCTGCAGAGACCCCGGGGCCTGCCCGGTGGCCCTTCTTCCCGGGCATCAACGTCGGGAGGTAGAGCACCGCCCTCCCTGGCCAGCAGGGGGAGCTGAGAGCAAGGAAGTTTAATCATCAGCCTTGGAGAAACTTCAGGTCCCAGGAAGGAATCACCTTCCCAACCATTCCTGCCTTTTCTTCTTCTGTACGTGGAAAATACCGTTCGATAATAGTACCCACGGTTAGCATTTCCCCCGCCTCGGGTCCTCAGCGCCTCCCATAGCCCCCCCCCCGTCCCACCCACACCTAAACTCCCCGCCCTAGAAGGATAATGGGCCACCCCCACTCACCCTTAACACCTGCCTACTTCCCCTTTAGCCCCAGAGAAGCTGCCACCTGGCTAGGGTGCCAGCCGCCATGTTGCTCCCTCTCCCAGGGGGGCTATGGCCCCACTCGTAAACCTCGTGAACCTTCTTCTCCTGCCTGTGACTGTCTCCGCATGGCCCCCGGGGATGGCCGGGCAGAGCCTTTCACCCACTCTCTTACGTGTGGGAACCCTTAAGTGCAGAGCCAGCAAGTCTGCCAAAGAGAATCGGGATGCCATTCTCCCTCTCGGAAGGCTGCCCGCTGCCCGAGAAAGATCTCCCGCTCTTGCTCTTACTTAGCATTACAAAGACCACAGATTCCACCGCAGGTGTAAACCATTCCGCTGCAGCTTCCCCAGACCTCCGAGCCGGCCGGAACCGATTCAAATTCTGTTTGTTTGCTGCTCACTTTCACTTCCTGTTTTCAGGAAATCCCCAATCCTAGGATTGTTACCCCCTTTCTGGTGTCAGTAATTTCAAAGAGACTGCTACCTTGCTTTCTGCATGTGCTCCCCTACTTGATGATTAATAACCAGTTCCACAGTCCAGTCTCCATCATTGCTTTGCCCCTCGCCACAGTGGGACAAGGCCACACTGCGATTTACAACTATCACTGTATGAATATTATTAAGACAAGTGGAAAAATCTTTCTATGCTGTTAATAGTAGATCGCAGGAATGAGATTATGGGAAATTTAGTTTTTACCTCCTTTATTGAGATTAAGTAACTACATACATTTCACAGTACACAGTTTAACCTTCCCAGTGATGGCCACTTCTGGCCATTTTCTATATATATATGGGGAATCGAACCCAGGTCTTTATGTATATGAGACAAACACTACCACAGGGCCATCTTCCCAGCCCCACTTGGAGACTTTTTGTTGGTTGTGGGCTTGAATTCAGAGCCTGGAACTGTCCCTGAGTTTTCTTTATTCAAGTCTAGCACTTTGAGCCAGAGTGCCACTTCCGGGTTTTCAGGTCACTAATTGGAGATAAGAAGAGTCTCAGGGACTTTCTTACTTGGGCTGCCTTTGAATCTTGAGCCTCAGATCTCAGCCTCCTGAGTAGCAGGATTATAGATAGGTGTGAGCCACCAGACATGAGCCAGCGCCTGACCAGTTTTACTTCTGACCATGAAAAATGCATACAATTTCATAATGGATTATGAGCCTTAAGAATGTTTTGAAGCAGGCATAGCTGTTTACATCAGTGTTTGCAGCCATTGGGGCTGAGATAGAAGGAACACTTGAGCTTAAGGGCTCAAAGCCAGCCTGGATGACAGAGTGGGAGTCCATCTCAAAGAAAAAAATGATTTTTGTGTGCAGGCCAGAAAAAAAGTGACAGCCACTGTTAGAGTGGCATCTTGCCTATACATTGAGGAAGCTAGACCTACTTTTCCTAGGGAAAGATAGAGAAGGCCTAAGAGGCCCGGTCAGAGCAGCTCGCCTCCCGGCCTTGCCTGCTCTGCCAGCCTTGCCGTCTCAGCGGGCTTGTGGCCGGCCTCCTGCCCTGTCACCTCTTCCTGTCACCTCTCTGCTCCGCTCCTCCTCGGACCTCACGGTCTTCGCCTCCCCTTTGAGCTCACAACCGGCCCGCCTTGCATAGCCTCACCTTCCCGACAAAGCCCGAACGAAGGCCTCTGGGCCTCTCCTTTCCCAGGCCTCCCGGGCCTGCCCTGCCAGGCCCTGCACCCAGAGTCCTGCCCACCTCCACAGCCTCCTGGGCAGCGGGCACATGCGTGCTCCCCCTGCCTGGGCCAGCCTCACGGGCCCTCCAAGGGCTCCGCTAGCCTGGGAGTGTCCCTAAGGCCACCCGTACAGGTCCCTCTGCCTAGGATGTTGTTTCCTCATTCTTCCAAAGCCAGGAGGTACCGAGGTGACCAGAGGCCTGTCTGCCCTCTGAAGCCCTCCCCAAACCTCCCTGAAGACTTGGGGAGCCCTTTCTTCTATGGTGATTGCCTGCAGTAGTGCTATAGGCTGAAAGTTTATATATTCCTACAATTCATATGCTGAAATCTACCCAGACAATGAGATGGCATCAGCAGGCCCGGCTTTGGGAGGAGATTTGGGGACATGGGCTGAACCCACAGCAATCATCTCTTTTTTTGCCATCCTGGGGCTTGAACTCAGGGCCTGAGCACTGTCCCTGGCTTCATTTTTCTCAAGGCTAGCACTCTGCCACCTGAGCCACAGCGCCACTTCCAGCTTTTTCTGTGTATGTGGTGCTGAGGAACTGAACCGATGCTAGGCAAGCACTCTACCCCTAAGCCACATTCCCAGCCCAGGAGTCATCTTTATGATAGCAGCCACAGGGGCTGGGACTATGGCCTAGAGGCAAGAGTGCTTGCTTCCTATACGTGAAGCCGTAGGTTCGATTCCAAAGCACCAAATATACAGAAAAGGCCAGAAGGGGCACTGTGGCTGAAGTGGCAGAGTGCTAGCCTTGAGCAAGAAGAAGCCAGGACAGTGCTCAGGCCCTGAGTTCAAGTCCTAGGACTCCTCCCCCACACACACACACTATAAGTGCATGTTGTGTCTATGTTGTATGTGATGTTTTTCCAGTTCTGGCTGCCTCTGCCCACACCCACCTGAGAGGAGCCACCGCATCCCTCGGCGCCGGGTTTTCTCTTTAGACAGGAAAAGCTGGCTCCGGAGACCCTGGAAAAGGAGCCGTGCCACCTGCGGGCGGGGATGGGAGGGGGCGGGGGGAGGGGGGCAGGGGAAAGGTGTCCCCGGCACAGCGCCTTAGCAGTCACCACAGCATCACACTGAATCACAAGAAGGAGGAAGAGAGAAAACCGGCGTTCGCACTGACTTTCCCCAGCCTGGCAGCGACCCTGGGCCCCAGGGACAAGGGACGCCGCGCCTCGCGAGCCCCCTCGCGGACGCGGGCCCCGAGGGCGCCCGGCCGCCGGAAGCCGGGGGCGTGGCCTGGGCTCGGGGGCGTGGCCTAGGCTCGGGGGCGGAGCTCCGGGCTTCCGTCGCCCTCCCGCGGCCCGGCGGCGGAAGTTCCGGCTTTGGCAAGTGGAGGTCAGAGGTCAGCAGGAAGTCGATACGTGGCCGCCGCCTGTCCCCGCGAAGGAGGCGCCGCAGCCGGAGATGGCGGCCGTGCTGAGCGCGGAGCGGCTCGAGGTGTCGGTAGACGGCCTCACGCTGAGCCCCGACCCCGAGGAGCGGCCCGGCGCGGAGGGCGCCCCGCTGCTGCCGCCCCCGCTGCCGCCGCCCGCGCCCCCCGGAGCCGCTCGGGGCCCGGGCGCCGCGGGGCCGCAGCCCGAGCCCGGGGAGGCGGCGGCGGCGGCGGCCGGGGGCGCGGCGGCGGAGGCGCGGCGGCTGGAGCAGCGCTGGGGCTTCGGCCTGGAGGAGCTGTACGGCCTGGCGCTGCGCTTCTTCAAAGGTGAGCCTCCGCCCCGGCCGCCCCGGCGCGGCCCCGCGCAGCCCCGCGCAGCCCCGGCCCAGCCCCGCGCAGCCCCGGCCCAGCCCCGCGCAGCCCCGGCCCAGCCCGCGCTAGGCCGCGGCTGCCCGGGCGGCGGCGTCCCGGGGCCCCCGCCGCCCGGCCTCTGGGCCACACCCCCTCGGGTCCGGAGCGGCGTCGGGCGTCCCCTCGCCCCTGGACCGGGCTCTGCCGGCCCTGGCTACTCGGGTGCCCTCGAGCCGGGTGGAAGGACGAGCCTTCCCCCAGAGCATCCTTCCTGTCCCGGGGTCCGTGTCCTTTGCTCCTTTCTCCTTCTTTCTCCCGGCATCACCCCCCCCCCCCCACCGATATTTGCCCCTTTCTTATAGTAGGGAGAAATCTTCCCACGGGTCCCGCGCCGGCCTTTTCCCACCCTTTCCTGGGAACCATGACCCGGAATCGGACGTGATCACCTGGCTGTATAGGTGTGGTGGTGGAGGAGGAAGTAAAGATTAAGGTCAACCCCCCCTGCTTGCCAAACTGCGGAGTGTCCACTCGTTCTAGTAACTTCTAGATAGTTATAAAATTTTACCTTGCAAGCCAAAGTACCGGAACAGCTTCTCAAAGTAAGGTTTAAATGTACCCCACCGTGCTGCTAGCATTGTTGTTAAATGTGTGAGAACAAGATTGTAGTTCTTTCGCTTGATCAATGGAGGCTCTGTCAGTCATATGATTTTTGTCAGTAGGAAAAACGGATGACTGTTAGGTTCTTAAATATATTTAGGTCTTGAGTCGAAGAGCAGGGAGAGGCATTGGCAAGTGAAACTTCGAAAGTAGTTGCTAGGTTTCCCATGCATTCCTGAACAGCATTTTTGTGACAACTTTCCTGAGATAGTACCTTTCCAAGTACCAGTTTTACCCGCTGAAGTTGAGTACCACAGTGTTGTAATACTTGTTAAAATAGTTCTCTCAAATTAGAGTTAGTTGCGCTAACTAGTAAAAGGCTTGCACGTGTCTTCTAAAACTTTTGTTTTGGGGGGCCAGTCCTGAGCCTTGAACTCAGAGCCTGAGCCCTGTCCCTGGCTTTTTTTGCTCAAGGCTAGCACTCTGCCACTTGAGCCACAGCGCCACTTCTGACCTTTTCTATTTATGTGGTGCTTAGGAATCGAACCCAGGGCTTCATGCATGCTAGGCAAGCACTCTACCGCTAAGCCATATTCCCAGCCCTCTCTGAAACTTGTTCATTCTTACAGTAGTTGCACTTTTTTTTTTTCAATTTAAAAAGCTTACCCTTGAAACCAGGCACCAGTGGCCCACACCTGTAATCCTAGTTACTCAGGAGGCTGAGGTCTGAGGACCACAGTTGGAAGCCACCCTAGGCAGAAAAGTACATGAGACTCTTGTCGCCTATAAACTACTCAGAAATAAGCCAGAAGTGGTGCTGTGGCTCAAGTGGTATAGCGGTAGCCTTCAGCACAAAGAGGCTCTGACAGCACCCAGGCCCTGAATTCAAGCCCCAGAACTGGCCAAAAAATATTTTTATCCTTGAAATACTTCTTGTCATTGTACAGTAACTTAAGCCCTTGCTGTGTACTGATAGCTCACTTGGGAAATTAGTAATGGCTAACGGATCACTTGGCCTTTAGGTCACAAGTTTGAATTTAGAGTTTGCTGTAATGATATGTTACCATTTATACACAGATTTGCTTGTGTCTTTGCAGTTCTTATGATTATATACTCCTTAAAAGTTTATTCTCAACTTGCCAATAATTAAATGCACTAGAGATGGTAACAATAGACTAACTTCTTTTGCCACAAACTAGTAAAGTTAATAAGTAAATGCATAATTTCATCCACTAATCCTGTCTTACTGGAAAATACTAATATTTGCTTTAAAAGATGAAAATACTGTATAATGTGCAGTAAATTTAGCATTGTTCGGAACATCAGGGCCATCTAGATTCTAGTTGCCATGTAAATTCCTAGACAACCCTGTTTGACTCAGCTATAAAGTTTTGTTTTCTTAAAATTGTTACAAATTTAACATACTTTTTAGTGGGTCTCCCCCCGCCCCCAGTCCTGTGGCTTGAACTCAGGGCCTGAGCACTGTCCCTGAGCTTCTTTTAAGCGAGAGCACCGCTTCAGGCTTTTTCTGTTTATCCACATGGTACTGAATCAAACCCAGGGCTTCTTGCATGCTAGATAAGCACTCTACCACTAAGCCACATTCCCAGCCCTTTTTGTACTTTTTGAAGGCAAGAATCCTAAGGGAACCCATCATTTGAGTGTGGGTGTGGGTGGCTAGTTATCAGAAACTTTAGAGAAAATTTTGCATTAGTAGTTATGGTCATTCAGTTCCTAAATTAATCTCTGATAACACCCAACTGCGTAAAAGGAGAAAGAGTTGTTTAGCAATTGAAAGTTTACCTTTGTGCACAGATCATTTTAGTGGTGAGGAGACTAGTAGTATATGAAGCACTGCTTGGAAAATAAAGGAAGGTTGAAAAAGCAGTTGGAAGAATTATAGAAAGTGAGATGAGGGGCTGGGGATATGGCCTAGTGGCAAGAGTGCCTGCCTCGGATACACGAGGCCCTAGGTTCGATTCCCCAGCACCACATATACAGAAAAAAACGGCCAGAAGCGGGGCTGTGGCTCAAGTGGCAGAGTGCTAGCCTTGAGCGGGAAGAAGCCAGGGACAGTGCTCAGGCCCTGAGTCCAAGGCCCAGGACTGGCCAAAAAAAGAAAGTGAGATGAGCCAAGTTTGTTTTTTTTAATGTACCAATTTTTCTAGTGGATCCTTAGCATTTTTTATCAGTATTACAAGGACTAATAGTAGTAGATTACTGTTGTATGCTTGTGCACTTGTGTGTCACAAGAACTAAAGATAGCTGGATGTCAGTGACTCACTCCTGTTATCCTGGCTATCAGGAGGCTGAGATACGAGGATCACAATTCAAAGCCAGTCGGGGAGGAACGTCTGTGAATTTTATCTCCAACTAACCACCAGAAATCCAGAAGTGGCACTGTGGCTCAGAATGGTAGAGTGCTAGCCTTAAGCAAAAGAGCTCAGGGACCGCACCGAGGCCCCAAACTCTATGACTGGCAAGGCTCAAACTCTATGATTGGCAAAAACAAAAGAACAATAACACATTATCATCTATGTGTGAATCTTGAAATGATTCATGTCTAAATACGAATCTTGAAAACATTTTTTTTCCATTGCAAATAGCCTGGACTGGGAAAATGTGGACTCCTGTTTGTTGTTATATCCACATCACAGTGATAGTCATGGGGGCCAGTGTTATGGGGTTGTAGGTCAGTGGTAGAATGCATGCCTCGCTGGCCTTTGGCTCTATCTCCAGCACTAGAAATCAAAGAAAGAAAATAGTGGATGAAAATGCAGGTTGGTATGTGAGCATTTTATTATTTAAACTAGGCATTGTCTTATCATTATTATGGGTCAGACATCTAAGTAGGTTACCGCTATAAATTAATGGTATTCCTTTTTGCCATTAAGGAACTTGGAATCAGAGGAAGAAGTTAAAGACACAGTGATAGCTGCCGTTTAGTTGGAGGTTGAAGGAGTACCAGGTAGAGGGGTCAGATAGAGTGAGAACTGACAAACAGAAGGCTGTTTGATGGAGAGAGCTGAGAATAAGTACAGTTCAGATCCTGAATACTCAAATGCCATTGTACGTAGTTCAGCACTTTTATCAGCAGATGAGGAGGAAGTGCTGAAGGTTTTCCTTTTGTTTTGTTTTGTTTTTGCCAGTCCTAGGGCTTGGACTCGGGGCCTGAGCACTGTCCCTGGCTTCTTTTTGCTCAAGGCTAGCACTCTGCCACTTGAGCCACAGCGCCACTTCTGGCTTTTTCTATATATGTGGTGCTGAGGAATCGAACCCAGGGCTTCATGTATACAAGGCGAGTACTTTACCACGAGGCCATATTCCCAGCCTGTGCTGAAGGTTTTCAAAAGGAGAAATTTCACCTAATTCAATGTTAGCAAGATTTTCTTTGATTTTCATATCTCCTATGATTAAGAACTTCATTCTCCCTACATTCCCCCCCCCCCAAAAAAAAAGTATATATTCTTTATACTTTCTGGATGGAGTTAACTTACCAAGTTGTAATTTGGGCTTCAAGTGGTGGACTTCTTCTTAAAACGTAATTGCCACATCACATTAGGCTAGTTGAGTGAGTGTATTAATTTAAAATCCCAAAGTAATGATTGCTAATAGTTATTGAGCAGATGTTCTTTAGATGTTCCTCTGATGAAAGCTGTGCATTGCTGTGTTTAGTCCTCCCATGTTCTCTTACTTTAGTTTTGTTTTTAGTGGTGCTGGAATTTGAACTCGATGCCTTTAATTTGCTAGACAGATGCTCTACCTCTGAGCCATGCTTCCAGCCCTCCTCTCATGTTCTCTTGGGAAAATGTTATACTTATTCCTTAGCTGAGGAACCTGTCCCGGACCACTCAGTATTTGTAAGAGGAAAGGTTGGTTATAAGTCTCATTCCTGAGACAGTTCTTCCCACAGTTCTTTTAGTGCTACAAGATGGAAGCCAGTGAGGACCATTGCTTTCTGGTGGGATGATGGTGAGGAAAAACATTTACTTTTCCCCCAAAGAGAATGTTCCCATCAGATTATTCAGGAGTTCTGGGGCTTGGGTGTGCTACTCTACGCGGTAGATAATACCTGAGGGGTAGAGCATGCACTTTGTGTATGCAAGATTCTGAGTTCCAGCAATAGCAGCAACACAGTAAATCCTATTGTTGATAAATTCCATTTATACTAATGCAGTATTAGAATTTTGGATTTACCTAATCTAATTGATTTGTTTTGTATGATTTTTATATTGATTTTAGAAATGGGAATTTAATTTTTTTTTAAGTTTAAATTTCATTTATTTATTTTTTGTGCCAGTTCTGGGGCTTTTAAACTCAGGGTCTGGGTGCTGTCCCTTAGCTCTTTTGCTCAAGGCTAGTGGTCTACCCACTTGAGCCACAGCTCTACTTTTGGCTTTTTGGTGGTTAATTGGAGATGTCTCAAGGACTTCCCTGCTGGGCTGGCTTTGAAGAAATGATCCTTAGATCTCAGCCTTCTAAATAGCTAGGATTACAGATTGTTGCTATTATTATTATTATGAAGAATTTCAAACATACACAAAAACAGTCAGGTTTGTGTTAATGAATTCTCTCATGGGCTGAGAATATGGCCTAGTGGTAAAGTGCTTGCCTCCTGTACATGAAGCCCTGGGTTTGATTCCTCAGCACCACATACATTGAAAAAGCCAGAAGTGGTGCTGTGGCTCAAGTGGCAGAGTGCTAGCCTTGAGCAAAAACAAGCCAGGGACAGTGCTCAGGCCCTGAGTCCAAGCCCCAGGACTGGCAAAACAAAAAAAACTCATGCCAGCCTTATCCACTTACCAGATCATCTGTAAATATTTTACTATGTATCTCTAAAAGATGAAAACTTATTTTTAATAAGTGACTATAATCCCATCACACAAAACTTCAAATTTATACTTTTTTAATACCATTAGCTATTCAGTAAGTTGATCATGTTTCTAGTTTCATAACACTTTGTTAATTTTATTTAAGGTTTCAAATAATCTACATATTACTCCTTCCCTCTTTTTTTTTTAACTTTTATTCATTGAAGAATTTGGTGGTTCATTGAAGAATTTGGTTGGTTCTGTAAATTGCATACTAGGAAAGAAGTATATTAAATGATTGAAATTATATGGATAGATGAAATGGTTTTATTTTCTGTTCTTTTTAAATTAGAAGCATTAATAAGAACTTTACAATGTCTTCATTACTGTTTTAAAATGGTGTGCAGCTTCAGTTTATTTATTAGTAGCATGTATATTTAGTATTTGCCTCCTAAACATAAGTAAACTAGCTTCAGATAATTTCAGGTTCAATTGTTATTATGGAACAGCTAATAACTTTTGAGTTTCCCTTTATTAATTGCTTCTACTTAAACATTAAAAAACTTATAAGGGTGAGATACAGAGGAGTTACAGTTACATAAGTCAGGTAATGAGTACTTTTCTTTCTTTTTTTTTTTTTTTGGTCAGTTTGTGGAGCTTGAACTCAGGGCCTATCTGAGGATCACCATTCAAAGGTTCAAAGCCAGCTCAGGCAGGAAAGAGTGCTTGCCTAGCATGCATGAAGCCCTGGGTTTGCTTCCTCAGCACCATATAAACAGAAAAGGCCAGAAGTGGCGCTGTGGCTCAAGCGGCAGAGTGCTAGCCTTGAGCAAAAAGAAGCCAGGGACAGTGCTCAGGCCCTGAGTCCAAGGCCCAGGACTGGCAAGAAATAAAAACAAAAAAAGAGTGAGCCAGGCACCAGTGGCTCATGCGTGTAATCCTGGTTCCTCAGGAGGCTGAGATCTGAGGATTGTGGTTTAAAGTCAGCCTATTTAGAAAGTCTGTGAGACTGTTATCTGATTAACCACCAAAAAACCTGAAGTAGTTTTGGGGCTCAAATGGTGGAGTGCTAACCTTGAACAAGCACACACACACACAAAAGTGTGTTTGGTGAAAAAAGTATATAATATACTTACTGAGGAAATTTTCTGAAAATAAAATTTCTCTCTAAGCCAGTCTTTCTATTACAGTGAGCATTATAATCATCAGTATTTCCTATTTGTTATATCTTTCTTGATAACTTTTTTGGTGCCATTCCTGGGGCTTGAATTCAGGGCATGAGTGCTATCCTTGCACTTCTTTTGCTCAAGGCTAGTGCTCTACCACTTGAGCCGCGCATCATTTCCAGCTTTTTGTTGTTATTGTTAATGGATATGAGTCTCATGGACTTCCATGTCTGGGCTAGCTTCAGATCTCCAGCTTCAGATTTTAGCCTTCTGAGTAGATAGGATTGTATCTGGCCTTCTGCAAGTTGTGATTGTAGGGGTATACCACCAGGTCCCGTCCCCCCCACCCTCACTTCAACAGCCCCCTCCCCCACACTGGGGGTTGGCTTCCAGGCCTTGAGTTCTCACTCACTTTTTCACTTAGAGCAGCTGGCGCTCTGCCACTTGAGCCACGTGCTCACTTCTATCTTTTTCCTGGAGATAAGAGTCTGGGATTTGTCTGCCCAGGCTGGTCTCAAACCACAGTCCTCAGATCTCAACCTCTTGAGTAACTAGGGTTATAGAAAGTGCCTGGCTTAGCTGCCTCTTAATTGGGAGTCTAGCAGCCTGCCAGAGCTAAACATAATGTAAGGAAGGATCTAAGAGTTAGAGTGAATACTAATGACATGCTATTTACCATCTCTGAGCAGCAATAGAACCCTGTTTTATTATGAACAGACATAATGTAAGGAAGGCAAAGGATCTAAGAGTTATAGGTAATACTAATAATATGCTATTTATTGTCTCTAAGCAGCAATAGAACCCTGTTTTACTATGATCAAACCGAGAGCTCACCAGTACAGCCCAGGAGGGTCTTTTAGGTGCGATTTAAATCCAGACCATCTGATTCCAAAGCCCTCTCCAACACATCATCCCTGCCGGGTGCTGGTGGCTCACACCTGTCATCCTAGCTCCTCGGGAGGTTGTGATCTGAGGATTGCCGTTCAAAGACAGCCCAGGCAGGAAAGTCCATGAGACTTTTAACTCCAATTAACCACCAGAAAACCAGAAGTGGCGCTGTGGCTCAAAGTGGTAGAGCACTAGACTGGAGCTGCAGAATTCATGGATAGCACCCAGGCCCAGAGTTCAAGCCCCGTGAACACCAAAAAAAAGCTGTTTTCCAAAAACAACTTTAAAAAGTATTTGTAGATATTGCTATGGAGTGCTTGTATCTAATTTTTGGCAGCCTAACAGGCCTCGTGGCTTTCCAGGTAGCTCTCTCTGTCCAGTTTGCCTCTGCCCTTCCACCAGGAGGCCCAGGGCAGCCCAGTGTGTGCTGTGTTCTTTGGTCATGGCCCCTGGTGGGCCATGATCTTTAGTGCCCTGGGTGCCACCTGTGCATAGCCAAGAGTGGCTCCACCCACACAGCATAGCTGTCTGTCGCACAGCAGGGGCTGATTATGACGCCTCTCCTCCCAGTGGTTATGGCTGTTCCTACCAGCTCCTCTAGCGATGGCTCACCCCTCCATGAGTTTCCTCCAGCTAGAAACTGGCCTGAGCATGCTCTTAGCAGCCTGGCAGCTGGTTTGTCATCAGCTTTGGGCCACTTCGCAGCAGTCCCAGCTGTTTGTGGGAAGATGACCCTGATCGTCATCTTGGTGGAGGTGCTTAGCTCTGTGGTCTCAACATGTCCTTTGTCAAAGCAGCCTACTAGCCCCCCTTCGTTTCAGAGTGAACAGGCAGCTGCCCCCTCCATAGTGGGTCTTGTAAATGCTCTGTGACCTAGCGCCTCCAGCTGGTCCCTGATGTTCTGTGCAGTGGATATCTGAGCCCTTTCATTTCCTGTCCTGGTCCCTGACCAGTAAGAATACTGGCCTCTGGCTGCCCACCCATCACTATAGAGCATGCATCTGTGTATAAAGATGAATTAGAGTTGTCATTTTTCTTTTCACTTGATGTTTGTTTATAAAAGATTGGATCTGTTCACAAGTCTGTGGAACATCCCGATAGTAACTAAGTAAGCTATACAGTAACTTCATTGTTAAGTTCTCCTTCCTGAGATCGCTGGGGTGGAGCCCTCCTCCTTTGGATTGGGGGCAGAGTGCTGGGCATCAGGCACTGGTACCAAACTGTCTAGTAAAATTCTTGAGTATAAACAAAATGGCTGTTGTATGTTAATTTTTGTCTGTCAAAGGTGTTACTGTTTGTGTGCTTGACTGCAGCTTGACAGATGGGTTTTTCTTTTGTACCTTCCTTCAATTTAAGTAACTTCAACTTAAGTAATTTGTGAAGTTTAAAAAATTGAATTGGGGGGCCCGGAATATGGCCTAGTGGCAAGAGTGCTTGCCTCATACACATGAAGTTCGATTCCTCAGCACCACATATATAGAAAAGGCCAAAAGTGGTGCTGTGGCTCTCAAGAGATATAGAGTGCTAGCCTTGAGCAAAAAGAAGCCAGGGACAGTGCTCAGGCCCTGAGTTCAAGGCCCAGGACTGGCCAAAAAACAAATGAACAACAACAACAAAATTGAATTGAATTGGTTGTAGTGGTACAAGCCTAGAATTTTAGCATTGTGGAGACTGAGTCAGGAGGACTGTAAGTTAGAGGCCAGCTTGAGTTACATAATGAGACCTTATATCACATAAACCCAAAACAAAGCAAAATGAAATTCAGGATAATGGCTTCTGTTTTAGTCTCTGACTAATAAGTTAAGTCTTGCTATGATGATGTCTGTGCTTACTACTGCAGTTTGTGGCATATCTTAGAGCAAAGCTGTAATATGCTACAAATTGTGTATTTTTTCAATATTGATTTTTTTGTTTCATTTCTTTTTCTTACAGAGAAAGATGGCAAAGCCTTTCATCCAACTTATGAAGAAAAACTGAAGCTTGTGGCCCTACATAAACAGGTTCTTTTGGGCCCATATAATCCAGACACTTGTCCCGAGGTTGGATTCTTTGATGTGTTGGGGAATGACAGGAGGTAACTGTTTTGTGGCTTACTGAAGTTCATGAGAATAGTGTTGAGAAAGGGTGCAGTGTGGCTTGGTTAAAATGGAAATAGCTTGTTCCTTGGCTTAGGATAAGAACTGAAACAATTTTGGTTGCAGCTTCTGGAGTCTTCAGATGTTTGTTTTTTGCTTGGAGATGTTTGTAGGTACATACTGAGGGACTTTCTAATTATCTGATGGAACTTAGGCAATATATTTGTCATATTCTATTTGGCTCTTCCTAAGTGATATTAAAACCATTTAAACTATAATATTTTATTTCTTTGTGTAAACATCTAAAGAATTTTAGCAGGAAAGAATACATTGAGTATCTTTTTTAGTTTAAGGCTAAAATAATACAATGTAAGGCAATTAACATGTAGTTATCTTTTTGTCATATGCAAATTTTCAACAGTGTACTTGAGACTCTGATTTTTTTGTTTTTGCCAGTCCTGTGCCTTGGACTCAGGGCCTGAGCACTGTCCCTGGCTTCTTTTTGCTCAAGGCTAGCACTCTACACTTAAGCCACAGCACCACTTCCGGCCTTTTCTGTTTATGTGGTACTGAGTAATCGAATCCAGGGCTTCATGCATGCTAGGCGAGCACTCTACCACTAGGCTATATTCCCAGCCCCTGAAACTTGATTTTTTTTTTTTTTTTGCCAGTCCTGGGCCTTAGACTCAGGGCCTGAGCACTGTCCCTGGCTTCTTTTTGCTCAAGGCTAGCACTCTGCCACTTGAGCCACGGCGCCACTTCTGGCCGTTTTCTATATATGTGGTGCTGGGGAGTCGAACCCAGGGCTTCATGTATACAGGGCAAGCACTCTTGCCACTAGGCCATATTCCCAGCCCTGAAACTTGACTTTTGAGCTTTATCTTTCTAGTTCATTTTAGTTATAATCAAGACTTTTGTATATGGATTTAAGTTAAATCAAGTTGTCATTCTGTGGAGAAGGGGAGGTAACTTTTCTTATTTTTCTTTACAGGAGAGAATGGGCAGCTCTGGGAAACTTGTCCAAAGAGGATGCCATGGTAGAGTTTGTCAAGCTCTTAAATACGTGTTGCCATCTGTTTTCAACATATGTTACATCCCACAAAATAGAGAAGGAAGAGCAAGAAAAAAAAAGGTGACGTTTGAGGGTATGGAGTGTTTTCCCCTGCACATCCACTGTGCTGATGCTATTGCTTTGTTGGAGTCTTATAGACCAGGTAGATTCCACTGTTGTCTTTGTGAATAGAATTACAGTGAACACATTCATCATCTAGAAGTTATATTTGCAACATATTTGACCATCCAAATTTCCTAGATACACAAGGCTAATTTTTACATATTATACTTTAAAAGCAGTTAGCTCTCTATCTTTCTGCATTAACCTGGTTTAAAAAAAAAAAAAAACAGAAGAGAAAGTTGGGGGAAATGATTTGCTAGTCCCGAGGAAGTGGGGTACTTGGTCAAGTTGGCATTCAAGTGTTCTTCCTGGCTGGCGCCTCTGTGTTAATGGTTTCCTTTGAGATCACACTGATGTTGGACTAAGAGTTTCAGTAGTCTGTTCCTGCAAGTACACTGTTTACTGCAGTCTTCAATTATATGACAGAAAGCCTGGCACTAGTGGCTCTCACTTTTTTTTTTTTTTTTTTTTGGCCAGTCCTGGGCCGTGGACTCAGGGCCTGAGCCCTGGCTTCTTCCCACTCAAGGCTAGCACTCTGCCACTTGAGCCACAGCGCAACTTCTGGCCGTTTTCTGTATATGTGGTGCTGGGGAATCGAACCTAGGGCCTCGTGTATCCGAGGCAGGCACTCTTGCCACTAGGCTATATCCCCAGCCTGGCTCTCACTTTTAATCCTAGCTACTCAGAAGGCTGAGATCTGAGGGTTGCGATTCAAAGCCAGCCCAGGCAAGAAAGTCCATGAGAGTCTTATCTCCAGTTAACCACCAGAAAACCAGAAGTGGCGCTGTGGCTCAAATGGTAGAGTGCTACCTTTGAGCTGAAGAGCTCAGGGACAGCACACAGGCCCAGAGTTCAAGCCCCACAACTGACAAAAAAAAAAAACAGTACATTTCTTTTTGACAATGTCACTCACCCCTTCCCTCATTCTCTCCCACTTTTGAGACTCTTATCTCCAATTAACCATCAGAACACAGGAAGTAGAGCTGTGGCTCAAAGTGGTAGAGCACTAGTCTTGAGGAAAAAAAAAACCTCAGGGACAGCACCTATGCCTTGAGTTCAGGCCCCACAACTGACCAAAACGAAACAGTCTGTGACAAAAGAATTTAAAGATCCTGCCACAAGTGGAATTATCATCAGATGAAATAGCCAGGGACAGTGCTCACACCCAGAGTCCAAGCCCGAGGACTGGCCAAAAAAACAAAACAAAAAAAAGAACATTTGTGAAGGTATACATAGATCATGATTTAAGGTAGTATCCTATTGATTGATAACTTTTTTTTTTTTTTTTTGCCAGTCCTGGGCCTTGGACCCAGGGCCTGAGCACTGTCCCTGGCTTCCTTTTGCTCAAGGCTAGCACTCTGCCACTTGAGCCACAGCGCCACTTCTGGCCGTTTTCTATATATGTGGTGCTGGGGAATCGAACCCAGGGCTTCATGTGTAGGAGGCGAGCACTCTTGCCACTAGGCCATATTCCCAGCCTGATTGATAACTTTTATATTGCTGTATAACAATAACTTCCTAACATGTGTATCTTTTACATTTTGATAGAGATTGCCATATTCTTCTCTAAGGATTATTTTCAGTAGGAAATTAAATTTAAGCTATTGAAAGAATAAGACTAACTGTGAAAGGTTCATTCGCTGTTTTTTACCACATAGGAAGGAAGAGGAAGAACGAAGGCGCCGTGAAGAAGAGGAAAAAGAACGTCTTCAAAAGGAGGAAGAGAAACGGAGGCGGGAAGAAGAGGAGAGGCTTAGAAGGGAGGAAGAAGAGAGGCGACGAATAGAAGAAGAGAGGCTTCGGTTGGAGCAGCAAAAGTAAGTTTGTTGTATGGCTTAAAAATGAGAAATAGGGGGGGATGGGGATATAGCCTAGTGGCAAGAGTGCCTGCCTCGGATACACGAGGCCCTAGGTTCGATTCCCCAGCACCACATATACAGAAAACGGCCAGAAGCGGCGCTGTGGCTCAAGTGGCAGAGTGCTAGCCTTGAGCGGGAAGAAGCCAGGGACAGTGCTTAGGCCCTGAGTCCAAGGCCCACGACTGGCCAAAAAAAAAAAAAAAAAATGAGAAATAGGCCAGGAACAGATGGCTCATGCTGGCCATCCTAGCTCAGGAGGCTGAGAACTGGAGGAGTGAGGCTCAGATTCAGCCCAGGCAAACTCCATCTCCAAAATAAGCAACAAAACGAGAAGTCAGGCCAGGTTTGTGATTCAAGTACTAAGAGTGCCAGCTAAGGGGCTTGGAAAAGGTGGCTTAGTGGTAGAGCGCTTGCCTAGCATGCATGAATCCCTGGGTTCGATTCCTTAGTACCACATAAACAGAAAAAGGTGAAGTGCTTCTATGGCTCAAGTGGTAGAGTGCTAGCCTTGAGCACATGAAGCTCAGAGACAGTGCCCAAGCTCTGAATTTAAGCCCTGGGACTGGCCAAAAAAAAAAAAAAAAAAAAGCCAGCTAAGCATGCATGAGAGCATGGGCTTTTTTCCTTGTGCATCTTAAAAAGTGTTCTATGATTTCTATGCCTGGGAAATTAGACTAGTTAGTATCAGCTACTTCATTTTTACCAGTGACTTGTTGTCAAAGAGGAATATATTGGAAATATCTGGACTGGCTTGCAGAACCCAAGGATTAGATGCAGAAACCAAAGGTGCTCAGTTGCTTTGTGTCTCTGGGTCCATATGATCTCTACTCTGCTTCTCAGCCTATGTCTCTGCTTCGTTCTTCTGATATCTTCAGTGTCCCTGCTCTGTTGTACACAAACATATCTTGGAGTCTCATCTTCTACTTTGCCATGTCTGACTGACTGACAAAACCTGTGGGGCCCAGATCAGCGCAGAGAACCTTGTCCAGCCAGTATACATCAGGTGCTCGTGCCTAGTCACTAGCCCTTAGTGAAGGACCGTGCTAGAAGGCTTGTCCTTTAAAAGGGGACTAGCTGTCAGGAGACATTTGTTAGCACTGCTCAGGACTTGGAGAAGGAGGTCTGGGCTGGTGTGACAAACAGCCTAATCCAGAAAATTAGAGCCCAAGGATTTCTTCTCAGTGTTTTTGGTTAGTTTCTCTCAGGAGATGCTTCATTGCTGTCTCAGGCAGATCCAGGGCCTCACCCTACTTTGAAGAGAGACCATGAATGCCTCTTTGAATGCCATGCTCTGGTGGGGAATTTGTGAGATTTTTGCTTTATTCTCAATGTATATGTTTATTTTTGTTTGTGTCTGTGTACCAGTCCTGGGACTTCAACTTAGGGCCTGGGTCTTGTCCCTGAGTTTCTTTTTTTGTTCAATGCTAATGCTCTACCACTTGAGCCACAGTGCCACTTCTGGCTTTTTGTTTGTTTGTTTTGCCAGTTCTGGGGCTTGAACTCAGAGCCTGAGCACTGTCCCTTGCTTCTTTTTGCCCAAGGCTATCTATCACTCTACCACTTGAGCCACAGCCCCACTTCCAGCCTTTTCTGTTTATATGGTGTCCTAAGGAATCAAACCCAGGGCTTCATGCATTCAAGGCAAGCACTCCACCACTTAGCCACATTCCTAGCCCTGGCTTTTCTTTTGTTTGTGAGATTTGAACTCTGGGTCTGGGTACTGTCCCTGAGCTCTTCAGCCTAAGGCTAGCACTCTACCACTTGAACCACAGCGCCACTTCCAGTTTTCTGGTGGTTAATTGGAGATAAAGAGTCTCGGCCTTTCCTGCCTGGGTTGGCTTTGAACTATGATCCTTGGGTCTCAGCCTCCGAGTAGGTAGGGTTACAGGTGTGAGCCACCGGTGCGCAGCTACTTCTGGCTTTTTCTTTTTTTTTTTTTTTTTTTTTTTTTTTTTTTTTTTTTTTTTTTGGTTCTTTTTTTTTTTTGGCCAGTCCTGGGCCTTGGACTCAGGGCCTGAGCACTGTCCCTGGCTTCTTCCCGCTCAAGGCTAGCACTCTGCCACTTGAGCCACAGCGCCGCTTCTGGCCGTTTTCTGTATATGTGGTGCTGGGGAATCGATCCTAGAGCCTCGGGTATCTGAGGCAGGCACTCTTGCCACTAGGCTATATCCCCAGCCCACTTCTGGCTTTTTCTGAGTAGTTTGTTGGAGATAAAAAGTCTCACAGACTTCTCTGCCCAGGCTGGCCTTGAATCATGATCCTTAGATCTTAGCCTCCTGAGTAGCTAGGATTACAGGTGTAAGCCACCAGCACCCAACTATTTATTTCTTTAGATGGATTTGAGGTCTTTGCTAAAGGTCTTAAAACTGAGCAATCAAACATGATTTCTCTGAAAGAACATCAAAGAGAATTGTAAGCAGTAGTACTCACTAGACACTATGTAAAAAGTTGAACTATACAACTTGCAGGTGGGGATGGAAGGGAGAAACTGGGAGAGATCAAGGGAAGGGGTGGCATTGTCTAAAAGGAAATGTAGTCTTTGCCTGGCTCATGTAACTGTAACCCCTTTGTATATCACCGTTATTAGAACAATAAAATGAGATGTCATTTATGATCATGAAAGGGAGAGAACTGTACTAGTCTTCTAGAAGTTGTCGTCTGTGTGTGCCTGTAATCCCGCCCTTGGGTGGCTGGGGTACAGGATTACTCAGGCTCAGGAATTGAGACCAGCCTTGGCAACATATTTTAACTTCTGTCTCAAAAAGATAAATTCCTTGTAGTGCTCGCTGTGCACCGAGAGCATCATTAAGAGCTGTGGTTCTCAGTTCTCACTGAGCTGCTCATGACATCATTTAGCTCTTGTGCCTCATGCTGTTTTTCATGTGCTTGAAAGAAAAGCCATCGCCACAGCTCAACCCTTCACGACTGCCCCAGGTGCCAAGTTGCCGTTCTGTGCAGCTCCACTGTGGGTGATCCAGACCGGCTGTGGATCTGGCTCTGTCTCCTGCAGTAGGCACTGGGTCGTTAGTGAACAGCCTTGTGGGTTGTACCTGGACAAGTTGTAGTGAGAGCACAGTGAATGTTAGTAACTATGGTGATATGCATATTGTTCTCAATCCCGAATTCACATTTTCTTTCAGGAACATAAGCTGATTAGTATAGATCACTAGCTAAGCCATCTTTTAAGAGTTTTAAATTGTAAGAATAAATAACAAGGGCATCTTACTGTGTTATGAACGATCTCTTGCATTCAATACCATTGTAGTGTGCATTTGTTATTGTTTTTAGGCAGCAGATAATGGCAGCCCTAAACTCGCAGACTGCTGTGCAGTTCCAGCAGTACGCAGCCCAGCAGTACCCAGGGAACTACGAGCAGCAGCAGATTCTCATCCGCCAGCTGCAGGAACAGCACTATCAGCAGTACATGCAGCAGCTGTACCAAGTCCAGCTTGCACAGCAGCAGGTACGACAGCTTGGAAACCCAGCCGCAGTTCACAGGAACCTGAGTGCTTTTCTCACACTTGCCAATGAGTTTTGCAGGGTATAAAGTAACATTAGGTGGTATATTGGGTGGGTCTGTGCGTCACGCTGGCAGTTGCAAGGTGAAGTACACTCTGTCAGAGCCACAGATGATGTAAAGGGCTTGTGGGAGTTTTATAGGCCCAGTGTCATTGCAGTGAGTCTGTTGTAGGCCCTAGTAGTCATCTTGGAACCCTGAGGATCTGGGTAGCTAGCCTTACTTAGTTCATGAACATCCATCAAGCTGGGTTCTGTCAGGCCCAGACTGCTTTCCAAGGAAGTCCTTTCCCTAGCGCGCAGGCTGGCTCCACACTGCTGCCTCACACCGCACCACACCAGTGCTCCTTTTCTTCCTTCAGCTCCCGTGCATGAACATCTGCTTCAGCACCAGGAGGCTGGTGGAGGTGGAACATGCCAATTTTAACCCGGTTAACTTTCCACGTACTGTGTGGACAAAAGTGTTACATGAGACTTCCTTCACTAAGATGACATGTTTTTGCCAAGCTCTTTGAATTCCTTGAAGATAGATAGCTTTATTTAAAATACCTTGTCCACCTGGGGGGGGGGGGGTGCTGCTTGCCTATAATGCCTGCTGCTTCAAAGCTAAGGTAGGAATATCAAGAATTCAAGCCCAAGCTGGACTATCTGGCAAGGCCCTCAAAATTTTTTTTTCTTTTAAGCATTTAAGCCAGACACTGGTGGACTGGGCAGGAAAGTCCATGAGATAATCTTCTCGCCAATTAAACACCAAAAAAGCTAGAAGTAGAGCTTTAAAGAATAGTTTTCTCTCCAAATCTTTGTCATCAATGACAAGGTGTTTTTTTTTTTAAACAAAAACAAAACCCTAGAGTTTATATAATCTACAAAAGGACAAAAAAGGGGAAGCTAAGTCAGAATTCATTCAAACAAATGAGCAGTATTTTTGAGGGGTTCTTCTCTGTCTTCTGTAACCTGCTTTTATTCTAGAATATTGCTTCTCATTTCTCCTTTGATGTCCACTGGGGTAACTTTTCATAGTTCATACACTTTGACCTGTTCATGCATTGCTTTGAGGAGAAAACCAATCTAGCACAACAAAGCCAGGAATAAGTAGTTGTCTCTGGAAACAGGTAAAATAGACAACTGAGAATACGGCCTTAGAGAAGTGTTTAGTTGTATTCCAACTGAAGTTCTTTTTTTTTTTTTTAACTATTTTTTTCTTTTTTTCTTTTTTGGTACTGGGGATTGAACTCAGGACATTGCACTTGCTAGGCAAGCACTTTGCCACTGAGCTACATCCCAGCTCCCAAAGTTCTTTTATTTTAAGTTAGCAATGCATTTTACATGAAGAGAAAGAACAAAGGGATCTTATTGAGTGAAGTCCAGACATTTCAAAAAATATATACAATCGATTTATACAAAGTTCAAAAACATCCAGGAAAAAAAAACAACACACAAATGGTATGTCAGTGGCTTAGACCTGTAGGAGGCTTGAGATCTGAGGATTGGGGTTCAAAGCCAGGCAGGAAAGTCTGTGAGACTCTTTAACCACCGGAAATCCAGAAATGGTTCTGTGGCTCAAGTGGTAGAGCCCTAGCCTTGAGCTGAAGAGCTCAGGGACAGCGCCCAGGCCCAGAGTTCAAGCCCCATGACCAACACCCCCTCCCCCCCACACATCAAAAAGCCAAGTGAACCTGTGGTTCAAGGTAGAATACCAGTTTTGAGCACAAAAGCTCAAGGACAGTACCCAGGCTGTGACTTCAAGCCGTAGTTCCTACACACACAAAACAGCCAGGCATAGTAGTACATACTTGTAATCTCAGCATTTGAGAGACTTAAGTCAGGGAAATCTTGAGTTCAAGGCCATTTGAGCTGCATAGTGAGACCATTTTGAAAAAACAAAAAAGGTTTAAGAAACAGGAAAGCAAATCAACAGAGTCAGAAGACTTGTTACCTGGTTAGAAGTACTAGGGACAGTTTTAGGGTATAGGTTATTCCTTGATCTGTGTGTTAATTATGTAGATGTGCTTGATTTGTGAAAATTGATCAAGCGGTATAATTTGTGTTTTGTGTACTTTATGTTCATTTTTATTAACTGCTCTTTTTTTGTTTTGTTTTGTCTTTTCTTTTTTGGTACTAGGGATTGAACCTAGGACATCTCACTTGCTAGGCAAGCGCTTTGCTCCATCCCAGCTCTTTGTTATTGTTTAAAGTTTCCCAGAAGTTATTTAAGTAGTAGGTATTTCAAGTAGCATCGGTGCTGAGTGAAGGTCGTGTGCACACGCCTGTAATCCTAGCTCCTCAGGAAGCTAAGATCGAGGATTGAACTTCCAAGGCAGAAAAGCCAATGAGACTCTCATCTCCAGAAGTGGAGGTCTGCATCAAATGGTAGAGCACTAGCCTTAAGCAGAAAAAGCCAACTGAGAGTAGTACAAGGCCCTAAGTTTGTACCCCAGTATCAGGCCCACCCCCATCCCCCCGCAACAAAAGTAGAATACATATTACTGTGCTCAGTTTTTCCTTTAATAGTTTTATGTGAGATTATTTTATTTTTAGCTGCCAGTTGAAATTATACTGTTAATATTCATTATAGATAGGATAAAGTATTAAACTTTTTTTTTTTTTTTGGCCAGTCCTGGGGTTTGGACTCTGGGCCTGAGCACTGTCCCTGGCTTCTTTTTGCTCAAGGCTAGCACTCTGCCACTTGAGCCACAGCGCCACTTCTGTATATGTGGTGCTAGGGAATCGAACCCAGGGCCTCATGTATATGAGGCAGGCACTCTTGCCACTAGGCCATATCCCCAGCCCAGTATTAAACATTTTATTAGTAATTTATGGGAGCATAGCGCTTTGGTAGGGCAGACATATAGAGCTAATGTCCTGTACGTTCGCCCTCCAGGTCAGTGTCTCTTCATTTTCTCTTGATTTGTAGGCAGCATTACAGAAACAACAGGAAGTAGTAGTGGCTGGGGCCTCTGTGCCTACATCATCAAAAGTGAATGCAGCTGTAGCAGGTGATGTCCTGTCAGTTAATGGACAGGCCAAAACCCACACTGACAACTCTGAGAAAGAGCTTGAGCCAGAAACTGCAGAAGAAGCCCTGGAGAATGGACCAAAAGGTATGGTTTGGCATGTCTTCCTTCCTCATCTAGAGTGCGTGCCAGAGTGCAGACCGCATGAAAAGCCAGTCAGAGAGAGAAGGGTTTGCCTTGAGAGCACGAGAGATGGAGACCCTTAGCATAGTGGGGAAGGTCAAGTCAGAGGTCTTGGGGAAACTTTGAAGACATAAGATGACCTTTTGTCTTTGTATAACTAAATTGTCTAATGCTGTGTTACATGTTATACTCAAACGTAGAAGCTTAAAGTCACAACAAACATTTCATCTCGCACAGCTTGTTAGGTCAGGAATTCAGGAGCAGCAGTTCAGCGCCTGGCTCTGGCTGAGGGTTTGTCTGTGAGTTTTCAGTCAAGACGTTGGCCAGGCCTGTGATCATGAAAGGCTTGCTAGGAGTAGGGGATCTGCTTCCGGATGGCAGAAGCCGTGCCGGCTCCTGAGCTCGCCAGGAGCCCCTTCGAGGGCTGCTTGAGCGCCAGCAGCGCTTCCCCGCTGTATCCCACGCAAGGGGAAAGGGGCAGAAGTGGCCCTGCAGTGTCTTTTCTTTTCATTGGTCACTATGTAGCCCAGGCTGGCCTGGAACATTGTGTGCGGTCCAGGCTGACCTTGGACGCGAGATCTGCCTGCCTTAGCCTCCCAGATGGTGGGATTACAGGTTTGTTACTCCACACCTGATTTGAATGCCCTGACGTTAGAAGTAACACATCAGCATTCCCCTCATACTCTACCATCATATGCCACCTGGAAGGGAGGCCCCCTGGGCCATCTTAGAGGTTGGCTGGCATGTTGGATTGGGATATATTTTTGTGGCTGCAGCGCCTTCTGTGGGCAGCTTGTTCACCCATGGCCGCCTCGTCAGCCGGCTGGCCGTTCCACCGTGGGGAATAACTCTTGTGAAGTGGACACTGTGGCGCTGTGGCCGTGGAGAAAAGGGGTTCGTTCTGCTGAGGGCGGCCTTGGAGAGGTCTGCCTGGGAGGTCTGGAGCTAGAAGAGTTAAACAGGAGGAGAGGGCTGTGCTCAGTGGGGAGTGGCTCAGAAGAAACCTCCTTTCAGAAGTCTTCCTGGTCTCTTTAGACAGAAAATCGCTCCAGAAGAGTTTATAGCTTCCCAAGGGTTTCTATAGCACAAGACCGAGGTCTGGCTCAAGGATAAAGTACCTGCCTAGCAAGTCCAAGGCCTCACTCCAAACCCCAGCACCACCCCTCCCTGCTCCCCCACCGAAGGAAGAGCTTGTAGCATTGAGAGGAGCACCCTGGAGGGCCTGCCGAGTGGTTTCGTATACACAGATGCTGCAAGATTGTACCCCCTTGTCTGTTGTTAGTGGCTCTCATTTTGTTGCGGTTTTTCTCTATTTTAGCTCCTTCAGAAAAGCCCCTGAAGCTTTACCATGGTCAGGACTTTTCCTAATACTAATGTATGCTCAGGTGCATGTCTCTCCCTGCTAGACGGTTTTCCCTGCTTCCAGCCAAGGAGTTCCCAAGGCCCTTTTCAGATTGCCTTGTGACTTAGAGGGTTAAAAAGTCACTTGTAAGATCACAGGTTCTACCTGTCCCACATTCCGGGTAGGAAGCTGGGGGGAGGCTCCCCGGGAGGCTTCCTACTGCCCCCGACCGCAGTGCACTGGTCAGGCACCTCTGAGCCTGCGCGGCTGCTGCAGGACCAAGGCTTTGCTGTTCAACTTGGACCGTTCTTGTTGCCTTTAGAATCTTTTCCAGTGATTGCAGCCCCATCCATGTGGACGCGGCCACAGATCAAAGACTTCAAAGAGAAGATTCGGCAGGACGCAGATTCTGTGATCACAGTGGGCCGAGGAGAAGTGGTCACCGTTCGAGTTCCCACCCATGAGGAAGGATCCTATCTCTTTTGGGAATTTGCTACAGACAGTTATGACATTGGGTTTGGGGTGTATTTTGAATGGACAGATTCTCCAAACACTGCGGTCAGTGTGCACGTCAGCGAGTCCAGTGATGATGAGGAAGAGGAGGAAGGTAGGGCACGGTGGGTCAGGAGAGCTGGGTTGTGTGTGGGTTCGGGTGTCAGCGGGCCTTGTGCTTCCTGACGCATGCGTCACGCAGGAAGAGGGGCTTGGCTGTAAAGGCGGTGCAGAGGCTCCGGGCCTGAGCATGATTTCCTCTGCGTGCCAGGGAACTACGTTTAGCAGTTGGCTCTTCTACTTGCTTAGTGCTGTTTCACTTCCATTCCAGCCTTGTATATTTAAAAGCCAGATGTATGAGATTACTTTGAAAACTTTTTATTCTGTGTAGATTTTTTTTTTAATGTCCTGGGGCTTGAATTTACGGCCTGGGCACTGTCCTTGAGCTTTTTTTTACTCAAGGTTAGTGCTCTACGACTTGAACCACAGTGCCACTTCCAGCTTTTTTGATGGTTAATTGGAGATTAGAGTCTTATAGACTTTCCTACTGGGACTGACATTTAACCTCGATCCACAGATAGCTTCCTGAGTAGCTAGGATTACAGGCATGAGCCACTGGCCACTAGTGGCCCTTTCACCTTGAAAAGCTTTGTGGTTTGTTTTTTTTTGGCCAGTCCTGGGGCTTGGACTCAGGGCCTGAGCACTGTCCCTGGCTTCTTCCCGCTCAAGGCTAGCACTCTGCCACTTGAGCCACAGCGCCACTTCTGGCCGTTTTCTGTATATGTGGTACTGGGGAATCGAACCCAGGGCCTCATGTATACGAGGCAAGTACTCTTGCCACTAGGCCATATCCCCAACCCCCTTTGTGGTTTGTTTTGTTTTGTTTTTTTGTTTTCTGCTAGTCCTGGTGCTTGAACTCTAGGCCTTGGTGCTTACCGCTTGAGCCACCGCTTCACTTCTGGCTTTATTTAGTGAATATAAGAGTCTCACGGACTTTCCTGCCCGGGGTGGTTTCAAACTGCAATCCTCAGATCTCAGCCTCTTTGGGAACTAGAATTATAGGCATGAGCCACCAGCACCCAGCTTTACTTTGGAAAGTTTTAAAGGAGCAGTAAGCATTTTTATCAACCCTGAAATATATTTAAATTATGTTAGGATAATAGCTTCATGGGTCATTATTCTTAAAATTTCAGTGTCAGTAAGAAAATTCACCAGGCCATCCCAGTAAAACAAATTTCAGTGGTTCATCGTTTGGAAATCACTGTCTTGCTAGAGTAGGATTTCTATGTTGTCTGAGTGCGTAGAGAAAATCAGGTGTTCTCAAGGACAGGTGCAGACTGCCTCGGTGTAGGAAGTGCATTATAAGATGCAGTGCTGGGGGCTGGGGATATGGCCTAGTGGCAAGAGTGCTTGCCTCATATACGTGAGGCCCTGGGTTCAGTTCCCCAGCACCACATACACAGAAAATGGCCAGAAGTGGCGCTGTGGCTCAAGTGGCAGAGTGCTAGCCTTGAGCAAAAAGAAGCCAGGGACAGTGCTCGGGCCCTGAGTCCAAGCCCCAGGACTGGCCAAAAAAAAAAAAAAAAAAAAAGATGCAGTGCTGGCTTTCTGCATGCTGAGTAAGCACTCACTTGTTGGCTGGTTGGGGTGGTGTAGGAGGCGTAGTACCTAGCTGTGAGAGCAGAAGCACCTTTCACTGTGGCTCAGCTCTGTGGGGTGCACTTGTATGCCAGGTGCCTCAAAAACAGTGCCCAGTTTCAGAGCTGAAGCCCCAGCCTCAGGGTGGGGCTGTTTGCCAGGGATAGAGTCAGCGCAGTGTAGAGAGCTATTCTGGGAAGTCTCACTGCTTGAGGGGCAGGTAGATGTTCAGTCATGTAGTCTAGCTCTGGGGCCCTTAGGACATGTATGGGGACATACCCAGAAATGCTGTGAGCAGTTCTTGAAATGAATACCTAAGTAAGTATTTTGTTTATTTTAGTGTTAAGTAGTTCTACAAAGAGGTTACAATTCTGAAGTCAGGTTATAAGTACAATGCGTCTTGGTCCTTGTCACCCTTTCCATCATTCCCCCCCCTTCCCCCCCCCCCCCTTTTCCCTCTCCAGTCCCTACCCTCAGGTTACGTAGACTTAATATACATTGAATATAATGACTGCATTTGCTCAGCCTCCCTCCATCCCGCAAACATATCTACTTTCTGGTATTCATTTTGCTAAACAGTTCTTCAGAGGAGTTACACTGTTGGACTCTTCCCCTAAGTATACCATCCTTTAGTCAGTTTGTGTATATGTGCATAATACCCTGTGTATGTTATCACATACATCTGTATTTTAGATATAGTTCCACATATGAGAGAAAACATGCACAGCATTTATCTTTGTGAGCCTGGTCCACCCACTTCCCTGCAAATGACATGATACTATTCTTTCTGATAGAGGAGTAAAGTTGTATGTGCATGCGTGCCACAGGTGTCTGATCTCACCCACTGCAGGGCAGCTGGGCTGTTTCCATGGGCTATCATGAATGCCGCAGCAAGGAGCACGGATGTGCGAGTGACTTGTGTTGCTCTGGGTAGATCCCGAGAGTGACGTTGCTGGATCATAGGATAAGTCAATACCGAGTATTATAAGTCAGGACATCACCTGCCTCCTTGAAAGCTCTCAGAGCAGTCTTACTTCCTGCTTCCTCTTCTGAACTTTCTGCGCTAACAATTTGGGGTTATTGATCCTGGGAAAGAACACTGGTAAAAGTAGCTGAGGACCATTTGTGTAGGTGGGGATCTTAGTGTCCTTGACCTTAGCTCTAGTATATATCCTTCAGAGGTGGCAGTGTCTATCCTGTACCTGTTCTACTCCTAATTATAAAATGATTTCCACTTACACCAGACCTTTTTTAATTTTTTATTTTTCTGGCCTCAGCTTTTTGTTTTAATGTGTTTGTAATTGTATAAATAGTACGCAGCCAAAGATAACAAAAGTTTTTTTTAAATGTAGCATATGAGTAAAAACTAAAATAGTTATGTCATAAAGGACTTTAAAGAAAAGGCTTCCAGGGGCTGGGAATATGGCCTAGTGGTAGAGTGCTTGCCTAGCATGTGTGAAGCCCTGGGTTCCATTCCTCAGCACCACATAGACAATAAAAGCCAGAAGTGGTGCTGTGGCTCAAGGGGTAGAGTGCTAGTCTTGAGCAAAAAGAAGCCAGGGACAGTGCTCAGGCCCTGAGTCCAAGCCTCGGGACTGGGGGAAAAAAGGCTTTCAAATGCATTCCATTTTCTTTTGAGTTCACCATTTATATCTAAGCAAAAATTACTTATTACTAATAAAATCCTGATTTTATTTATTACTAATAAAATCCAAGATTCCAAACCTATTTTTTTTTTCTTTTTTGTCAGTCCTGGCATATGAGACTCAGGGCCTGAGCACTGTCCCTGGCTTCTTTTTGCTCGAGGCTTAGCACTCTACCTCTTGAGCCACAGAGCCACTTCCGGCTTTTTCTGTTTATGTGGTGCTGAGGAATCAAACCCAGGGCTTCATGCATGTTAGGCAAGCACTCTACCACTAAGCCACATTCCCAACCCCTCTAGAACTAGTCTTAAATGTATTTTTTTTTTCATTTCTTAAGTTTGCTACTGTTTTTCCTTTTATATTCCATATTAAAAGCTTTTTATTTATGTTTTTGGCAAGCGCTTTTTTTTTTTGCCAGTCCTGGGCCTTGGACTCACGGCCTGAGCACTGTCCCTGGCTTCTTTTTTGCTCAAGCCTGGCACTCTGCCACCTGAGCCACAGTGCCACTTCTGGCCGTTTTCCATATATGTGGTGCTGAGGAATCGAACCGAGGGCTTCATGTATACGAGGCAAGCGTTCTTGCCACTAGGCCATATTCCCAGCCCCACTTATTTATGTTTTTGTCTTGTCTTATCTGTTGTGGGGCTTGAGCTTGGGGCCTGGGCACTGTCCCTGAGCTCTTTTGCTCAAGGCTAGTTAGTGCTCACCACTTTGAGCCACAGCGCCACTTCTGGTTTCTTCTTTTATTTTTGCCAGTCCTGGGCCTTGGACTCAGGGCCTGAGCCCTGTCCCTGGCTTCTTTTTGCTCAAGCCTGGCACTCTGCCACCTGAGCCACAGCGCCCCTTCTGGCCGTTTTCCATATATGTGGTGCTGGGGAATCGAACCGAGAGCTTCATGTATACTAGGCAAGCGCTCTTGCCACTAGTCCATATTCCCAGCCCACTTCTGGTTTTCTTGTGGTTAATTGAAGATAAGTGTTTTAGAGACTTTCCTGCCAGGGCTGGCTTGAACCATGATCCTCAGATCTCAGCCTCCTGAGTAGCTTGGATGACAGACTTGAGGCACCAGCATTCTGTTTACAGATCATTTAACAGCACCTAAAAATGTATAATTATTTAGATGGACTTTTTTAAAAATGGAAAAATCAAGGTCCCTCAGTATAACTACATAAATAACAAATTAACTGTTACCTGACTTATATAACTGTTACTGTATCCCATCTGTATAATCATCTTTATTATAATAACAAAAAATTAAGTTAGGCACCTATCTACCCTGGAGGCTGAGATCTGAGGATCCTGGTTTGAAGCCAGCCTAGGGAGGAAAGTTGGTGAAACTAGTATTTCCAATTAATCACCACCAAACTGGAAGTGGTGCTGTGGCTCACAGGGGTAGAGCACTCGCCTTGAGCAAAGAGCTCAGGGACAGCAGCCAGTCCCAGAGTTGAAAGCCCCACGACCAACTGAAAATAATACTTCACCCATTTTAAAAAGGCCCTCAAGGGCTGGGAATATGGCTTAGTAGTTTGCCTTGCAAGCATGAAGCCTTGGGTTTGATTCCTTAGCACTACATACACAGAAAACGGCAGACGTGGCGCTGTGGCTCAAGTGGCCGAGTGTGGCATCCGTGTCTGTAGTGCGCCTTGTATGCGGAGGCCTTTCTCTGAAGAAGAAAGGGTACCAGCAAGGACAGAAAGGTCTGGGAGATTCTTAGGTCCAGTTAACTACCAGAACAAAGTGCCGGAAGTAGAGCTGTGCTTCAGTAGATGAGTGAAAAAACTCAGGGACAATGCCCAGACCCTGAGTTGTACCCCCAGGACTGGCACAAAAGAAAAGTTGGGCTCAGACCTAGGAACAGTGGAAAGACAAAAACAGACAGATGAGGTGCAGACCACCTTCGTCACCTAGTGTCTAGCAGCAGGCTCCCAGGGCGCAGCCGAGTGCTGGGCTCACGGCCTGTGCAGAGGCACTTGGAGGACATCGTGGAAAGTGTGTGTGTGTGTGTGTGTATGTGTATGTGTATGTGTATGTGCATACACACGTAGACACACATCCACTCATCCATAAGATGGAGAATGAACCTTTTGTCAAGCAAAGAAAGGCGTTTAATTGCTTGATGTCAAAAGTGATTTCCCTGGATCTGATGTTTGACTTGCATCTATTCTTTCTCACAGAAAACATCACCTGTGAAGAGAAAGCCAAAAAGCACGGCAGCAAGCCGGTGCTGGACGAGATCGTGCCTGTGTACCGACGGGACTGTCACGAGGAGGTCTATGCCGGCAGCCACCAGTACCCGGGGAGAGGGGTCTACCTCCTCAAATTTGACAACTCCTACTCGTTGTGGAGGTCCAAATCCGTCTACTACAGAGTCTATTACACTAGATAAAGGCGGTGCTGCGCGGTGGAGTCTGGGCGTGGCGAAGACGGCGTTTACTTTCTTTTGGCTTTGGTGGGACACTGGAGTTGTGTTTCCCTATTCTTTTTGGTCTGATGGTATGAACTCTTGTGGAGTCGGGATTTCCTTGAGACGCTCTCGCAGTCATCCTCGGGGGCTGAAGGGGGTCCCTCTGACTCCTGAGCCCCTGGGTGCTGACCAGCACATGCACCAGTGGATGTGAAGTTACAGGAGCTCCGTGTTAGATACTCAGTCACCAGAATAAAATGGCCAGGGCAGACCGGGGGGGCTGCTGCGCGCACAGGGGTCCCTCCAGAGCCCAGAACTGCAGCGCCCTCTAGTTACATGCTTACTTTGTAGTCCACATCCTGTGCCGGGGCTGGGGTCCAAGGTCACCAATTTGAAACTTAAGACTCTCAAGACCTCACACAGTGTACTAGAGACAGACAGACATTGCCTCAGTCTTGCTCTGAACAACCCAGATTATTTTTGCTTTGAGGCAGCTGTTCAGTTACGTTACAGAGAATTATTTTCTGAGATTGTCTGAAAGTTAGAATGCTCAAACCCAGTAGAACCCCGTAGGTAACTGGAGTATGTAGACGCATAGAACACCTCAGACTTCTTCCTTGCGAGTCCCCGTCACTCAGGCCTTTCCATCCATAGCACACCACCAGTCAAAACAAAACGAAACAAGTCAGATTGGAAGTTGTCTGCACAAACTGTACAGTTAGGGGTTTCCAAACTCAGAGTGGCACCCACTAAATTAAACTAGGTCACTACCCTCCACCATCCGGGTGTGGAATATTAGAATTGGAAAAGCATATGCCCAGTCTCAAGTTTGCAACTCTAATCTGTACTATGTCTTTATTGATGGAAGAGGTACATCTTTGTTTTTGTATTTTTACCAAAAACAAACAAGGATTAATTGCTTCAAATTTGTGGAATTGATAAGTCTAGAAAAGAAGGGTGGTGTGGATAGAAATGACGAAGGATGGCAATATGCACTTAGCATTGTTATTTTATGTTACTGAAGACTTAGTTTTAAATGTTCAAATCGTACGTCACTTCCTTAGGAGAAATTCATTGACGGGCGATTTGTATGCCGTTCACCTTGTACAGCTGTTTGACTTGTGTGTGCCGCATTTCTTTTGATTTTCAATAACTTGGATTTTTTTGTACGTATCTAACTCTGTTTTCTTTTGTTCAAAACAAATTATTTTCTCCTAAGTAGTGCTTACTTTGTGTTTTTGGATTCGGATTTAATAACGGTCCTGCTGTCCGCTGTTACATCTAGCACCTTCACTAAGCCGCCCCGCAGCTCTGTGTACATACAGTGTAGAAACCAGAGTTAGGTACTTCCTGACTTCTCTTTTTAAAAGAGAAAAACACTGTATTTGAAATGTAAAATAAACTTGACAAAGCAGGCACTAATGTCCATTTCTCGCAGCCCTCGGTGCCGGCCTGGCTGCGTGTGGCGCGCGGTGGGCCCGCGCCGCGCTCCTCTCCCGTCTCGCTGTCGGTCACGCGTTCATGTCTCCACACTTTCCGTTTAAGACTTTTTATTGCCTTTGGCTGTTGATTAGTACAGTATAAGTGCGATTTCAACAAGATCCTGAAAGTAATATATTTAATCGATTAAAGTGTTTATCTGTACCTTGCTGGTGTTTGATTAGTACAGCCCCCTGCGGCACTGTTGGGTGGGCGGCAGAGGCGTGCGGTGGCCTGTCCCGTGTCGTGTGGCAAGCGCGTCAGGTTGCAGGAGCTGCTCCTGTGCCCTGCAGACCCCCCCCCCGGGGGAGTCACGCACTCCACCGCGACGGACACCACCAGGCTGTCCTCGGGGACAGCAGACTGTCCACACCTCCCGTGCAGTGTGGGAATGCTGCTTGTCCTGCCAAGGGTTACCTGTGGGTCAGTGAGAGAGCTAAAAAATGGCGTTTTTACTGGCATGTGCTGGTGTGGAGGTGCGCGGGCCAGGATTAGAGCTTGGGCACGCTCCCTGAGCTCTTTGGTTCAAGGCTAGACTCTACCACTTGAGCCACAGCTCTGGCTTTGGTGGCTAGTTGGAGATAAGAGTCTCACAGACTTTTCCTACCAGGTGGCTTTGAACCCAAATCCTCAGATCTCAGCCTCCTAAGTAGCTGGAATTATAGACATGGGCCACCAGTGCCCGGCTTAATGGATGTTTCTTGATGACTGCTCATCATAAGCATCTCACTAGGACTCACTCTCCTGAAAATCGCCTCATCATAGCCCTTATCTCCTTTAGGTACATTTTGTGTGTGTGTGCTCATCCTGGGGCTTGAACTCGGGGCCCGGGCACTGCCCTTCAGCTTTTGTGCTCCAAGCTAATGATTGCCCTATCACTTGAAATAGGGCTCCAACTTAGGACTTTGGGGGGGGGGGACCACTAACTGCAGGCTAGAATCTGGTGGACCTCTCTGCCCGGGCCTGGCTTCGAACTGCAACCTCAGACCTCAACCTCGAGTAGCTAGGGTTACAGGTGGTGGCTGAGACATTGGTGCCAGGCTTTTTTGGTTAATGTTTACTTCTTTGAGTTATTAGATGAATTTACACTCATGGTTGAAGAGTTCTGTAATCTGTTCATCCCTAAGGTACCTCCTACCTAGTTCTGATGTTTGTTTCCTTTGGTGGTGGTGTTACCACCATCGCTCTTTGGTTTTTCTTGCTTTGAGACAAGTTCTCCCCGTACAGCCCAGACTGGTCTAAAACGCAGTCCTTGTGCCTCAGCTACCCAAGTCCCAGGAATACAGGGGGTGTCCCCAACCTGCTGAGGGTCACATGGATACCTATGGATTCTCTTTACTGTTAATCTACTGGTGCCTGTGTGTGCGTATGTGTTTGTGTGCACATGTTGGCAAGGATCAAATCCAAGGCTTTATGCACACGAGGCAAGTGCTCTGCGAGCTACAGCCCCTGCCCAGTCCTATTTATGTGTAGATTACTTTCTCTTCATTTGCAATAACTGTAATATCAATACCAATATACAACCAGGGCCCGAGCTGTGTGGTTTGCTCATTTTTCCTTCTTCCCTTGTTTTTTGGATTCCTGTCATCGTTGGCGGCCGTCTTTGAGGTGAGTGCTCTGCTTCCATTTGCCTCTCCTGTTGACTTGTTTTGGTTTTCAGGAGTGGGTACGCGTTCAGTGCTCCCTCTAGGGTTTGTTAGCATGGCAGAATTCTTTCACATTCGGTAATGTGTATTACAGCATTTTTGTCTCTTACCTGTTGGTTTGTAGATTTTGCCTAGTGTTTGGAGACAAGTTCATGTTGTTTCTCCATCTCCCCACACCCGAAAATAATGGCGGTTCACACGCTTTTGCCCGTGAGGGCTCCAGGCTAACAGGAGCCCGTCTGTGTCCTGTCTGCCGCCGTGAGCCGTTGGCCAAGTGGGGTTGAAGCCTGAGCTGCTGGACCTGTCCCCCACGGGTACCCCAGCCCTTGCCCGAAGGTGGGAACAGCCTGTCAGGACTGGTCTGTGGCTTGGTGCCCCGGAGCCCTGGCCTGCCCCCCGCCCCCCCAGAGGACGCGGTGTGCACCGATGGCCCACTTCCTGACCAGCCCGGGAGGCTGCGCGAGGAGCCCGGGGCCGGACGCGCACGCTTGCCCACGTCCTGATGGGCAGGGTGCTTTCCGTTCGTGGGTGCGCGTGACGAGGTAAGTGCACACCACTCACCGGGACAGAAATGGGCTGGGTCCCCGCAACCACTGCACCGCCCCGCCCGGGACCTGGAAGGCCCTCGCCGGAACCAGGGGCACCCCACGCCCAGGACAACGCGGGGCGAGGGGAGGGGAGGGGGAGCCGCGCCTGGAAGGCCCTCCCCGGAACCAGGGGCACCCCACGCCCAGGACTGGACGGGGCCTGGCAACGCGAGGCCTGGGAGGGGGAGCCGCGGGGGGCAGCGGGCCTCACCGCCGGGGCTCCGGGCGTTCACCGTTGTACTTGGGAGGTGGGGGCCTCGCCTGCATTGGGCGCTGGCACCCCCCCCCCCCCCGTCCCCCACTCGTGACGCGAGCGAGAGCGGGGAGAGGAGGGGGCCTGGGGCGGGGCGGGGCGTCAGGGGGAGGGAGGGGCCTGGGGGCGGGGCGTCAGGGGAGGGAGGGGCCTGGGGATGGGGTGGGGCATCAAGGGAGGGAGGGGCCTGGGGGCGGGGCATCGGGGAGGGAGGGGCCTGGGGCGGGGCGTCAGGGAGGGAGGGTGGGGCCTGGGGCAGGGCGTCAGGGGGAGGGGGGCCTGGGGGTGGGGTGGGGCGTCAGGGGAGGGAGGGGCCTGGGGCGGGCGTCAGGGAGGGAGGGGCCTGGGGCGGGGCGGGGCGTCAGGGGGAGGGAGGGGCCTGGGGCGGGGTGGGGCATCAAGGGGAGGGAGGGGCCTGGGGCGGGGCGCGGCGTCAGGGGGAGGGAGGGGCCGGGGCGGGGCGGGGCTCTAAGCCCGGGGCCTGGTCGCGGTCGTCCTCGTGTGGTCCCGGGTCTTGAACTCGGGGGCCTTTGCTCAGGGCCGGCGCCTTCTGGCTTCTCCTCCTCCCCGGCGGCGCTGAGGGGCTGAGGGCGGCGCCCGCTCTCCGGCCAGGGCCGGCCTTGAACCGCGCTCCTCACAGCTGGGGTTGCAGGGGGAGCGCCCTCCGCATCCCCCCTCCCAGGTGCTCACCCCGGGTGCTCCTCCACCCCCCCCCCGTGCTCACCCCGGGTGCTCCTCCTCCACACACACACACACACACCCCAGGTGCTCACCCCGGGTGCTCCTCCACACCCCCCCAGGTGCTCACCCCGGGTGCTCCTCCACACCCCCCCCGTGCTCACCCCGGGTGCTCCTCCACCCCCCCCCCGTGCTCACCCCGGGTGCTCCTCCTCCACACACACACACACACACCCCAGGTGCTCACCCCGGGTGCTCCTCCACACCCCCCAGGTGCTCACCCCGGGTGCTCCTCCACACCCCCCCCCGTGCTCACCCCGGGTGCTCCTCCACCCCCCCCCCCGTGCTCACCCCGGTGCTCCTCCACACCCCCCAGGTGCTCACCCCGGGTGCTCCTCCACACCCCCCCCCCGTGCTCACCCCGGGTGCTCCTCCACCCCCCCCGTGCTCACCCCGGGTGCTCCTCCACACCCCCCAGGTGCTCACCCCGGGTGCTCCTCCACCCCCCCCCCGTGCTCACCCCGGGTGCTCCTCCTCCACACACACACACACACACCCCAGGTGCTCACCCCGGGTGCTCCTCCACACCCCCCCCCGTGCTCACCCCGGGTGCTCCTCCACCCCCCCCCCCCGTGCTCACCCCGGGTGCTCCTCCACACCCCCCAGGTGCTCACCCCGGGTGCTCCTCCACACCCCCCCCCGTGCTCACCCCGGGTGCTCCTCCACACCCCCCCCCGTGCTCACCCCGGGTGCTCCTCCTCCTCCACACACACACACACACCCCAGGTGCTCACCCCGGGTGCTCCTCCACACCCCCCCCAGGTGCTCACCCCGGGTGCTCCTCCTCCACACCCCCCAGGTGCTCACCCCGGGCGCTCCTCCACACCCCCCCAGGTGCTCACCCCGGGTGCTCCTCCTCCACACCCCCCAGGTGCTCACCTCCGGGCGCTCCTCCACACCCCCCAGGTGCTCACCCCGGGCGCTCCTCCGCCCGTCACTCACAGAAACAGACGCGTCTGGAACAAACGCTAAGCGAAGAAAGCCAAGCTCCGCAGAAGGCGCGGACGCGTCCCCACGCGAGACCCCACGCGAGACCTCACGCGGGACCCCACGCGACGGGACGAGGCGGGTCCGTGGCGCGGTCCGTGGCATCCGCTCCGTGGGCGCCCAGGAGGGGGAAAGGCGCGGCCCGGGGTGCGGCCGAGTTCGTGGGAGTGAACTGCGGGCGGCTGGGACCCCACTCCCGGGCCGGCGCGGGGAAGCGGCCCCGCCCTGCCCCCTTCCGCCACGCCCCCTTCCGCCACGCCCCCCTTCCGCCACGCCACGCCCCCTCCTGGGCGCCACGCCCCCGGACCGGCCACGCCCCCTTCCGCCACGCCACGCCCCCGGACCGGCCACGCCCCCGGACCGGCCACGCCCCCAGCCCCGCCGGTCACCCACTGACGCCCGCGCCCAGGGGCCACCAGGCTCCACGCGAGGCAGCGCGCGCCACGTGGGGACCCGGGGCGTCGCGTGGCCGGGGGCGCTCGTGGGCTGGGCCCGACCAGCGCTGTGAGGGACGGGAGAGAGAGCCGAGGGCCGCGGGGAGGCCGCCCCGTCCGGCCGCGCCCCGCCAGGCCCCGCCCCGCCCGGCCGCGCCCCGCCAGGCCCCGCCCCGCCCCGTCCGGCCCCGCCCCTCCCCGCCCGGCCCCGCCCCACCCCGCCCGGCCCGCTCCTCCCTCGATCCCGAGCCGGCGCTGCGGGGCCCCGAGAGGAAGGCCCGGGCGCGGCCTAGGCTGGCCGTCGGTCCGCCACCCACGCCGGGGCCTCGGGACGCGGCGGGGTCGGGGCGCTGGGGATGCGGGGGTCGCGGGGGTCTCGGGGGTCTCGGGGTGCGGGGATCTTGGGGCGCGGCGGGCTCGGGGCGCTGGGATGCGGGGTCTTGGGGCGCTGGGGATGCGGGGGTCTCGGGGCGCTGGGGATGCTGGGGTCTCGGGGGGATCTTGGGGCGCAGCGGGCTCAGAGCGCTGGGGATGCGGAGGTCTCAGGGGGTCTCGGGGCGCGGGGGTCTGGGGGCGTCTTGGGGTGCAGGGGTCTCGGGGGTCTTGGGGTGCGGGGGGGTCTTGGGCGCTGTGGATGCGGAGGTCTCGGGGGATCTTGGGGTGCGGGGGTCTTGGGCGCTGTGGATGCGGAGGTCTCGGGGGATCTTGGGGTGCGGGGGTCTTGGGCGCTGTGGATGCGGAGGTCTCGGGGGATCTTGGGGTGCGGGGGTCTCAGGGCGCTGTGGATGCGGAGGTCTCGGGGGTCTTGGGGTGCGGGGGTCTCGGGGGATCTTGGGCGCGGCGGGGCTCGGAGCGCTGGGGATGCGGAGGTGTCAGGGGGTCTCGGGGCGCTGGGGATGCGGGGGTCTCGGGGCGCGGCCGCCGACCTGCCCGGGGCTTTGGAGTCGCCTCGCCCACCCGGAAGCTCGGCCCCGCGCGTGGACGAGGGGCGCCGCGGACTCCACCGCACGCGCGGATCCTGGTCCACCCCCCAGGCTCTCGGGAGCTCCGTGCGGCCCGGGGCGGGCGGGGGGCGCCCCCACCAAAGCCCAAACGGCCCCCCGCAGTTTAAAACAACAACGAAGCGCAGCCACCGCGTGCAGCAGCTGGTGCCTGTCATCCCAGCGTGGGGGGGCGGGGGGGCAGGACAGGGGGTCACGAGTTCCAGGACAGCCCGGGCTACTTACGGACGGGACCTAGCCTCAAACCACCACGGGGAAAAGAACACATGGATCTGCCCAAGCTCGGGGCTGGCGGAGACGGGAGGCAGGGACACCGGGTCTCCCCCTCGCTTCACAAAGCCCGTCCTCCCAAGAGCTGAGAGGAGGCAGAGGCTTGGCACCCCGCCAGCCAAGCCTGGGCGCGGGGAGGGGGTCCCCCCTGCCCCCCCGCGTCTCCCCATCCGCCCTGGGCGCGTCCCACGCGCGAGTGGATAATCAGGTGAGCACCTGTGAATGATGCTGAACTCCCAGCTGCTCCACAGCTGGCTTTTATAATTTAACAAGAGCTTGGAATCTTCCGCGCGTTCTGAGGTTCAGGCCTCCTCCCTTTCCTTTTTTCTTAATTCTGTGATTATCAAGGTGTTGAATTTCACAAAATGTAGTTTTCTCTCTGGGCGCTCTCACCCCCTGCTTCGCCTGGGCCTCAGCCATGCTGTCAGTATCACTCCGTGAATTGGGGCTTGGCCAGTCCTCTGCTGACGGACTTCAGGCTTGTCCGGTCCTCTGCTGACGGACTTCCAGGGCTTGTCCGGTCCTCTGCTGACAGACTTCCAGGGCTTGTCCGGTCCTCTGCTGATGGACTTCCAGGGCTTGTCCGGTCCTCTGCTGATGGACTTCCAGGGCTTGTCCGGTCCTCTGCTGATGGACTTCCAGGGCTTGTCCGGTCCTCTGCTGATGGACTTCCAGGGCTTTTCACATTTTTTTCAGTTTACAGACAAACGCTTTCTCGCGCACACAGTGTTTGCATCCTGGGGGACAGGCTGGTAGCAGTGGAGCTTCGCTCCGGGCCTGCCTTACGCTTGCCAGCCCGGTACGTGCCCCGCGACTTGGCCATGCCCCTGGTCTTAGAACTTGAGTGTTTCGTCGGTACTAGGGTTTGATCTCAGGGCTTCACAAGCTTGTCAGATCCCTAGCCTACAAGTGGAGCTTCCGTTAAGAAAGAATACTATTACCCCATTTTCCTACTTTTCAGTCGTTTGTTTTTGATATTTTAATAAAGCTGGGGGTATGAAAGTCATTACCCCTCCATGAAGTCTAAATACCTTTCTCTAAAAATTGGGCAGGGGCGGGGAGCTGTATAGCTGTGGACCACTAGGTTAGCATGTGCAAGACCCGAGGTCGCCCCCAGCATTACAACAGGAATTTCTCACGTGTGCGCACACACGCCACTTCGGCTTTTCCGTGTAAGCGGTGCTGAGGAATCGAACCCAGGGCTTCAGGCATGCTAGGCAAGCACTCCACCACTAGGCCACATTCCCAGCCTCCTCCAGCATAGTTTTTTTGCTGGTTATTTTGCAGATACTTTGAGTCAGCCCAGGCTGGTTTCTAACGGTGATCCTCTAGATCTCAGCCTCCTGAGTAGCCAGGATTACAGGCGTGAGCCACCTGTACCTGGCTGTGGCTCAAGTGGCAGAGTGCTAGCCTTGAGCAAAAAGAAGCCAGGGACAGTGCTCAGGCCCTGAGTCCAAGGCCCAGGACTGGCCAAAAAAAAAAAAAAAAAAAACCAAAGGGAGGGAAAAAAAAAGCTCAGGGACAGCGACTGGGCCAAGTTTTGTCCCAGGACCCAGGACCCAGGACTGGCACACGCACACACAGCCAAGCTGCAGTCATGGCTCAGTTGGTTGAGTACCAGCCCACCAAGCAGGCCAAGTAAGCAAGGCTTGAGTTCAAACCCTAATGCTGAGGAAATAATAAGGCTGGCCCACGGCCATTAATCCCAGCTACCGGAGGCTGACACGTGGAACAGTTCCATGCCAGCCAGCGTGAGCAAGGATTCGGATGTGGTTCTGTGAGTGTGAGCAGCTGATCTGGTGGCACACACCCCTCAATCCCAGTACTCCAGGAACCGGAGGAACAGGATTATAGTTCAGGGGAAAAAACAAACAAGATCCAATTTCAAAATTAACCGAGCCAGGAGGCTGACATCCGAGGATCAAGGCTTGAGGCCAGCCCAGTCTGTCTTGGCTCCAGTGGCAGAGCATTAACCTTGAGAAAGGAAGCTCAGGGACCAGCACCCAGGCTCTGAGTTCAAGTCCTGGTACCGGCACAGAAACAGCAGTGTAAGTAGAAGTGTGGCTCAAGTGGTAGAGCACGCACTAGCCTTGCTCAGAAAAAGCCAAGCAAGAGTACGTGTCGCAGACAAGCTCCAACCACACACCCGAGAAATAAAAACCAAGGCTGGGGGCTGGCAACTCACGCCTGCAATCTTGCTACTCAGGACAGTGAAAGCCAAGGACCACTGTTTGGAACCAGCCCAGGCAGAAGTCTATGCGACTCTCATCTCCACTCAACTAGCAGATGCCCAACTGGAGCTGTGGCTCAAGTGTGAAGAGTGCTAGTTCAGCTCACAAGCTCAGAACAGTGCCCAGGCCTTCAGTTCAAGCGCAGAAACTCTCAAATTACTAGCAGTGCAGTTGAGGCACTGAGGGTTCCTGCCTGTAATCCGTCAAAGATCAGATTAGGATAATGGCAGTTTGATGCTAGCTTACAAGTTTGTAAAGATCTTTTCTCAACAAGAGTTAAGACAGTGGCTCAAACCTGTGGTTGAAATCCTAGCTAGCTAACCTGGTAAACTCATTACACTCATCTCCCAGGAATGTGATGAGACAAGAAGTGAGATCCTATCCACCTCAAAAGTAACCTGAAAAAGAGGGCTGGAGGCATGATTCAGTGAAGAGCTCCTGCCTATCCAGTGCCAGGCCGAGTTCAAAGACCACCCAAGAATTGCCGTTCCAGGGCTGGGAATATGGCTTAGTGGCAACAGCTGGCCTAGGCATGAGGCCCTGGGTTCAATGCTACTGTACCATGTAAATTAAAAATTACTGCTGCTCACTGACTTCAGCGTGTTTCTAGCCTAGTGATTACTTAACACCTCTAATTCTTCACTGTGGACCAACCATAGAAAGGTCCTCTCCCACTGTTCAATCAAGTAGGGCTAAGAACGAAATAAGTCCGGTGGCTGATGCCTGAAATCCTACTCAGGAGGCTGAGCTCTGAGGATCACAGCTCAAAGCCAACCAGGGCAGGAAAATCTGTGAGACTCTTAGCTTAATTAACCACCAGGAAACTGGAAGTGGTGCTGTGGCTCAAAGTGGCAGAGCACTACCCTTGAGCTGAAGAGCTCAGGCACAGCACCCAGGCCCAGAGTTCAAGCCCCACAACCAACCAAAAAATAAAATAAAAATAGTGGGGCACTGGTGGCTTGTGCCTATAATCCTAGCTACTCAAGGAAACAAACCTCAGTCTGCTAAGACTCCACTTCCAGCTTTTGCTTTTTTCGTTAACTGGATAGTCTCATGGACTTTTCCTGCCCAGGATGACTTCAAACCATTCTAGATCACAGGCCTTCTGAGGGCTGGTAGGGCTACAGGCATGCCCTACCCTCACCTGGCCAAGGCAGATTTTTGAGCTGAAGATGTCCATTTTCACATGCTACCATTAAACAGTGTATGACATTTATGAATGTACTTTCTCTGTTTATAGACTCATTTCCAGACGACCCTGCTGACTAGCTAGGCTTGAACACTGATTTAGAACAAGGGCACCCAGAATTAAGATCTGGTTTTGATAAGCATCTACTACCTGAAAGCCTTAAAAATACAAAATTACCTTGTTTCTTTTTCATACCAAACTACTTTCCTATATGTCCTAGGTATGAAGTGACAAACCAAAGCACTTATTAAGAATACTCCCAATGCTGGGCACTGGTGGCTCACGCTTGTAACCCTAGCTACTCAGGAGAGGCTGAGATCTGAGGATCATGGTTTGAAACGGGCCCAGGCGAGAAAGTCTGCAGACTCTTAGCTTCAATAAACTACTCATTAAAGGCCACAGTGGTGCTGTGGCTTGCCTTGAGCCAAAAGAAGCTCAAGGACAGCATCCAGGCCCAGAGTTCAAGCACTGGGGACTGGGGAAAAAAAAGGGGGGGGGGAGAGGCTAAACAGGTAAGGTACAGATTAATAAAGATCAAAAGCAAGTATAGTTTAATGTATTTTAATAGCAAACTTACAGGAAGAGCACAGCAGACAGACAACATTAAAAACATGTACTTGCATGTAGGACAACTCAGTTAGAAAAGTAGAGTGAATGGATGGAATCTACTATATGATAAAAATGCTACAAACACCATTTAGTTGCCATCAATAAGAAATTTACTATTTTTAAAAAAATCCAAATGCTGGCATTGTCCAGAAAAATTTAACAGGTTTATTTATAATTGTTATAAAGTTGAACTGCTGAAACTTGTTCACTGAAACATTTTGACTTGCATTAATGCTTTATATCCCCGCAGTTATATTAAAAATTCACACACAAATGAAAATGGAAAAAACTGCCAATAACCTGATTTCTGTCCCCTATTTTTCACTGGCAATCATATACTTAGGTACCTTTTGACCCCATGGGGAAAAAAAAATCTAACATTCAGAACTACTGATAACAAGAAAAGGGGGAGGGGGGAAACTTTGAGAATGAAATGCTTCCATCTTAAATGGATTCTTAAGCACGTTCTCCACGTATGCGGCGTGCTAGCTGGATATCTTTTGGCATAATTGTTACACGTTTGGCATGATAGCACACAGATTGGTATCTTCAAAAAGGCCAACCAGATAGGCCTCACTTGCCTCCTGCAACAATAATAAAAATAATTAGTAATGATTACTTTCAACAGTTAAGACATTCTTTTTACGTACGAATTAAAATGGGACTTTGCACTCTTTAAGGTGTACTTCATGAGATACTGACCATCTTACCAAATGCTACGCAAACAGTTAAAACAGTGCCCAATGACTCACTCCTCTAATTCTAGGGACACTAAGATCTGAGAATCACAGTTCAAAGCTAGCCTGGGCAAACAGTCCATGAGATTCGTCTCTAACCAGCAAGTGGCTCAAGTGGTAGAACACCAACCTCGAGTGAAAAAGTCAAGTGGTGAGGCCCTGAGTTCTGCCTGAGTACCGGGCCACCGCCCCCCCCCCCCCCAATACAGGCTTTGAGGCCTGCCGGGGCTCATGAAATTTTGTCTCAAGAAAAAAAACTTGTCAAAACTTAAGTCTATACATTTTTTTAAGCCAAATTACATACTTATTAACCAAGGCACTTCAATTTTCCTAGTATTGATTTTATATACACACACATTTACACACTGTATGTACAAGTTTATGGAAATGAGCTAGGCACTGGTGCCTCATGCCTGTAATCCGAGCTACTAAGGAGGCTGAGATCTGAGAATTGTGATTCAAAGCCACCCTGACAGGAAGGTCCATGAGAATGTTATTATCTTCAATGAACTACCCAGTAAATGTTGGAAGTGGTGCTGTGACTCAAGAGTCCTAGCCTTAAGTACAAAGAAGCTCCAAGGACAGCAGCCAGACCCAGAGTGCAAGCCCCAGGAGCAGCAAAAAATTAAAGTATATAGAAACTCAGTGAACAACAACCTCATCCTGGGTTAAATCCCAGCCATATATATCCCCTCTCCATGATTTTGCAGAATTATACCTGGTACCCCTTCCCTAGCTCAGCCTTACTTGAAATGCCATTTTTTTTGGCCAGTCCTGGGACTTAAAACACAGGGTCTGGGGGCTTTGTGCTCAAGGCTAGGACTCTGCCACTTGAGAGCCAGAGTGCCTACAAGTTCCATCTTTTTCTATGTGGTACTGAGGAATCAAACACATGTTTGCATGCTAGGCAAACACCAGCCACATTCCCAGACTGGAAGGCCATTCATCCTTACAGCTAACAACTTTGCTTGCTATAGTGAATTGTTCCCAATCTACTTATTACTTCTGCCTTGAACTAGGACTTGAGTACATACGAAGAGCTCTAAACCACTGAGCTACACCCCAGCCCTATCTTCTTCTACACCCATTTTATCACAAACATCCTTGTAAATCCCAGAATCACCAGTTGGTCTCAAATTTACAAACTGTGACAGATGGCTGAGATGTGCCCGGTGCCCTCTAACAGACACCCTGTGTTCTGCATTTCCCACAGATGTCTAGGCACATCCATTCCCGTCTGAACTACTGTACCACTTAAAAGCACTAGCTGTGCAAACCACTGACACTTGGCAAGTTAAAAACAATGCAGAAGCCAAACCTTAGTATGTTACATTTGTAAAAAATAAAAATAAAAAAAAAAATCTCTCAGCTTAAGTTAAAACACCTGCTTGCTCATGTTAAAGCCATTTTCATTAAGTCTAGCCTAAGTTCTGTTTAAAACGTCTTTTGATTAGGGGCTAGGGGATGGCTTGGGAAGGCTATGGCATGCTTAGGAATGCCTGAGGCTCTGCATAGCCATGTTCATGATTTTGCAGTAAAACTACTGTCATTCTGTAACAGGAACACAAAGGCACAACACCGACGTGCCTCTGATAAAGTAGTTAGCGAAGCGAACTCCAGAAAACGAAGCAAACTTTTGTTCTTAATTTCTTTTTGCCTTGTTCTTTTTATGTGGGGGGGGGGGGGGAGGAGAAGGGAGAAGCACAGAAACGGAGGAACAAACCCAACAAATGCAGCAGTGGTAATGGACACTCCATAAAAAATGCGTTATACAACTTGGGAGCGGGGAACCAGAGGGAAAACCTGGAGGAGCCAAGGGAAGGGGCGGGTGTCCAAAAGGAAATGTACTAATCTAGCTGATTTATGTAACTGTAAAACCTCTGTCCAGGGGCTGGGGATATGGCCTAGTGGCAAGAGTGCCTGCCTCATATACATGAGGCCCTGGGTTCGATTCCCCAGCACCACATATACAGAAAACGGCCAGAGGTGGCGCTGTGGCTCAAGTGGCAGAGTGCTAGCCTTGAGCAAGAAGAAGCCAGGGACAGTGCTCAGGCCCTGAGTCCAAGACCAGGACTGGCAAAAAAAAAAAAACAAAAAAAAAAACCTCTGTCCATCTCCTTTATAATAATAAAAACAAACACAAATAAAAAGAAGCGGGAGCCGGGTACTGGTGGCTCACGCCTGTAATCCTGGCTGCTCAGGAGGCTGAGATATGTGAATTATGACTCAAAGCCAGCCCAGGCAGGAAAGTCTGTGCTTTGCCACACTTAGCTACGTCTCAGCCCTGGATATTGCTTTTGGTCTACTTGGGGAAATCACTGAACCCAGAGACAAAATCATGATGTATTTCCAATTGTACCACCCATGTTCCAAAGTCCCTCAAGCATTAAGAATAAATATAGAGAATCAAAGACTCCCACAACCATTTGTGACCCACTGAACACAACTCCACTCTACAACTCCAGTGAGCTACATTTATACCCATTCTCCCCCTTAGTTATATACAAACCCTTGTGACCACTGTTTCCCTTTTGTTCACCCAAGTTTGAAAATACTAAATGGCAAGTTCCAGAGGTAAACACCTTCCCCTTGTGGGGTCCAGGGAGGGTCCTATTGTATTATGTAATTTATTTTTAAAATGACAGGGTCTTGCTGTCTAGCCCACTCTGGCCTGTAACTACTACCTATTCTTCTTGCCTCTACCTTCTTAGTACTAAAAGATGATAGGTGTAAACAGGGCACCAGTGGCTCACGCCTGTCATCCTAGCTACTTAGGAGGCTGAAATCTGAGGAGCATGGTTCAAAGCTAGCCCAGGCAAGGCAAAACAAGCAAACAAACCCAAAAGGGGCTGGGAATATGGCCTAGTAGTAAAGTGCTTGCCTCCCGTACATGAAGCCCTGGGCTTGATTCTTCAGCACCACATATATAGACAAGGCCGGAAGTGGCTGTGGCTCAAGTGGCGAGTGCTAGCCTTGAGCAAAGAGAAGCCAGGGACAGTGCTCAGGCCCTGAGTTCAAGTTCCACTACTGGCAAACAAAACAAACCAAAACAAAAAGCCAAAGCTAGCCCAGGCAGGAAAGGCCATGAGACTATTATTTCCAATTAACCACCAGAGAAAACCAGAAGTGGAGCTGTGGCTCAAAGTGGTTGGGTGCTTGCCTAGCATGAAAGCCCTGGGTTTGATTCCTCTGCATCACAGAACAGAAAAACCCAGAAGTGGTACTGTGGCTCAAGTGGAAGAGTGCTAGCCTTGAGCAAAAAGCAGCCAGGGACAGTACCCCAGGGCTGGCAAAAAAAAAAAAAGGGGGGGGGTAAGATATTCACTTTTCCTTAAAATCTGTAGTCATACTTAAAGATTAATAGCTGAGTCATAAGTTTAAAAAAGTTTCTGGACCCACCCGGTGCCAGTGGCTCACACCTGTAATCCTAGCTACTCAGGAGACTGAGATCTAAGGATTGGGGTTTAAAGTCAGCCCAACCACAGCAGGAAAGTCCCTGGGAGACTCTTGTATAGTGTCTTAAGCATATTCCTGCTAACAGTAACCAGGAAAAAAATTAGCCTCTTTCAAGTCTGGAAAATCTTGGTAATATTTTTGATTTAGTAATAAATGATTTAGGAACTCAAGATAATGAGCTATTAAAAGAAAAGCTCTAAGTAACAGCATAGGAAGATTTTTGGTTGTTGATTTTCAGTAATTTCAACCCACTGAGAATTTAATGGATGCCTGTTTCTGGAATTCACCAATCAAGTAAGTTTCGACTAGCCATAGAAACAGCTCAACCAATTATGCTTCATGGTAGAATCCACCTATCAGATCTTTCTCACACATCAAGCAAAGGCCGAGCACAGCAACAGCAGCCCTGAACATCCTCCAGCCGAGTGTATGTGGACTGATTTATGTCTGCAATGGTGCCGAGCAATCTTTTTTTAATTGCTTTTGATGGAGGTGATGGTTACCATATTTTGAGTTACAGGGGTCTGAAAGAATGCTAACCACACAATTTAAAATCATTAGGCAACGGATCATCGATGCCCTGCCAAATAGCTTGTATTAATTTCAAATTTTAATGTTGGTGTGTCACAAACACATCAAATATATAACCATCTCTAGAACAGTATTTCCCGAAGTTGTAGTCCTACAGCTAAGATTCAGTACTCCTTGTTTAAATGGAAATCTATAATCTGTTAGCAAATTCCCTTCAGACACCTTTTCTCCATACTGTAGACCCAATCACTTTTATGAGAATTCATAGTGGTGTTTTCTTTCAGGCAGTGCTGTGACTTGAACTCAGGGCTTGAGCACTGTCCCTGAGCTTCTTTGGCTCAAGGCTAGCACTCTACCACTTGAGCCATAGTGCCACTTCCAGTCTTTTCTGTGGTACTGATGAATCGAACCCAGGGCTTCGTGCGTGCCAGGCAAGTCACATTTCCAGCCCAAGAATTCATAACATTTTAATGCTGCTTGTTCTGCTAGACATAAAAGTACTTCACATCTGCATCTGTCTTTATGTCTTCAACACTCAAAACACTTTTACCCTCACAACTGTTTAAAGTATGCCTATAACCACAGTCTGAGTGAGCCCTCATTATGTCCTACGGCATCCATAAAGCATGGTTTTAAAGTGTAATGTTAAAGAAACCTTTAAAGGTTGTAGTGTGCATTGTTTTGCCATCAAATTATGATTTTGCCATTATTTAAGTGGAAGACCTTGAGTAATCTAAACTTTCTCACATCTCAACAGCAAGGTCAACTACCTTACCAGGCTCATGACTACACTAAACTATGCAAATGTTTACAAGTGAACAGAAACTTCCCCTACACCAGTTTTGTTTGTTGATGTAGGGTCTTGCTAACCTTTTCTGGGAGAAAGGGTAAAGCAAATACCCAGACCATGGTCCTTTCCGGGTCTCTCTCTCCAAAGTAGCTGGGACTATACAGGCATGTACTACCATGGCCTGCCCTAAAAACCCCCTGAAGGGTCTTCCTTACATGCCCCCCACCATTGTACCTGCAAAGCACCAATAGCTGCGCTCTGGAAGCGCAGATCTGTTTTGAAGTCCTGAGCAATTTCTCGCACCAGACGCTGGAAAGGGAGCTTGCGAATCAGAAGTTCAGTGGACTTCTGGTAGCGTCTAATTTCACGAAGCGCCACAGTACCAGGCCTTAAAAAAAAGTAACATTAGAAGAAATTATTACCACATATCTGTACGAAACACAAAATGAGAAAGTGGTCAGTCCTAAAGAAATGCATTAATTCTTCAAAAAGCTAAACCACTCAACTACTCTTCAGCCTCATTTTTACCAATTTATGGCCTTAATATTCAAGTCTAGAATAACCCCACCGTTAAAGTAAAAGCATAGTTTACCAAATCTGTACATCTTCATCTTTAAACATGTACATGCAAACACACAAATGAAAATCTATAACTTGTACTAATAACTGCAACCTGGGAATAGATTGTCAGTCAGATAATTAAAATTTAGACTCTTCCCTCAAACTCAGAACTATGTTAATAGCCCTTGAAGACTTACTAAATCTAACCCTTATAATTAAAAACATGGTTGTGGGGCTAGGAATGTGGTCTAGTGGCGAGAGTGCTTGACTCGTATACATGAAGCCATGGGTTCGCTTCCTCAGCACCACATATACAGAAAACGGCCAGAAGTGGCGCTGTGGCTCAAGTGGCAGAGTGCTAGCCTTGACCAAAGGGAAGCCAGGGACAGTGCTCAGGCCCTGAGTCCAAGGCCCCAGGACTGGCAAAAAAACAAACAAACATGGTTGTGGTATTTATTTCCCAAAATACCTGTACTGCCCCCTCTCGCCGAATGATTAAAACGGCAAACTCAAGTTATCTCTTCCATATAGAAAGTTTCCTTTTCAGCTAACATATTTGGTGTACAAATTTTTTAGTTAGAATTTAGGTTTACTACTTATACTGTACTTACTTGAACTGTAAAATTACGTATACCGAAACATGGACAACTTCTGCCCTCTAATGGCAGATGTCCTAAACAACACTGCTTGGGTCAAAATCAAATGCATTAAATAAACATGGAGGGAATAAACCAAGTAAATAAAACCAGGCCCCGCTCCAATTTACAAAAGCAAGGATAAAACCCCTGAAAATTATTAAAATACAGTTTCCAGCTTACTATTAATTACTAACAGCCAACCAAAACAATACATTCCCCCCCATCAACAACATATTAAGGTCCCCATAGGCCTCTAGGTGGACTTACTACTTTCAATAAGACACAGCACTATTATATTCATACATGTGTAGCCATGTAGGTTGAACACACACATCCAAGATATAAAGCATATACATTCAAAAAGGGAAAACATTTCTCTACAGCAAAAAGCCTGACTGTTGCCTCTCGAATACCTGTAACGATGGGGTTTCTTCACCCCTCCAGTGGAGGGCGCACTCTTGCGAGCGGCTTTTGTTGCCAGTTGTTTCCTGGGTGCTTTACCACCGGTGGACTTGCGGGCAGTCTGCTTGGTACGAGCCATGGTATAAGAGAGGCCTTACTCACCTACCAGCATTGGAAAAAAAAAAATCACCATATGCAACTACTTAAAACAAAATTTTTCCTATCACACTCCCAATCGGGAAACTGACCAGTCCGAGAGAAATCCAATTCGTTATGTTATATAATTCACAGGAAATGATGTAGATTATGCCTACCACCCTAATACAACTCTGGAAACCAGCTGTGGTACCTGAAAATTATCATTAATATCAATCGCCTCACTAAACGCCCAATCCTGAGTCCGACGGCAAAATAAAGAGATCCCAAAAATACAAACGTCGAGATAAAAAAGATCCCTGACAGCCTTTGATCCAATTTTGGCAAAGTAGAAATCGGTAATATCTGTAAGTACTGACCCGCAAGTCAACAGCACGAAGCCACAAACCACCCAAAAAAAAAAAATGTCGAGCCAAAAGCAAAGCAAAAATAAATAATACCTTTCCAGCCCCCCCGCCGCCCCCCGGGGAGCTGCGTGGGCCCCCCCCCGCCCGGCGCGGCGTCCTCGCGGGACCGTGGGCGGGAAGGCGTCTGGGCGCCCGGCCGCCGCGAGCCGCCACCCCGCGAGCTCGCGCCCACAAAGCCGTCCCCGCGGGCTTCGCGCCCCGCCGGGGCCCCGCACCCACCCGCCGGGCCCCACCGCGCCACCCAAACTTTTGGTTCTGCCTCCGGGTCCGACCCCCGGGCCGGCGCCCCGGCCGCGGCCCCGCTCGCCCCGGCCCCGCGCGGGCCCCGACGCGGCGCCCGACCTCGGCAAAATGGAAACAATCGCCAGCGCGCCCGGCCCGCTCCGCCGACAAAACCCCCCAACCGCCCGAAAACGCCCCGGCCCCCGCCACGTGCCGCTCCCCCCAATGCAAAAGTTTTTTTGCATTTCCGACGCATCAAGTTTCCATTTCTCGAAAACAGAGGAAAAAAGAAAGGAAGGAAGGACCCCGTGCTCCTCCGCGAGCGATCCTCCCTCCTCAAAATGGAAAAACATGGTCGGTGACCAGCGAGGAGACAAGATGGTGAAGCTAGCTCGGCGGCGACCGCGGGCGGCGGCGAGAGCGCCTTCCCCCGGGCCCCGCGGCGGCCGTTCCGCCGCTTTCCCGCCCGAAAGCCGCGGCCCGGGGTGGGGGCGGCGGCCGGGGGCCCGCGCGGGCGGCGCCGGGGGCCGGGGGCCCGGGCCTGGCGGCGAGCCGGGTCCAACCGAAGAAAGGGCGAGGGAGCGCGGCGGAGCGCGGCGGGGCCGCCGCGGCGCGGGAGACGCGGGCCGCCGCCGCCGCCGCCGCCGCCAACTCGCTCCGCGCCCCCATTTCTGGGCCAAAAAGTTTTCGGGGCCGAGCCGGAGTGTCGCCCCCGGCCCGCGGCCGGGCCGGAGCCGAGCGGGCCCGGCTCGGGGGCGCCCGGGGCGCGGGCCGACGGGGAAACTTACCCCCCTTCTCCTTCGGCTGGAGCTCGGCGAACGAGAGGCGGCGCTGGCGTCGGAGAGCGGCGCTGGCGCGGCGGCGGCGGCTGCGAACACAATTGAAAGATGGCTGACACCGAGGCTGTCCCCCTCGGGCGGCGCCCCGCCCCTCCGCGCGCGCCAGCCAATCACACACAATGGAGGGAAGGCTCGGCCCCGCCCCCGGCCGGCGCGCCCCGCCCCGCCCCGCCCCCCGCGCGCCCGTTCGCTGGGGCGCGCTCGCCCCTCCCCCGCGCGCCGCCCCGCGCCGAGTGTGTACAAACACAAAAGACACGCTGAGGGGCCGCGGGCCGCCGCCGCCGCCCCCGCCCGCCCGCCCGCGCGCCCCCGCCCGCCCGGCCCGGCCCCGCGCGCCTCGCCGGGCCCCGCGGCCCGAGTGTGTGGGGCGCCGCGGGGCGGCGGGGGCTGCAGCCGGGCGGAGCAGGCTCGGGCCGAGCGCCGGCCCGCGGGCGTGGGGGCGGGGCGCGCGCCCCCGCGAGGCCCCGGAGCGCGGCCCGCGGCGCGGGGCGAGAGGAGCCGCGGCCGCGGTGACGCCGGCGGGGCGCCGGGAAGCCGAGCCCGAGTCCCGGGCCCGCGACGTGCGGCGGCGGCGGCCCGCGGGGCGCCCCCCTCCCCGCCCCCTCCCTCCCGGCCCGAGCGGGGCGCGCGGCTGGCTCCGCCGGCGGTGCCGCCCAGGCCGGGCGGGGGCCCCGCCGCAAGATGGCTGTGTTCTGCGAGGCTCCACACACCGTGTGCGCGAGGCCCGGGCCGGCGGGGGCCCCGGACCCCGGTGGGGAGCACGTGGTGCGGAGAGCGCGCGGCGTCCCCGGCCCCCGGGCCCCGCGCTCCACGGGGGCTCCCGCCGCCCCCCCCCCCCCCGCAGCCTGGGGGCCCGCGGGCCTCGGCGCCACCCCGGCGCGGCGGCCGAGTGCGATCCGAGGACCTGGCCGGAGCCTCCGCGTCCTGCCCCCCCGCCCGCCCCCCGAAGCTGACACGACGCGAGGCGGGAGGAGCGGACTTGCCCGAGGGCGCCGAGGGGGGTCGGGCCGGGAGCCCCGTGGGCCCCGGGCGCCCGCGGCCGCCGTGCGGGGCCGAGCCCTCGGCCATGCCCTCCCGCCCCGCCGCGGAGGACGGCTAGGCCGAGCCGCCGGCCCGGAGACCCTGCAGCCGCAGCCAGGAACATTTATTTTCGCTTGTTTTGTTTTCAGAAAGCCAAAATATTTGTTGTTGGATTTATCCAGGAAGGCTGTGGCACACCAGCGAAACTCGGCTCCGAGAAATGCGTCCTGTGATTCGGTACTCTCCTTTGTAGACTAGAGTGTGTTCACTTTCTTTCTGGCTTTTTTTTTTGGTGTGCCAGTCCTGGGACTTGAACTCAGGGCCTGAGCACTGTCCCTGGCTTCTTTTTGCTCAAGGCCAGCACTCTGCCACTTGAGCCACAGCGCCACTTCCAGCCTTTTCTGTTCATGTGATGCTGGGGAATCGAACCCAGGGCTTCATGCATGCGAGGCGAGCACTCTTACCTCTAGGCCACATTCCCAGCCCCGCTCTTCCACTCTGAGGCACAACTCTGGTTTTTGAGTGGTTAGTTGGAGCTAAGGGTCTCACGGGGACACTTCTGCCCATGCTGGCTTTGAACTGCTATCCTCAGATCTCAGCCTCCTGAGTAGCCAGGATTACAGGCGTGAGTCACTGGACACCAGCTTTCTTGTGTTGTTATAAAGGTGACCTACAGAGGGGTTACATTTCTTTTTGGACAGTGTCACCCCTTCCTAGACATAGTGTCTAGTGAGTACCACTGCTGCATTTGTTCCTCTTCCAGATTGTTTAAAATACTTAGTTTTTGTAATTTTTGCTTTTTCCTTTGTTAGTAACTTTTAATACTTTTTTAGATTTTGGCTCCCAGAGGGCATTTTTTAAAAACAAATCTGGAAACTACACCTCTAGCCAGCCTGGCAGACTTTTTCTTGTCTGATACTTCCTTGACTCTGTTCATGTATACTCTGGTTCTTTCATCTTACCAGTTCTTGCTTTACTGGATATGATTTAGGGTTGCCATATGAACCCAAAACATGGAATTTGATGTGTCTGCAGAAATGAAATGTACTTTTGTTGGCTTGAGTGGGTCCAACTTGTGGAAGGATGTTTCTAGATGCAGACATCACGGTCTTCAGCATCTCACCCACAGCACCAATGGAGTTTTCAAATGTTGATAAGCACTCAGGAATTTCTACTGGATACTCTTCATTAATTTCTTTACCTGTCATTAACATCAACTCAGCCCCTTGGACCCCTGTCTCTTGGAAAGTGGATGAACCTCTTCCAGCTTTTTTTTTTTTTTTTTTTTTTTGGCCAGTCCTGGGGCTTGGGACTCTGGGCCTGAGCACTGTCCCTGGCTTCTTTTTGCTCAAGGCTAGCACTCTGCCACTTGAGCCACAGCGCCACTTCTGGCCATTTTCTGTATATGTGGTGCTGGGGAATCGAACCCAGGGCCTCATGGATATGAGGCAGGCACTCTTGCCACTAGGCCATATCCCCAGCCCACTCTTCCAGCTTTTTGCTGATGCATTGCAGATAAGAGTCTTGGACTTTTTTTTTTAACCACATTGGCTTTGAACCACAGCCCTTAGATCTCAATAGCTAGGATTATAGGCGTGAGTTACCAATTTCAGACCCCTTGGCTGGTTTTCTCTACTCTAGACTGTGAACTTAGTGCTTGTAGAGCTGTGTGTGGTGTTTTATACATCAGTTTACATCATACTCAGTTTGTGCCAGACACAATAAATATTTGATGGATGAATAGCAAACAGTGGCACTACTTTATCAAATTGTCACTCAAGTGTAGCATGCGCTTTACTTGCAGGATATCCAGATCTGAAAAACTTGTACCTCCTGGAGTGGATGAGCTACTGAGTGTCTCATCACCAAGTGGGAGGGGACATCTCGCAGTGAAGTGGTAAGGAGGAATGGGGTCATTCAGCTAGAGCTATCATACCATTAGTGTTTATTAATTTGGGGTAGTTATTCGTGATGGATGGTTCTAGTCCCTCTTCCCTATTCAGGCAACCTTGGCTGTTATTGTAAGCCAAAGATGCTCCTGGGAGATGCAGGTGTCCTCCTAGCCAGGTGAGCTGGGCGGGTGTGGCCCTGCCCTAAGGGGAGGGCACAGAAAACTTACAGTGCTTTTCAAACTGTAAGGTCCAGAGCAACACAAGGAGCCCAGGTGAGCCACGCAAGCCAAAGGGACTAACGCAACCTCGCGGTGGATTTCAGACAGAATTCTAGACACTCCCAACCCCTACCTTCAAACCCTCACATAATTATACTGACACGTCTCTCTTTCGCTTTCTTTTTTCTTTTCTTTCTTTCTTTCTTTTTTTTTTTTTTTTTTTTTTGACACAGTGTCTGCCAGCTGGAACTTGCTAGATTGCTCAGGCTGGCCTCAAATTCATGATCCTTCTATTTTAGTCTCTGGAGTGCTGGGATTATTTGTGTGTCATGCTGTTTCTGGAGATTGAACTCCAAATCTCAACACATCCTAGACAAAGGTCTCTACTACTAGCTGAAGGCTGATGGCTGTGTAATCTAACTATTCATTCTTATCTCCAGTTAACTACCCAAAAAGCTAGAAGTGGAGTTGTCTGGCTCAAATGGTAGAATGATAGCCCTGAGCTCAAAGGATCAGAGACAGCGCCTAGGTCCTGATTTCAAGCCCCCGGGACCCACAAAGAAGATCTCTACTACTGAAATTAGTGCTTTTTGAAGGATGAGAGGCAATAGTGGAGTTTGAACTCAGGGTTTCAAGCTTGCTAGGCTGGTCTGCTACCACACCTACAGACCTGTTTTGTTGTTGTTGTTTGTTTGTTTTGTTTATTTTGACATGGGATCTCTCTGAATTTTCTGTCGGGGGTCACCTAGACTGTGGTCTTTCCGCTCTCAGCTTCCTGAGCAGTTAGGATTGTGGATGTGAGCCACTGGCATTGGGCATTGTTTTTTGTGGGTTGTTTTTTTTTCTTGGTCAGTCATGGGGCTTGAACTCTGGGCCTGGGCGCTGTCCCTGAGCTCTTCAGCTCAAGGCTAGTGCTCTATCACTTGAGCTACAGCACCACCTCGTTTTCTGGTGGTTAATTGGAGGTAAGAGTCTCACAGACTTACCTGCAAGACACTGCTAGGATTGATTACACGTGTGAGCCACCTGTGCCCAGCTTGCACTGCTTAAGAATTAAGAAATGGGTAAAGTTCAAAAGAAAAAAAGTCCAGGCACCAGTGGCTCATTCCCGTAATCCTAGATATTGGGAATTGGAAGATTGTAGTTCAAAACCAAGCCAGGCAGAAAAAGTGCAAGATTCCTTTCTGCAATTGACCAGCAAAATGCTGGATGGGAAGTGTGGCTCAGGTGATAGAGCACAAGTCATAAGCAACAAAAAAAAAGGGGGGCTGGGGATATAGCCTAGTGGCAAGAGTGCTTGCCCTGTGTACATGAACCCCTGGGTTTGATTCCTCAGCACCACATTTATAGAAAAAAGCCAGAAGTGGCGCTGTGGCTCAAGTGGCAGAATGCTAGCCTTGAGCAAAAAGAAGCCAGGGACAGTGCTCAGGCCCTGAGTCCACGCCCCAGGCCTGGCAACAAAAACAAAACAAAAAACCACAACCAAGTAAGATTGTAAGGCCCTGAATTCAAGCCCTGGTACTGGCAGGAGAAAGAAAAAAAAAGTTAACTCTATTTAATTTAATTTTTGCTGGTCTTGGGGCTTGAACTCAGTGCCTGGGTGCTGTCCCTGAGCTGCTTTTGCTCATGCTAATGCTCTACCACTTGAGACACAGTGCCACTTCCAGCTTTTTCTGATTAATTTTTGGAGATATGCATCTCATGGACTTTTCTGCCTGGGCTGGCTTCAAACTATGATCCTCAAATCTCAGCCTCCTGAGTAGCAAGGATTACAGGCCTGAGTTGCCCAGCAGGTTCTCTGTCTGTCTGTCTCTCTGCCCCCCTGCCTCTCTCTCTCTGCCAGTCCTGGGGCTTGAACTCAAGGCCTGAGCACTGTCCCTGGCTTCTTTTTGCTCAAGGCTAGCACTCTACCACGTGAGTCACAGCGCCACGTCTTGCTTTTTCTTCTGTTTATGTGGTGCTGAGGACCCAAACCCAAGGCTTTATGCATGCTAGGCAAGCACTCTACCACCAAGACACATTCCCAGCAGATTAAAAAGTACATGCTCTTATCTAAGAGCCAAATTTATTGCCCAAGTTCAAGTAAAATAGAGTTCTGCTAGGTGTGTATAGTTCAGAGATAGAGTACTTGCCTAGCATGTGCCAGGCCCTGGGTTTCAATCCCAGACAGTGCTCACAAAGCAAGGTTCAATAAGTATTAACTCAAAATGATGCCAGAAAGCTGAAATATGAGGGAGGATGGAGCGATGAGAGAAGCCACACACAGGGCGGTGGGTGAGTAAATACAGCTATTACACTCAATGTACATCATGCAGAAAATGAACTATAACGAGGATGGGGAAAGGTGGTGGAGAATGATGGTGTGACGTGGACCAAGATGTGCTCCTAACCTGACTTCCGGAACTGAAACTCCTTGGTACAGATACTCCTTTAGGTACTTGGGTGGAGTTTAGAATGCCAGTACTCTACAGAGATCATCTGCTTAAGAGACAAGAACGAGAGTTAGCTGGGCCCTTAAACCACTCAGGAAGACTTTGAGAGCCTCCTGCCTCAGGCTCTTAAGTAATGGGATTGCACGCCTGTGCTGTCAGAGACTTAAAGGTTTAAATGATTCAAACACAGTTTCTACCAAGGTTATCAAAACTCTTTCTAGCCAGGGGTGATGCCACACCCCTACAATCCCTAGCTGTACAAGAAGAGGATCAAGTCTCTAATAATAATAAAGCTAGGTGCTGGTGGTTCACGCCTGCAATCCTTGTGACAAAAGAAGCTGAGATCTAAGGATTGAGGTTCAAAGCCAGCCCAGGCAGGAAACTTGGTGAGACTAATTAATCACAGGAAAAGCCAGAAGCAGTGCTGTGGTTCAAGTGGTAGCATACTAGCTTTGAATGAAAGGAACTCAGGGACAGCTCCCAGGCCCAGAGTTCAGGCCACAGGACCAGCAAAAAAACAAGCAATTTATCTCTAAGGCTCTTAGAGATGGAGTTATGACTCCAGTGGCAGAGCACTGACCTAGCACAAGACCCTGAATTTAATACCAAGTGCTGCTGAAGAGGAGGAGGAAGGGGAAGGAAGGAGGGAAGAAAGAGAAAGAAAGAGGGGCTGGGAATATGGCCTAGTGGCAAGAGTGCTTGCCTCGTATACATAAGGCCCTGGGTTCGATTCCCCAGCACCACATAGACATAAAATGGCCAGAAGTGGCGCTGTGGCCCAAGTGGCAGAGTGCTAGCCTTGAGCAAAAAAGAAGCCAGGGACAGTGCTCAGGCCCTGAGTTCACAGCCTAGGACTGGCCAAAAAAAAAAAAAAAAAAAAAGAGAAAGAAAGGAAAGGAAGAAAAAGATGAATGAGCCAGGTACTGGTGGCTCATGTCTATCATCCTAGCTACTCAGGAGGCTGAGATCTGAAAAACTCAGTTTGAAATCAGCCTGGGCAGGAAAGTCTGAGATTCTTGTCTCCAGTTAATCTCAGAAAAAGCTGAGGTGGTGCTGTGGTTCAAGTGGTAGAGTGCTAACAGTAAAAGGAGCTCAGGGACAGTGCCTAGGCCCAGAGTTTAAGCAGTAGGACTGACCAAAAACAATCTTAAAAATGACCACATATAATAATATATTTGCCTGTTGAGAACTAGTAGAGGGCTGGGAAGGTGGCTTGGTGGTAGAGCGCTTGCCTAGCATGTGTGAAACCCTGGGTTTGATTCCTCAGCACCACATACACAGAAAAAGCCAGAAGTGGCGCTGTGTTTCAAGTGGCAGAGTGCTAGCCTTGAGGGAAATGAAGCCAGGGACAGTGCTCAGGCCCTGAGTCCAAGGCCCAAGACTGGCAAAAAAAAAAGTTAAAAGACCTGGATCAGAGATTAGACCAACACAGCTCCTGCACATATGTTTTGACGGATGCCAGTTTTCCTTTTATTTGTGGTTAGCATTTTAAAGTCTTTCCTGTGTGTGGTGGGTGTGGGTGCATGTGCGCTGCTACTGGGGTTTGAACCCAGGGCCTGGTGCTGTCCTTGACCTTTTTTGCTCAAGGCTACTAGCACTCCACCACTGGCTCCACAGCTCCACGTGTGGCTTTCGGGTGGTTAATTGGAGATAAGAGTCTCAAGGGCTTTCTTGCCTAGGCTGGCTTCTAATGCAATATCAGATCTCAGCCTCTTGGGTAGCTAGGATTACAGGGATGAGCCACCAGTGCCCAGCTCCACATTTCACATAGTTTAAAAACACATATGTTACAGAAAGTAGAGGCATAAAATTGTGGGTTTATTTTGAGAGTCCACTAGAGAGATCACACCTGTGTGCTTACACATCTGTGCATAAGGTTAGTGGTATCTGCTTATTTTCCAAAAATTTTACATTGTAATAGAAATATTTTAAACCTAACAAACCTCTCATAATCGCAGTATAACCATAGGCCATTTTGAGAGTCTTCAAAGTCAAAGAAACCAGAGGCTAAGAAAAAAAAGGAAGAAACAAAAAGACCCAGGGACCTGTGGTCTGACTGGCAGCATGGACAGAGCGAAGGGTTTGAAATGGGGATTATTTCCCAAAGCCAGGACACACACACACACACACACACACACACACACACACACACACGTGGAACCAATAGACAGTTGTAAGCAAAGTGACCAGAAAGTGACCGCGGTGACCCGCTACTGGAGGCAGTACCCAGCACACCAGAACCATTGCCCCCTGCACGCCAAGCAAGCTGGGCCTGGGCTGCTAAGTGCTGCTGCACAGAAGCCTCACGGCTCTCATCCTGGAATCCGACGAGCTCCTGGGGAGGGCGAGTGGCTGCACCGCCCCCCTCCCCTCCCCTCCCCTCGGCTGGATCTCCTGGGACATTTGCGTTACTCCCCTGTCCTGCGCTCAGCACTGCACCCAGCATGATGTGCGAGCATGAACCAGGTGCTTAATTGTTGGCTGGCCTCCCTCTCCCTGAATCCTCCCATCTCCTGTTACATAACTCTAGATGAAATCTTAATTAAAAGGTGTTCCGGGTGCCAGTGGCTCACATCTGTAATAGTCTCAGGAGGCTGAGATCTGAGCATTGAGGTTTGAAGCCAGCCAGGGCAGGGAAGTCTGTGAGACTCTCATCTCCAGTTAACAAACAAAAAGCTGCACGTGGAGTGGTAGCCCAAGTGGTAGAATGCTAGCCTAGAGCCAGAAAGCTCAAGGATGGTGCCCAGGAACTGAGTCCAAACCCCAGCGCTGGCACGCTGCTGGGTATCCTCAAGACTCGTTCATTGGTTCATTTATTGAAGGATCAATTAAAAAGGCATAATTTGTTGTGGACTGTAATTTAAAAGACCAGGGGAGGAAAAAACAGTTTCTAGGCAAAAATCAGGCTCACAGATGAAAACAACCTCAACCTAAGGGTCTCAGGAGGGTGTGTGTGTGTGTGTGTGTGTGTGTGTGTGTGTGTGTGTGTGTGTGTGTGTGTGTGTGTGTGTGTGTGTGTGTGTGTGTGTGTGTGTGTGTGTGTGTGCTGATCACCAGACTGAGGGAACACCTGTGTGTGTGTGTGTGTGCTGATCACCAGACTGTGAGGGAACACCTGTGTGTGTGTGTGCTGGTCACCAGACTCTGTGGGTACGTGTGCGTGTGTGTGCTGGTCACCAGACTCTGAGGGAACGTGTGTGTGTGTGTGTGTGTGTGTGTGCTGGTCACCAGACTGAGGGAACACGTGTGTGTGTGTGTGTGTGTGCTGGTCACCAGACTCTGAGGGAACACCTGTGTGTGTGTGTGTGTGTGCTGGTCACCAGACTCTGAGGGAACACCTGTGTGTGTGTGTGTGTGTGTGTGCTGGTCACCAGACTCTGAGGGAACACGTGTGTGTGTGTGTGTGTGTGTGTGCTGGTCACCAGACTGTGAGGGAACACCTGTGTGTGTGTGTGTGTGTGCGCGCGCTGGTCACCAGACTCTGAGGGAACACCTGTGTGTATGTGTGTGTGTGTGTGTGTGCTGGTCACCAGACTCTGAGGGAACACCTGTGTGTGTGTGTGTGTGTGTGTGTGTGTGTGCTGGTCACCAGACTCTGAGGGAACACCTGTCCCTCAGGGACAGGGCTGAGTGGGGACAGAGGACCCTAGGCATTCTTATCCGGAGGGGGGCTGTGCCCCATGAGCCGTACTTGCCTGGAGTGTTGAGGAGATTTGGAAAACACCAGAGACAAATCCGCACACCGGGCGGCCTTGCCCGAGTCCCCGTCAGGAGCGCAGGGCCAGCGGGACGGTCTGTCTCCCTGAGTGCTCACAGCGCTGTCTCCCCTGGGTGCTGCTGCCGCTACCACAGCCACCTGCCCGCAGGCTTCCTAGGAATTTAGGAGCAAACGTCTCTGATGCCTGGGATGACGTCTGCCAAGAGTCAGTCTGAGCAGATTCCTAAATGTTGAATTTGAAAACAAAATGCTCCGGGTTGGCAAAGCACTCCTAATTGCTTTTTTCTCTAGCAGACTGGTGGGGTACAGGCGGGGTCTTCACCCACGGAGCACAGGCCCAGCCGGCCCGTGAGCCCCACCTGCCTGCTGTTGGCCTACACTTCCCGTGATCCCCTCCAGACTGGGAGCTGGGAGGCAGAGATCAGCTCTGCCTCTGCCGTGTCGGTGGGAATTAAACTCACCGCTCTCCTCCTGGGCTCCCTTCCCTCCTCATTTCCCCACACCTTTCCCCTCCTCTTATCTGTTCTGGGCAAGTGGCTTATGGAGGATGGAGAGGGTCAGGGTGTGGAGATGTATTTGGATTTCTTTTTCTCTCTTCGGTGCACCCTTGGCCTTCTCCGTCCCACTACGTGGAAATGACACACACGGGCTACCGCGGTCACTCCCTTTCAAGAGCCGGCCCAGTCTCGGGTGGTCAGATGAGTAAAGTCTCTGCTCCTGGGGTGTGGTCTGCAGACACCTGCTGTGTCACTGCGAGGAGCAGGGGCCCCGGTGCTGTCCCTGCCTCTTACATGACAGCCTTGAAGGTGCCAGAGAGCAAGCAACGCGGTGAAACGAGCATCACCTCCTTCCGGGGTGAATGTTCAGAACTCACCCACCACTCCTACTCCAAAACATTGAAAATGGTACAATTCAGGCTATATAAGAAACAACTCAGGGCTGGGAAGGTGGCCTAAGTGGTAGAGCGCTTGCCTAGCATGCACGAAGCCCTGGGTTCAATTCCCCAGCACCACATATACAGAAAATGGCCAGAAGTGGCGCTGTGGCTCAAGTGGCAGAGTGCTAGCCTTGAGCAAAAGGAAGCCAGGGACAGTGCTCAGGCCCTGAGTCCAAGCCCAAGGACTGCGCCCCCCCCCCCAAAAAAAAAAAAAAAGGAAAAGAAACAACTCAGATGGCTTCCAGGGCTCACACCTGTAATACTCGCTACTCAGAAACCTGAGATGTGAGATGTGAGGATCTCGGTTCCAAGCCCGCATGGGTAGGAAACATCTATGAGACTTTGTGTGTGTGTGTGTGTGTGGTTGTGGGACTTGCAACTCACTCTGGGCTTTGTTCCTGAGCTCTTTTGCTCAAGGCTAGAGCTCTACCACTTTGAACCACAGCTCCACTTCTGGTTTTCTGGTGGTTAATTGGTGATAAGAGTCTCCTGAACTTTCCTGCCTGGGCTGGCTTTGAACCACATCCTGTATCTCAGCCTCCTGAGTAGCTAAGACTGTGGGTGTGAGCCACCGGTACCTGACTCCAGGAGACTCTGTCTCCAATGAAATACCACCCGAGGGGTAGAGCGCTAACTAGCCTTGAGCCCAAAAGACAGTGCCCAGACCCTGAGTTCTGGATCAAGGACCAGTACCTAAGAAAAAGGAAAGCAAAGTCTAAGCTAAGTGTGTAGATTCTTACTAGTGATCCTAACTAGTCAGGAGGCAGAGATTTGACAGGGGTATGGCCAGAGGCCAGCCAAAGCAACTAATAAGCTGGGTGTGAAGGGGGCACACTTATCATACCAACTAAAGCAGGTAGCTTAGAAAGGAAGATTGAGGTCTACGCTGGCCCAGACATAGATGTAAGATCCTACTCAAAAATCAGTGAAGGGCTGGGAATATGGCCTAGTGGCAAGAGTGCTCACCTCGTATACATGAAGCCCTGGGTTCGATTCCCCAGCACCACATATATAGAAAAGGCAGCTCTGTGTCCAAGGATGGAGTCGAGTTCCAGAGAGATGGACTGGTTTTGCCCAGTCCTTTAGTAGCTGCTTCCTGGGTTTAACTGTCCATTCCCTGGCCACCGCTGAGCCTGCTGACTGTGGGGAGAGGCTTGCCGTAAGGAGAAGCTATCGTGTGGTATGTGCTAGGGTTTGAGTGCTTCCCCTAAGCCCGGAGGTGTTACACCATGGGGCCTTTAGGAGGGTCACTGGGGCTCACTTCCTCAGCCCTGCCCGGGTGGCCTTCACCACAGGAGGACCCAAGGTGTTCGCCTCCAGCTGTCCCCACACAGCAAACACAACCGTGACAGGAAAGTTCCTGTGGTGTGCTTTTGTTTGTGTTTGTGTCTGTTGTGCTGGGGATTGAATCCAGGGCCGCTCACGTGTTAGGCAAGTACTGTGCCACTGAGCCATGTCCCCAGCTCAGAGTTTTATTGTTTATGTATTACTCAGGTTGGGCTGGGAATATGGCCTAGTGGTGAAGTGCTTGCCTTGTACACATAAAGCCCTGGGTTTGATTCCCCAGCACCACATCTATAGAAAAAAGCCGGAAGTGGCGCTGTGGCTCAAGTGGCAGAGTGCTAGCCTTGAGCAAAAAGAAGCCAGGGACAGTGCTCAGGCCCTGAGTTCAAGGCCCAGGACTGGTAAAAAAGAAGAAAAAAAAACACCTCAGGATATGATATTCTATTATTATTCCCCCCCCCAAAAAATCAGACTAAGACAATAGAATAATTATTAGCTCTGCTAGATGCAATAATAGCGTTAGAATTGTAAGGAGACTTATTCTCTACCAGGAGGAGGAAGAAGATAGAGTGCAAACTGAATTCTTGAACCTTGGTAAAAGAAACAACTGTCAAATTTCTGTTATAACTTTTCTGTACATCATAGTTTTGGTTAAAGTATTGGGAATGGGGAGAAAAAGGCAAACCAAACCCAGGGCAGACGCACAAGATGGAGGGATTCAAAAGGATGACATAATTTTAAGGTGCGTTGAAAAGAGGCTCTGAAAAGGGAGAAGGGAAGATGTTGGATTTGACATCAAGAGAAAGAGGGAAGTTTCAGGGCTCGGTCCTGGGCCCACCCTTCAGTTCCTCCCAGGCAAAACCCAAAACAAACAACCACCTCAGTGGAATCACCTACTTTCTGGTTTGCTTTCACACTGGGCCATGAAAGGGGAAGTGCCTTTGTTTTAGGGGAAATTTACTCTGGTGTTTGCAAGCGCTAGGCCTGACGGATCAGGGTGGGTGTCCCACCAGAGGGGGGCCAGTCCATCAGGGACTCGGACCTGTTGCTTTCCCTCGAACACCCCTAACTCATGCTGTAGAGAGACAGCTGGCACTGCAGAGAGAATTCAGCAGAACCAGGCTGTAGCTTGGTGGTACGGCACTGGGTTGGACCCCAGCAACACAAAAATAATGAAAAGAAACTACGCAGAAGAGCCTGGTCAGGAGAGAGCGGAGCCGAGAGAAGCTGAAGGTGGCTAACGGCAGAACGCAGAGGCCCCTCCTTTCCTGTCCCACCCGGTCCCCCGAGGCCCTGTCTGACCGTCCCTTTGGCCCAGTTTCCTGTTCTTGGCATCTAACAACCAGATGTGGCCTGCTGTGTCTGGAAAGCCCGGGCCTGCTCACCCTCTGTGACCAGAGCTGCCTTCATGGGGCCCCTGTTTTTTACGGGGGACACAGCAGGTACACTGACCACTGGACCCGGCCCTCACCTGGTCTGTACGGATGAAACTGCTGGCCCCTCAGCTTTGGTTCCAAACAGCAAACCCAGAGAAAGGCTTTGAACCCCTGAGCTGTGTGCGGCCTGTGCTTGTGTCCTCTCTCGCTGGCTCTGACTAGCCCCCCCCCCCCAGCAGTAAATAGGCTGCCCACTGTCGGCCAGGCCCCACCGAGGGCACCTTCCTCTTGCTTTTCCTTTGGTAAGGTCTACCTCCAGGAGGGCTCCTTCCTGCAGAGGCCCCCGCCGGTTTAAATCTTGGAGGCAGTTACGTCATCCTCGTCTGCGGTCACACCCCAATCTACCTGTATACACCTCCTGCTCCTGCCCTAGATAAGGCATCGCCCAGGGCAACTTGCTCTGGGATTTCGCAGCAGTCCTGCAGTTCTGAAGAGTAAAGTTCTCTTCTCGAATTCTGCATGATGTTCTCCATCATCGGTTGTCTACTTTAATAATATCCTGGGAGGCAGCCCCTGTGATTATCACCCCACTGTGCAGACAGGAAAGCTGAGGCCAGGGACTGAGTTACTTGCCCAAAGTCAGAATGTAGAGATAATGAGGATTTGAGCTAGGCAGGCTGGCTCCAGAGCTGGAATCCTGAACCTATTATTATTACTATTAATTGCTGTCAGTCCTGGGGCTTGAACTCAGAGCCTGAGTTTCTGCATCTCTGAGCTTCTTTTGCTCAAGGCTATCACTCTACCTCTTGAGCCACTGCCCCACTTCTGGCTTTTTCTGTGTATGTGGTGCTGAAGAATCAAACCCAGGGCTCATGCATGCCAGGCAAGCGCTCTACCATGAAACCTGCCATTCTTTTTTATTGCAGTGATTCTGGTGGCTGTGAAATGCTATCTCATTGGGATTCTGTAATTATCTCTCACAATTGCATGCAAGTCTACAATTATGTCAAATTAAAAAGTTAAAAAGACATATACTATTATAGACCATGTGTATATTCCTCTATAACTTCTTTTAATTCCATAGATAATATAGATATCTGTGCATGTCAGGCTTTGGATTTTTTTCCTTTCTTTCTTTCTTTCTTTCTTTCTTTCTTTCTTTCTTTCTTTCTTTCTTTCCTTCCTTCCTTCCTTCCTTCCCTCCTTCTTCTTTTTTTTTTTTTTTCTGCCAGTCCTGGGCCTTGGACTCAGGGCCTGAGCACTGTCCCTGGCTTCTTTTTGCTCAAGGCTAGCACTCTGCCAATTGAGCCACAGTGCCACATCTGGCTTTTTCTAAATATGTGGTGCTGAGGAATCGAACCCAGGGCTTCCTGTATGCAAGGCAAGCACTCTACCACTAGGCCATATTCCCAGCCCCCAGGCTTTGGATTTTTAAATTTTTGTTTTTGTTGTTTTGGTTTTTTTTTTTTTTTTTTTTTTTTTTGCCAGTCCTGGGCCTTGGGCTCAGGGCCTGAGCTCTTTTTGCTCAAGGCTAGCACTCTGCCACTTGAGCTACAGCGCCACTTCTGGCCATTTTCTATACATGTGGTGTTGGGGAATCGAACCCAGGGCTTCATGTATATGAGGCAAGCACTCTTGCCACTAGGCCACAGTCCCAGCCCCCAAGCTTTGGATTTTTAAATCTTTATTATTGTGCTGGTTCTCGGGCTTGAACTCAGGGCCTGGGCACCGTCTCTGAGTTTTTGTGCTCAAGACTACCAGCACTCTACTACTTGAGGCACAGATCCACTTCTGGGTTCTGGGGGTGTTTAATTGGAGAGAAGAGTCTCACAGACTTCCTCATCCAGACTGGCTTCCAGCTGTGATCCTCCAATCTCAGCCTCCCGAGTAGGATTACAGGGCTGAGCCTATGAGGGAATTATGCTCCATCACAGAGGTGAGGGGGGGGAGGCGAGCAGAAGGAGCAGGAGGGAAGAGGGAAGGCTGCTCCCTGGAGGCCTGGAAGCCCAAGGAGAATCCTCTTTTCTGGAGCCCAGGGGTGAAGAGGAGGGAAGTAAATAGGTGCAGAGGATCCAGAGCGCTCCGTCTGTGAGTCCAGCCTCTGGAAAGCCAACTTTGGAAGTCTTCCTTCCTCAGAAGATGTTCGGGATCAGGTTCCTGGGAGGCTTGCCCGGCACACTTCCTCCTGAGGTGGAAGGAGAGTTGCTCTGCGAAGCGGTTAGCTAATGGTTTCCCTGCATCCACGGGTTCGATGAGTAATTTCAGCGTGTACCTGCTTGGAGAAGTTCCAGTACCGTCCACACACGTGCAGGTCTTCTAATTAACTTCATATTTGGGTAAAAGTTCTTTGACAGAGGAGGTGAAAAAGAACAAGTTGACACAACTCAAAGAGAGTTTGAATTTACTTAAGAAAAATTGCACGAGGGTCATGAGTTCCTCTTGCTTATATCTGTCATGTATATTTTATAACGCGTATGTCTCGCTTATCTAAGAAGAAAGAGCAGTACATCTGCTTCAACCATATGCATTGCGTAAGCAGAAGGGGACGGGAAGGTCGAGTGCTGCTCAGATTGGAGCTCCGTGGGACACGCGTGTAAGTGTGTGTGTTTCCAGTGCTGCGTAACAAATCTCCGCAAACACCACCCACCTACCACCCAGGCCCTGTGGGTCCCCACTGCGAGGCTTGCTTCCACTCGGGGCCTCACGAGTGGGAGCTCTGCTTCCAGCCGCATCCAGGTCACTGGGGGAAGCCAGCGCCTTCTGCCGTTAGACTAAGGGCCTGGCCGGTAGCGGACTGTTGGCTGGCGCTGCTTCCAGCGCTAAAAGGCTGTTCCCAGTTCCTCTGCTTGTGATTTCCCCATAAGCCCTCTTACAAATGGCAGCTTGAGTCTTCAAAGCTGGTAAGGGAGGAAGAGCTAGCAAGATAGAATCTTAGACAACATGACCTAATTATAGGTGGTAATCCATCACTATTCTCATAATCTATTGGTTCAAGGAGTCACAGGGCCCACCCACATGCCAGGGGGGAGGGGATTATGCAAGCAGGTGGGATGGAGATCACATCCCAGGACGCTTCAGCCGCAGACTATACACTCCTTATGAAGGGATTAGACTTCTTTTTCCTTGTGGGGGTCCTGAGGCTTGAATTAACAACCTGGGCTCTATCCCTTAGCTTTTTTTGTTGTTGTTGTTCAAGACTAGCACTCGGGCTGGGGATATGGCCTAGTGGCAAGAGTGCCTGCCTCATATACATGAGGCCCTGGGTTCGATTCCCCAGCACCACATATACAGAAAATGGCCATAAGTGGCGCTGTGGCTCAAGTGGTAGAGTGCTAGCCTTGAGCAAAAAGAAGCCAGGGACAGTGCTCAGGCCCTGAGTCCAAGCCCCAGGACTGGCCAAAAAGAAAAAAAAAAGAAAAGACTAGCACTCTATCAGGTGAGCCACAGCTCCATTTTCAGCCTTTTGGTGATTAAATGGAGATACATAGTCTCATGCACTTTCCTGCTGGGGCTGGCTTTGAACAGAGATCCTCAAATTTCAGCCCTCTTGAGCATCTAGGATTACAGGTGTGAGCCACCAGGGCCCAGCTTAGTTTTTGGTTTTGAATTACCTAATTCAGCTTTTTTTCTTAATTATACCTTTTCTTTGGTTACTTGAAAGATAACAAAATCTGTAAGTCTAAAACCAAATTTATGATTCTGCTTGCCAATCTGGGGCCTCATTCAATATCCATGATTCCCTAGCTCGAGGGCACGATGGCTCTGCATTTCTGCATGCTGGACAGGAGGCCTCGGCCCAGTTCCCTTCGCTCCCTCCTCCCATACACCACCATCGACCCTAAGACTTTTTCTCCTTCCTTTTGAGTCTGTCTCACCACGACAGTGATCCCAGTCCAAGTCCCTGCCATCACTGGACGCCCAAACGCACCTCCTAGCCATGCCTCTGCTGCTGGGGCGGTCTCTCTGGTGGTTTATTTCAGGTGTCCAACATGACTAGATCAAGGGAGACCCAGAAAGGTATGAAGTCATCATTCCTGGGTGTGTCTGTGGAGGTGTTCGTGGGAGAGATCAGCATTTGAACCGTTTGGAATAAAGAACCCCCACCCTCAACGTGGGTGGGTGTCATCCAGTTCTTGAGGGCCCCGGCAGGAAAGAAAAGCAGAAGCAAGGTGAAATCACTCCTTTTGGGAGTCAGGACAGCCAGCTTTTCCTGCTCTTGGACACCAGAACACCAGGTTCTCTGGTCTTCCTGCTCGCAGACTTGGGTCCACAGCACTCAGTGTCTCTGCCTTTGTGTTCAGTGGAGCTGGAACACTGGCTTTCTGCTCTCGGGCCTCCGACTTGGACAGAGCCACACAACCAGATTCTCCACTTCTCCGGTGAGCAGGTGGCTTGTCATAGGACAGCTCAGCCTCCCAGGTCACAGGACCAGTTCCCCATGCCGCCTCTCCCTCCGCCGGTTCTGACGCTGGGGTGTGGAGCATACATACTCCTGATGCCCAGCAGGCCCAGGGCCATCCTTTGGGGAGTGTCCTGTCCAAACCCCACCCCCTCACCCCTACTTGGTGCCCTACACAGACCCACAGGGCCCCCCCTCCCGCCCCTACACAAGCCCACCCCACCCCGCCCTCACACAGGCCCACAGGCCTACTCTCATTTTATTCTATACCATTTAATCACAGTTGTAATTTAAAATACTTGTGGGGGCTGGGGATATAGCCTAGTGGCAAGAGTGCCTGCCTCGGATACACGAGGCCCTAGGTTCGATTCCCCAGCACCACATATACAGAAAACGGCCAGAAGCGGCACTGTGGCTCAAGTGGCAGAGTGCTAGCCTTGAGCGGGAAGAAGCCAGGGACAGTGCTCAGGCCCTGAGTCCAAGGCCCAGGACTGGCAAAAAAAAAAATAAATAAATAAAAATAAAATAAAATACTTGTGAATATATTTTATTACGATAAATTTGAAGCGATGTAGAGAACAAATATGCACCCATGCAGTCATGTCCTAGAGGGAATGACGTTAAGAATGGTAACTTTTTGCCATCTTCACTGCAAATATTTTCCTTGTTTGGTGGTAGTATTGGTGATTGAGTTCAAGATGAGTGAGCTACCACTGAGCTACGCCCCACTCCTTCCTTTTGTACGTATTCATTTGGCCAGTCCTGGGGCTTGGACTCAGGGCCTGAGCACTGTCCCTGGCTTCTTTTTGCTCAAGGCTAGCACTCTGCCACTTGAGCCACAGCACCACTTCCGGCTCTTTCAGTTTATGTGGTGCTGAGGAATCGAACCCAGGGCTTCGTGATTGCCAGGCAAGCGCTCTACCGCTAAGCCACCTTCCCAGCCCCGTGAGCCCGTGTTGTCTCACGGCAGTTACTCAGGCCTGCCCTGATGTGCGAAGGTGGCATGGGGTGGAGGGTGTAAGGTCCACCCCTGGGAGGGCGCCATGCAGATGCCCCCCACCTGTCTAAGTCTGCACCCAGGTAACTGGCACGCCGGGAGGCAGTTACCTCCCCCTTCTCTGAGGTCACATCCAATCCACCTGGCCATGCCTCCCGCCTGTCCCTGTATAATCTGCCTCAACACGAGTCCCTGCTCTTTTTCCTTTTTGCCCTCTTTTCTTACTCTCTTGCTCTCTTTCCTTTTTCTTCCTCTTTTTCCTCTTTCTCTTCTTCCTTTTCCTCCCCTCTGCTCTCCCCCAATGAACTCTTCTCTGCCTGAACCGTGTGGCGCGTCTCCTTTCTGGTGAACCTTACAGGGTTAGGACTCGCTTCTTGGTACCTTGCTACTGGACTTTTGCGTTTCTAAGTTCCTCGTGTTGGGTCTGCTCAGGAGAACAGCTCCCTCCTCCTCGCTGCTTGTGAAAGGCAGAACTCAGCCTAACTGGATAGCACCTGCCTGAAACCAGGAATCACCCCACTGTGAGTCAGCAAAGGACCTCAGACTCTGAGGTCACTTCCTCATCTGCTGAGGTCACTTCCTGAACTGCCTGGTCCCGCCCCTTGCAGGCAGTGAGAGGTCCCCTGGCTCTGAGATCGCGTCAGCATCTGCTGTGGTCACCTCCCTACCTTTTCCTATAGCATCTCACTCACCTGCTCTCTCTGCCTCGGGCAGGCTGGCAGTTTGCCCCCCCCCACCCCAAACTTTTCTTCCTGAACCACGTGGCATCTCCTTTTGGTGAGCCTTAAACCAGAAACCAAGTATCACTAGTTTGTGTTTAAACCACTCTGATTTCAAGCAAACAAGGATATCTTTCCTTAGACAGTGGGCTCAGGGGGGAACGGAAAGAAGCTTCATTGAGGAGAAATCATGACTGCCAGTGCCCGGGCCTCATGCCCACAGCAGGTGGCAGGGCCGGAAGTGGGGTTGGCCTCTTGTTTCAAACCGTAGGAAGCTGGTGCAATGATGCCCAGATGCCATTTCGCTAGATTTCCACCCAAGGAAACGAATCACTGTGGTCGTTGGGGTTTGAGCTGGTAATCTGCCCCTCTAACCCATCTTAGACATCGAAGTCTGGTTTCCCAAGGTTTCAACCAAGGCCCCCAGCATGGGTGACCCATTGTCTCCCCGCATGCCCCGGGGGCCTGGGGGCCTGGGGTGCCCCGGAGGCGGGCGAGACGGAGACACAATTGCACCCCCTGTGAGCTGGACTTGTAGTTGGCGTTCTCACAGGGTGCTGGGAGTCATCCTGAGTGTGTTGCCCCCTCGTGGGTGTGGCGCTTACCCTCTGGGTATCGCGAGTGTTTTGTGCAGTGTCCTCATCTTGTACTGTGTGCTCATTCACAGATTGGAGCTCTGGCAAAGATGCTAAACACACAGATGCCAATTAGGAAACTAAAATCCAATCATTACTCAGAGATTAAGTATGTCAACACACCGTCTCAAGCTATAATTAAGCAGTGAGCTTCGTTACTGGCAGAACAAAAACAAAGAGGCCGACAACTATTTTTGGAATTATTCTTCAAAATATAGTCTACTCTTTACATTTTTTTCAATTTGTCCACAGTGTTCCCAACCTTCCACGTCAATCTAAATAAATATCAGAAACGGGCGCAGCGATGGGATCTCAGGAAAGCAGGAGGAAGTCGGCGGAGAGCTGATGAGAAGAAGAGATAGGAGAGACTATTTCTTTCCAGGAAAAGGTTTTAGAAAAGGGAAATAATGTGTGTGGGGACAGAGACAGGGAGAGACAGGGAGAGGGAGAGGGAACTGGGGCCTACACTCAGGGCGTGAACGCAGCGCCTTGGGCTCTTGCTTGGTTTGGCTCACAGCTGGTACTTCCCATTTCAGTCACAAATTCCTTGAATCTGTGTGTGTGTGTGTGTGTGTGTGTGTGTGTGCGTGCCTATTCTGGGGCTTGAACTCAAAGTCTTGACATTGTCCCTGAGCTCTTTTGCTCAAGGCTACCTAACTGGAGATTAGAGTCTCCTGGACTTTCCAGCTGGGGCTGGCTTTGAACCGTGGTTCTCAGATCTCAGCCTCCTGAGCAGGTAGGATTACAGGTGTGAGCCACCAGCAACCGGCTTCCTTGCAGCCATTTTAAGACGTAATATAGGTAGGTGCTGTGTGGTGCATACTCCTACCTCAATACCTTCTCCCCTGCTCGCCTTCCTTCCTGGGGGAGGGGGGCATTTGCACACGTGTGCATACTTGCACAAAGTGAATAACAGAAGCCCATTCCAACCGTCGCCCCTCCATGAAGTTCTCCTGGGATAGCACGGGGATCTTTTTTTTTTTTATTAATTTAATTTATTTATTAATTGAACACAAATTTTTTTGACAAGGTGTTGTGCAAAGAGGGTGCAGTTACATCGTAGGGCAGTGTGTACATTTCTAGTGATATCTTACGCCCTGCTTTTCTTTCCCTTCTCTAGGCCAGGTAGGAGGGGCCCGGGGCTGGTTCCGTGTAGCGGGGGGGTCCTGACTGCGGCCCTCGGGGCTCCCGTCCCTCACGTCGGGGATCCTGACTGCGGCCCTCGGGGCTCCCGCCCGTCCCCCTGTCACAGGTGGCCTCCCGTCTGTCGGTGTGCTCGCGCGTCTCCGTGGCGGGCGGAACCCTCCCCGAGGGCAGGGCCGCGCGTGCCCGGGCCTCCGGAACGCTCCCCCGAGGGCAGGGCCGCGCCGTGCCCGGGCCTCTCCACGGCGCGGGTCCCCAGCCCGCCCTGGCGCTCGGGCGGCGTCATTCCCGCCGCAGATGGCGGGGACACCTTCACCTCGATGACGAGGGTCTCGAGTGGGGTTCGGGGGGGAGCCCGGCCTGCCCGGGACCCCCCACCCTCCCCCCGCAGGGCAGCCCGTGGACAGCCCGGCCGTCCGCGCGGGAACTCCCGGCCTCGGCGCCGGCGGGCCGCACCCTGGCACCGACGGCGCGCACGGCCCGGGGGGCGTCCGCGGGGCGTGGCGGGGGGGGACCCCGCCCCTCGGGAACCGCCCCCGGCCAGGCCCCGCTCCGTCCTCGGCGTGGCTCGGAGGCCAGGCCACCCCGGCGGGACTTGAGCTCCTGCTCGGAGGTCACCCACCCTCCCCGGGCCCCCGAGGTCACCCACCCTCCCCGGGCCCCCGAGGTCACCCGACTCCCCAGACGGGGGCCCCGAGGTCACCCACCCTCCCCGGGCCCCGAGGTCACCCACCCTCCCCAGCCGGGGGGCCCGAGGTCACCCACCCCTCCCCATGCCGGGGCCCCCGAGGTCACCCACCCTCCCCGGGCCCCCCGAGGTCACCCACCCTCCCCGGGCCCCCGAGGTCACCCACCCTCCCCGGGCCCCCCGAGGTCACCCACCCTCCCCGGGCCCCCGAGGTCACCCGACCTCCCCAGACGGGGGCCCCGAGGTCACCCACCCTCCCCGGGCCCCCGAGGTCACCCACCCTCCCCGGGCCCCCGAGGTCACCCACCCTCCCCGGGCCCCCGAGGGTCACCCACCCTCCCCGGGCCCCCGAGGTCACCCGACCTCCCCAGACGGGGGCCCCGAGGTCACCCACCCTCCCCGGGCCCCGAGGTCACCCACCCTCCCCAGCCGGGGGGCCCGAGGTCACCCACCCTCCCCAGCCGGGGCCCCCCGAGGTCACCCACCCTCCCCGGGCCCCCGAGGTCACCCACCCTCCCCGGGCCCCCCGAGGTCACCCACCCTCCCCGGGCCCCCGAGGTCACCCGACCTCCCCAGACGGGGGCCCCGAGGTCACCCACCCTCCCCAACCCGGGGGGCCCCGAGGTCACCCACCCTCCCCGGGCCCCCGAGGTCACCCGACCTCCCCAGACGGGGGCCCCGAGGTCACCCACCCTCCCCGGGCCCCCGAGGTCACCCACCCTCCCCAACCCGGGGGGCCCCGAGGTCACCCACCCTCCCCGGGCCCCCGAGGTCACCCGACCTCCCCAGACGGGGGCCCCGAGGTCACCACCCTCCCCGGGCCCCCGAGGTCACCCACCCTCCCCGGGCCCCCGAGGTCACCCACCCTCCCCGGGCCCCGAGGTCACCCACCCTCCCCAGCCGGGGCCCCGAGGTCACCCACCCTCCCCAGCCGGGGGCCCCGAGGTCACCCACCCTCCCCAGCCGGGGGCCCCGAGGTCACCCCACCCTCCCCGGGCCCCCGAGGTCACCCACCCTCCCCAGCCGGGGGCCCCGAGGTCACCCACCCTCCCCAGCCAGGGCCCCCGAGGTCACCCACCCTCCCCGGGCCCCGAGGTCACCCACCCTCCCCCAGCCAGGGCCCCCGAGGTCACCCACCCTCCCCAGCCGGGGGGCCCCGAGGTCACCCACCCTCCCCAGCCGGGGGCCCCGAGGTCACCCACCCTCCCCCAGCCGGGGGCCCCGAGGTCACCCACCCTCCCCGGGCGGCGGGCCGGCTGCTGTCCCCCGGCGGGGCCTCTGCGCGGGGCGCGGGCGCCTCCCCCCCTCCCCGGGCCAGGCGGGCCGCGGCCCCCAGCAGCTTCGCCTTCCGCGCGCAGGGCCGTCGCCCGGGTCCCGGGGCGGGCAGCCGTCTCGGGGCGCAGGCCGGCGCTCTACCCGGAGCCGCGCCCCCACCGCAACCAGGCTCCCGGCAGGGCCTCGCTGTCACCGAGGCCGCCGAGCCCTGGGCCTTCTGCCGGGCGGCGCTGGCTACAGCTCCTCCTCCTCCTCCCCCTTCCTCCTCCCCCTTCCTCCTCCTCCTCCTCCTCCCCCTTCCTCCTCCTCTCCTCCTCCCCCTTCCTCCTCCTCCTCCTCCTCCCCCTTCCTCCTCCTCCTCCTCCTCCTCCTCCCCCTTCCTCCTCCTCCTCCTCCTCCCCCCTCCTCCCTCCTCCTCCTCCTCCTCCCTCTTCCCTCCTCCTCCTCCTCCTCCCCCTTCCTCCTCCTCCTCCTCCTCCCCCCTCCTCCCTCCTCCTCCTCCTCCCTCTTCCCTCCTCCTCCTCCTCCTCCTCCTCCCTCCTCCTCCTCCTTCCTCCCCCCTCCTCCCTCCTCCTCCTCCTCCTCCTCCCTCTTCCCTCCTCCTCCTCCTCCTCCTTCCTTCTTTTCTTCCTCCTCCTCCTCCTCTTCCCTTCTCCCTCCTCCCTCCTCCTCCTCCTCCTCCTCTTCCTCCTCCCTCCTCCCTCCTCCCTCCTCCCTCTTCCCTCCTCCTCCTCCTCCTCCTCCTCTTCCTCCTCCCTCCTCCCTCCTCCCTCCTCCCTCTTCCCTCCTCCTCCTCCTCCTCCTCCTCTTCCTTTTCCTCCTCCTCCTTCCTTCCTTCTTTTCTCCCTCCTCCTCCTCCTCTTCCCTTCTCCTCCTCCCTCCTCCTCCCCCCTCCTCCCTCCTCCTCCCCCTCCTCCCTCCTCCTCCTCCTCCTCCTCCTGCTCCTCCTCCCTCCTCCCTCCTCTTCCTCCTCTTCCTCCTCCTCTTCCTCCCTCCTCCTCCTCCCTCCTCCCTCCTCTTCCTCCTCCTCTTCCTCCTCCTCCTCCCTCCTCCTCCTCCCTCCTCCCTCCTCCTCCTCCTCTTCCTCCTCCCTCCTCCCTCCTCCTCCTCCCTCCTCCCTCCTCCCTCCTCCCTCTTCCCTCCTCCTCTTCCTCCTCCCTCCTCCCTCCTCCTCCTCCCTCCTCCCTCCTCCTCTTCCTTGAGCCACAGTGCTACTTCTGGCTTTTTCTGTCATTAATTGAAGATAAGATCTCATAGCCCTTCCTGCCCCTGCTGGCTTCAAACCACAGTCCCTCAGCTCTCAGACTCAGAGGAGCTACAATGACAGCCATGAGCCACTGGTGCCTGGCTTACTTTAATACTTAAGTGTAGGTTTTCTCCAACACTCACTTTCCTTGATCACAAATGCCCTCTTTTTCTCTTTCCTTCCCCCCCCCCCCCCCGCATTCCTGTTTTGGCTGATTCAGATTGGTACAATGTCAGCAATAACTTATCCACAATAAATAATGTCTTTTCTGTATCTGAAGCTGAGTCTTTCAAGTTACACGGAAGAAAGAATCCCAATATCTTTGCAGGCCCAGGCAGATGTGGCCGTAGTTATAATTAAGCAGTAAATCACAAGCTGCTGTTAGAGCATGCCTCTCATGGGTTGGAAAATGTCAATGTCCTCACCTGCCAGTGGAAAGAAAGGGAAGCCCAGCCAATCCTGGGCTGCATTTCCAGGAATGAAAACCCCATGGAGGCTGGGAAGGGGGCTTAGGGGTAGAGCGCTCGCCCAGCAGCATGAAGCCCTGGGTTCCAGTCCTCAGCACCACATACACAGAAAAAGGCAGAAGTGGCGCTGTGGCTCAAGTGGCAGAGTGCTAGCTTGAGCAAAAAGAAGCCAGGGACAGTGCTCAGGCCCTGAGCCCAAGCCCCAGGACTGGCAAAAAAAAATAATAATAATAATAAAATAAAAGCAAAGCAAAAAACAATAACAACAAAAACCCCAAAGTATACAAAAAAAATACTCCAAAAACAGAAAAGCCACGGGCCAGGAGCAGAGTGACGTTACAGGAAGGCCTTCTCGGCAGACCGTGCCAGACTGTTGCCTGGCTTGCGAGGGACGGTTCTGATTAGGACCCTGACCCCGTCACTAGTGAGGGGCACACAGGTGATATCACCTGGGGAGCCCAGATTCCGCCAGAGCTGCTGCCCATCTGCCCCAGCACGGTCTGACCATGAGTTTTCATTTTCATTTGCCAGTCCTGGGACTTGAACTCCTGGGCCCTGTCCCTGAGCTTTTTTCTGCTCAAGGCTAACTAACACTCTACTGCTTTTGTCACGGCGCCACTTCTGGTTTTTTCTGTGTATGTGGTGCTGAGGGATTGAACCCAGGGCTTCATGAATGCTAGGCAAGCTCTCTACCACATTCCCAGCCCTGACCCTGAGTTTTCTAATGCTTTTCCTCAGAATCCTCCAGTGAAGGGACCCTGGGAGTTCTCATGCTCTGTTTTTCATCAACAGCAAAATATTCTCCAAACCTTGGAAGATCCAGTAGTAATAGCATCACTTGGGAACTTGTTGAAAATGCAGATTCTCAGGCCTTGCCTCAGAAATATAGGCTGGGACACTGATCAGGGTACAGTCCACCAACTTTTTTCTTTTTTTTGCCAGTCCTGGGGCTTGAACTCAGGGCCTGAGCACTGTCTCTGGCTTCTTTTTGCTCAAGGCTAGCACTCTGCCACTTGAGTCACAGCGCCACTTCTGGCTTTTTCTATATATGTGGTGCTGAGGAATTGAACCCAGGGCTTCATGTATATGATGCAAGCACTCTACCACTAGGCCACATTCCCAGCCCCCAGTCTACCAATCTTTTTAAACAACTTTCTGCATGGCACAAAATTTGAGATGCTTGGTCTATCAAAAAAGTATAGATGGAGTGGGAATATGGCTTAGTGGTAGAGAGCTTGCCTAGCATGCATGAAGCCCTGAGTTCAATTTCTCAGCACCACATATACAGAAAAAGCTGGAAGTGGCACTGTGGCTCAGGTGGTAGAGTGCTAGCCTGCAGCAAAAAGAAGCCAGGGACAGTGCTCAGCCCTGAGTCCAAGGCCCAGGGACTGGCAAAAGAGAAGAAGCAGTCTAAATGGATAAAGTCATCAGGAGTGTTTGTTTTTTGGTCTGCCTTGAGCATGCTAAACATCAATGTAAATGCTCATTTTGCAACCCAGTTTTTGCATGGGAAAGAAGAACGTCCCTTTTCTTTCTTCATGGAAAGCTGCTGGCCATGCAGTCCGCAGCGCCTGTCCCAGGGTAGGCTCTCCTGGGGAAGGGCAGGCCTGCCGGTATCGGCCTCCGCCCTAGGGTGGCCAGGCAGGTGCGCAGCTGCCTGCTTACTCAGAGGCAACCTGTGCAAGCCTAGCGGCTCTGAAGGCCTGGCCCCTGGCCGCCCCCTGGCCTCGGGGGTGCGGGGAGCCTGACGGCTCAGGAAACACCTGGCAGGCCAGAACTCACCGGTCAAAAGAGTTGAGCGCCAGGCCTAGCAAGGCAAAGACAAACATCCTCTATGGGCTGTTTCCGGAGCAACTGGTGAGGTCGGGTGTGGCCCAGGGCTCTGCGCCTTCCTGGGAAAGGCTGGGCAGGAAGGGTGAGCGGAGCCGGTGCTGCTGCCTGAGCAAGGCTTGTGCCCTCTGGAGGACAGGCTGCAGGTGAGTGGCAGGAGGTGGGGCCCGGTGGAGCTTTCCTAGGCCCGGCAGCTCCACCTCAGGAGCACATTACCCCCTTCACGTTTCCAGAGGTTCCTGGGGGACTTTGGAAGTGGGTCTCTCTCAGAGCCTGGCTCCAGTGCCTGCGAGCGGGCCTCGGGACGCAGGGCCTCCGGGGCTGCTGGCCAGCAGGGTGGCCTTCTTCATGGAATAGCCGGTAGCCCAGGTGTCTCGCAGTTCAGGCTGGCCTTTCTGCCGCGCAGAACTTTCGCTTTCACAGGCTTCCTGAGGAAAGGGACTCAGGGTCACACGGAGCTCAGCTACTGTACCACAGGCCGCCGCAGTCATGTGTTCCAATTCAGAGCCGGCTCCCAACATACCCCTAAAACAAGTGCCATACAGTCACCCTTTCCCCCCCCCCCCCCCCGTGCTGGGGCTTGAACTCAGGACCTGAGCACTGTCCCTGGCTTCTTTTTGCTCAAGGCTAGCACGCTGCCACTTGAGCCACAGCGCCACTTCCAGCCTTTTCTGTGTATGTGGTGCTGAGGAATGGAACCCAGGCTTCATGCATGTTAGGCAAGCACTCCACCGCCGAGCCACCTTCCCATCCCCTAGTCACCTCGTGAGAAGGATTCTCTGTCCCTGTCCCCACGCCCCGTCCTCCCATGCCCAGGGCTAGGGGTGAATCCAGGTCCTCAAAGAATATACAACGCAAACGCAAGTGCTCTGTTCCTGGCTTACAACCTCAGCCAGGGCTGCTGCTGAGTTTTTATGAGCTACAATCCTTTCTTTAAAAAATTAGAATATATGTATATGTATGTATGTATATATATATTTAGGAAAGAACAACTTATCCTTGGTAACAAAACCCATCATGAAACATGAAAACAGTTATTTTGTTTTGGTGGGGTTTAATCTCAGGGCCTCATGCTTCCTAGACACTGGACCCTTTGGGCTCTACTTGTTTTTCAAAAGGTTTTCAAGTCCCCCACTCCTACCCCCCCCCCCCGCCCCAGTCTGCTGCCCTCCACCGCCGGGATTATAGGGATAAACTACCACATCCAGCTAGACTTCTTAAATAAGGTGTGAAAAGGATTTGACTATTAAAAAAGAAGAAAGAAAAGCTTGATAAATTTGACATATTAAAAGTAAGAGCAGGGACTGGGAATGTGTCTTAGAGGTAGAGAGTTTGCCTAGCATGCATGAAGCCCTGGGTTCCATTCCTCAGTACCATATAAACAGCAAAGACCAGAAGTGGTGCTGTGGCTCAAGTTGGCAGAGTGCTAGCCTTGAGCAAAAAAAGGAAGCCAAGGACAGTGCCCCGGCCCTGAGTTCAAGCCCCAGGACTGGCAAAAAAAAAAAAAAAAAAAAAGTAAAATTGTTTGCCCATAGATTTTATGCAAGCAAACCTCAGTCCCCAGGAAGTCTTCAGTTTCACCCTGCCTGCCTGGTACCCTCACCTGCTTCTTCCTCTGAGCCTTGGTGCTCAAGTGAGCGAGGGAACCCAAAAGACCAGCAAGGTGGGGAGTAACTAATCCTGAGATACACATGGGCTGTCCCGATGTTGGGGAGCTGGGGAGGCCACTGTGAGGAGCCCGGCAGGAGGAGCCCGCGGAGCCCAGCAGGGAGGGGCCCCCGGCTTGCAGGAGGCAGAAGGACAGCGCGGGCAGGGCTGAAAGCCCGAGTCACACGAAGCCTAAGTGTGTGTTGTCTTTAGACTGCAGAAAAAAGCAGCCAGCAGCCCTGGACTATCTGAAGCCGTCTGATGGTGGAATCCCATCTCTGTCTTACACCTTGTGGGTGCTGAAATTTCTAAGAGGTGATAATCAATCATTTCCAAGAAACCACCCTTAACTAAACCCTTAGGGTGTGTAAAAATTATTAGCAAACAAGAATTTCAAAGTGCAAATGAGGCAGATACCCCAAATTAGGAAAACAACACAGAAATTGGGGGGGGGGGCGCTCTGTGTGGAACACCTGCCTAGCGTGTGTGATGGCCCAGGGTTTCATTCCTAGCTCCACCAGATACATAGACACAATAAATAAATTGTTAATTAAGTGAACAGACGAGTCACACACAGGAGCGCAGCCGTAAGGCTCACGTCGTCATCTCCTGCATCCCCCTGACACTCTGACAACCCCCCAAGTTTCTGGCTGACTGTTTCTTTTGCACAGCACCTGTGAATGAAGCACCCACTTCCCAGATTCGTGTGAAGAACATCAGAGTATCATGATAGCTGTGTGACACAGATGCTGAGAGCAGCACATAGCACCAGATACATCGGGGAAAGACGAGGAAACGAAGCCACGAGGGCCACGAGGATGAGGACGTGTGGAAGAGTTCCTGCCGGGGCCCCTGCCCAGCACTTGACTCCGCCGTGAGGGTCTGGGAGGAGGAAGACCCTGCAGAGGATCCCCCAAACCACTACTTAACTCTTGATTGTCTGTTGCCTAGACTGCCCCTTGTCTTCAAGGACGCCAGGCCATCACGAGTGGACAGGGGACCGTCCATCCGTCCTCCTCCTCAGCGCCCCTCCCCCAGTCCGTCCTTGGAGGGAGCCTGGGTGGTCTCAGTACAGAAGTTAAAATCCTGGCTCTGGTACTTTATTGCTGTGTGATCTTGATCAAGTCACTCCATCTTTCTGAGTCTGTCCTTGTGACGTAGAGAGAGCTATTCAGTAAACAATGACTGTGTTTGGTTGTCTTGTTTTGGGTACTAAAATGTGAACTCAGGCTCCGGTGTTTGCTAGGCAGGTGTTCTACCACTTGAGCTACTCTCCCAGCATTGGGCGTGTGTGTGTGTGTGTGTGTGTGTGTGTGTGTGTGTGTGTGTGCACTGAGGATGAAATCCAGGCCTTCACAGATGCTAAACATGTGTTCTACCACTGAGATACACCCCAGTCCTATCGTTTACACTTCCAGTCTCTCTCTTATTTATTTTTTGTCAGTCCAGGGGCTTGAACTCAGGGCCTAGGGGCTGTTCCTGAGCTTTTTCACTCAAGGCTAGTGTTCTACCACTTTGAGCCACAGCTCCACTTCTAGTTTTCTGGTGGTTAATTGGAGATAAGAGTCTCATAGACTCTTGCCTGAGCTGGCTTTAAACCACTGTCCTCAGATCTCAGCCTCCTGAGTAACCAGGATTACAGGCATGAGCAGCCAGTGCCAGCTTTTTTTTTTTTTTTTTCAGTCCTGGGCCTTGGACTCAGGGCCTGAGCACTGTCCCTGGCTTCTTTTTGCTCAAGGCTAGCACTCTGCCACTTAAGCCACAGCGCCACTTCTGGCCATTTTCTATATATGTGGTGCTGGGGAATCAAACCCAGGGCCTCATGTATACAAAGCAAACACTCTTGCCACTAGGCCATATCCCCCGGCCCCCCTGAATTGTTTTTAAACATGTATCTGGCCATGTGTCAACTGCAAACGTGTCCAATCTCTCGTATGTCTCAGTCTGGCATCCTCCCTAACTCACCAGCTGTCCTCTTCTATGTAGCCACCTTGCTGCATACATCTTACGGTGACCTTAAGACACTTCATGTTCTGACAGCCCTTTCTGTGTTCTCGTCCGGGAGTGAGCATGATGAGCGCTTTTCTTTCACCTCCTCAGCCTGTGCGGTCAGAAGCGCCTGCCACTCCCCGGTGCTGCTGCTCTGGGCCAGGCCTGCGTCCACTGCGGTGGGTACTGGCCCAAATGCTTCAGGAATGCTTTTTCTATTATGGGTTCAGACTACCTGTGAGTAGATCCTTCTGTTCTAGCTTGGTGTCTTCTTGCCCAGCCCCTTCCCCCTTTTCCCTACCTTCCTGCACCTGGGAGGGAAGAAGTAAAGAGCTGTTCAATGGAATCAGACGACTCACTCATGCTGCAGCTCGCTGTGGCTTCAGGCTGAGACTGAGGACGCGCACTTTCATCTTCCACAGTAAACTCCTTTGCTGTATTCACCCTGAACGTGAGCACGCAGAGGAGAGTAAGGTAGGTGTGTTCTGTTGTTACCTTATTTTCCAAGTGACAGGAAGAGGAACACTGGCTCACCAGCCCTGGCTCTGGCGTATGAACCGGCGTGGGGTGCAGTGGGGTGGCGGGGTGTGGGGAGCAGAGCAGGGCGGTGTGCTTGTGCTACTGCCCTCTCTGTTAGCGTCTTAAAACACCACAGATAATCAGCTCACAAGAGAAAAGCCTTATCTTGGCTGACATTTTAGAGGTCCCCGTCCATGATGGGGTGGACCCGCTATGTTTCAGTCTCCAGAAAATACACGTTGAGGAATTAGAGCAAAAAGAAGAGGAAAAGAAAAGGCACTGGGGGTCCCATTACTCTCTTTGTGCCCCCCAAAGCCAACCTTCCTCCCACAGGTTGTTCCCCTTAAAGATTCCTCTACCTCCTAGTCATGCTTCCCTGAGGACAAGGCTGTGGGGACATCTAGATCCAAACCACGAACTGAACGCCAGGGTCTGAGGAGGTGTGTGCACACTGCGCTCAGTGTCCCTGGATTTTTGTGTAGGAACTCTGTAGTTAAGCTACAGTTCAGTACTTCAGCCTTAGACTTCTTTTCCGAATCCCAGGCTAATCCTCAGGCATGCTATTCGATCTAACGTGAAAACAAACTCCACGGTCAAATAAGTTTGTGCTTGGTCGAAGGATGAATCTCAGTGCCCTTGTCTGACATTCATGAGTTTCACCCCAGCACCAAGGAGACGGATTTGTAAACAGATTTCATCCAGTGATTAAACACAGATAGCCTTAATCATGTTAATAAAATGTGTGAGTCTTTAAGAAGAGGCATGTGGCACTGGAGTTGGCACAGACCCAAGGTTCACGTCACTGAAATTTACACGAGGAACAGCTTCCAGTGGGGTGGCGTTAGGAGGGGTCCCCGGCCAGGAACAAGGGGCAGAGGCCTCCCAGGAAGAAGAGACCGGAGACTGGCCCCTCTCAGCCTCTGGTGCTCGCCTCTCTCTCTCTCTCTTTCCCCTTGTAAACATGCCATGCAAAAAACAAAATGGGGGGGTGGGGTGGGAAGCATTGTCAGGCCAGGAACAAGACCCTCACCAAGACCAGAATCTTCTACCATCTAGATCACACACTGAGGGAAAAGGGAAATATCTGTTGTGTAAGCATCATGGTCTACATAATTTTGTCATAGCAGCCAAGCTAAGACAAGAGGGCTTCCAAATTGGTTTGAAAAGCTGGGAATATGGCCTAGTGTCAAGAATGCTTGCCTCGTATACATGAGGCCCAGGGTTCGATTCCCCAGCACCACATATATAGAAAATGACCACAAGTGGCGCTGTGGCTCAAGCGGCAGAGTGCTAGCCTTGAGCAAAAAGAAGCCAGGGACAGTGCTCAGGCCCTGAGTCCAAGGCCCAGGACTGGCAAAAAAAAAAAAAAAAAAAAAAAGTCCAAATTGGCTTGAAAGTGAAATTCTTATTTATTTTTGTTGATCGTGGGACTTGAACTCAGGGCTTGGGAGCTATCCCTGATCTTTTTTTTTCCTCAAGGCTAGAGCTCTACCACTTTGAGCCACAGCACCACTTCTGAAAGTACAATTCTTTAAAAAAAAAAAAAAAGTGCATTATGGTACCTGAGGGCTTCCTGGCATACACATTTGAAAATGCTACCTTAATGTTAATTTCACTGGGAGGCTGTGTGTGAATTTCTCTCTCGTAATGGCAGCATATATGAGCATTATTCCCCTCTCTTATTTCACTGGGACGACCGCAGATATGTGTTCCAAAATAGATTAGGAGGGCTGGGGATATGGCCTAGTGGCAAGAGTGCCATATACATGAGGCCCTGGGTTCGATTCCCCAGCACCACATATACACAAAATGGCCAGAAGTGGCGCTGTGGCTCAAGTGGCAGAGTGCTAGCCTTGAGCAAAAAGAAGCCAGGGACAGTGCTCAGGCCCTGAGTCCAAGACCCAGGACTGGCCAAAAAAAAAAACAACACAAAATAGATTAGGAGACAGAATGAAACAGACATTAGAGGTTTCTTTGGTCTTCAGCCTGGTGCCTTTCTAATGGAACCTAATGACTTGCATGGCTGGCCCTCCTACTCTCCAGCTTGCAGCTCACAGGCTCATCTCAGGACTTGTCCCTTCTACAATGGCATGAGAGAATTCTCTATCTGTCTATATCCATCCATCCATCCATCCATCCATCCATCCATCCATCCGTCTTTACACCCTTCCACCCATCCATCCATCTACCCAACCATCCATCTATTCATCCATCTACCATCCATCCCTCTATCCATTCATCTAATCATACATCTACCCATCCATCCATCCACCCATTCATCTACCCATCCATCCCTCCATCTGCTCACCTACCCACCATCCTTTCCTCCTTCCCTCCCTCCTTCCCTCTACTCACCTAACCATCCATCCATCCATCTCCCTATCCCTCCATCCATCTGTCTACCCATCCACCCCTCCATCCATTCATCTAACCATACATCTACCCATCCATCCATCCACCCATTCATCTACCCATCCATCCCTCCATCTGCTCACCTACCCATCCATCCTTCCCTCCTTCTCTCCCTCCCTCCTTCTACTTACCTAATCATCCCTCCCTCCCTTCATGCCTTCCTCCTTCTCTTCTCTCCCTCCCTCCCTGCTCTTTGTTCTGTTTGGAGAATGCCAACAGAGTAGGTATATACTAAAATCAACTAATTTAAGAAAAACTTCAGGGCTGGGGATATGGCCTAGTGGCAAGAACCCTTGCCTCGTATACTTGAAGCCCTGGGTTCGATTCCCCAGCACCACATATACAGAAAATAGCCAGAAGTGGCGCTGTGGCTCAAGTGGCAGAGTGCTAGCCTTGAGCAAAGAGAAGCCAGGGACAGTGCTCAGGCCCTGAGTCCAAGGCCCAGGACTGGACAAAAAAAGAAAAAAAAAGAAAAACTTCCCTAAAGATCTACAATTTCTCCACTGAGAATCCTTTTTTTTTTTTGAGGGAGGGTCTCACTGCATAATCCAGACTGGTCTCAAACTTGTGATTTTCCTATTTCTACTTCTATCATGTTGGGATTGTAGGTATGAGGATCATGGATTTTTATTGACTAGTGAGAAATCTACTTCAATATTTTAAAAATCAATTCTGAGATACTAAGAATTTCCAGAAAAGAGGAACTATACTCATTTGTCTTTATAGTTTTTATTTTCATTTGATTTTTTTTTGTCAGTCCTGGGGCTTGAATTCAGGGCCTGAGCACTGCCCCTGGCTTCTTTTTGCTCAAGGCTAGCACTCTACCACCTGAGCCACAGCACCACTTCCGGCTTTTTCTATATAGGTGGTGCTGAGGAATGGAACCCAGGGCTTCATGTATGCAAGGCAAGCACTCTTGTCACTAGGCCATATTCCTAGTTCTGTCTTTATAGTTTTGGCACCGTAAATAGCATGACAGAAACTTCTTTTCCTAATGTTTTAGACCAGACTAGTCCCAGGTTTTGGGGGCAGGAAGTACTATCTCACTGAATTACACTCTCAGCTCTGAAAAGCTATATTTTTGTGCCAGTCCTGGGCCTTGGACTCAGGGCCTGAGCACTGTCCCTGGCTTCTTCCCGCTCAAGGCTAGCACTCCGCCACTTGAGCCACAGCGCCGCTTCTGGCCGTTTTTCTGTATATGTGGTGCTGGGGAATCGAACCTAGGGCCTCGTGTATCCGAGGCAGGCACTCTTGCCACTAGGCTATCTCCCCAGCCCCTGGCTTTTTTTTTTTTTTTTTTTTTTTTTTTTTTTTTTGGTGGTTACTTAGAGATAAGAGTCTTGTGAATTTTCCTGCTGGGCTGGCTTTGAACCAGGATCCTCAGTTCTCAACCTCCTGAGTAGCGAGGATGACAGGCGTGAGCCACCAGTACCTGGCTTGGAATTATTCAGTGGAATAGATCATTTGGTGGTGACGGTGAGAATAATGACAGTCTACAGGTCTCGTGAACAAATACTGTCATGATATTGCAAAGCAGCTAACACCTAGCGCACCCGGAGCAATAGGAATTAGGCATGAAGCCACCCTTCCAGAAGCTCCCTCTGTCTTGGTGGTAGTACAGAGGTGGGCTCCTACACTCAGCTCTGGCTGTGGTCCAGTTTTTAATCTCTGCTCTGCTCCTCTTCATCGTTAGGTTCTGCTCCCTCATTTTGTTCGAAAGCTTCAGGGATTAGACACAGCCGCTTCTACCTCTCCTTCCACCTCACCCTTAATGCAGCCTGTTTTCTTCTACCCAATGAGGGATGGAGGGTGGCCCTTTGCCTCCCCTGGCAGCCAATCATTTCTGAGCTTGCTCTATGCTCCACCTCCCATAGGTCCACCTCCCAGCCTGGACTGTACAGCTCTTACCCAGGGGCTGACCTCATTGTTCCCGGGGAGGGAGCCATCTGCAAGGCAGTGCTTGTGAATCTGGGAGTTTGCGGTCGTGTGTGCTCGTGGCATTGAAGGACTCTTGTCACGGGAGGGTATTAAGGACCACCTTTCCTCTGAGCGAGTGCATGGCGGGACAGGGCGACTGGCTGGTGGTCTGTGGACCTGGGCTCGCAGGCCCGGCTCGCGGGAAGCCAGCACAGTTCTGCTTCCTGCTTGCGGACCAGTGTGACACTTGGCTCAACCCAGCCCATCACGGGTTTCCACACAGACATTGCCTGTCAGGACTGTCATTTCCGGGCAGAGAACAATTATTCCTCGGTGCCTCAGAAGGCTCTCACACTGTCCCTCTTGTGGAGGCCGAGCCAGTTCTCCAAAAGCAAATGGACAGCTGGAATCATTCTTTTTGGGGAGCACAGGCAGGAACAGTGCCAGTGCTTTGCTGGAAACACCACCAAATATGGGGCTCAGCGGCACCGTGTTGAGCACAGAGGAACTAACCCCCCACCCTTAAGTTGTCGCAACCTTGCATGTGGCCTTCCTGTGCCCTCCCCGGGGGACTGCGAGGGGGGAAGGAGCAGCAGAAGCTCCTCTTTTCTAGAACCCCTGACCAGCCTCACCAGATTTTTTAGCTGCCTACTTAAAGAGCTGTCTTTTCTGAGGACTGCAGCGTGAAGCGAGCCCAGGCAGGAAAGTCCATGAGTCTCTCGTCTCCAATTAACAACCAAAATAGCTGGAAGTGGAGCTATGGCCCAAGTGGTAGGACATTAGCCTTGAGCAAAAAATCTTAGGGACAGTGCCCGTGCCCTGAGTTCAAGACCCAGGACTGGCAGGTGTGCACGTGCACACACACAGACACAGAGTGCTCTTTCACCCATGTTCTCGGCATAAACAACCTCAGGAGTCTCAATTTCCTCCATTATTTGAATAATGAATAACACAAGTTGAATTCTGCATCCTCAGGCTGGAATGTCATGTTAGGGTAAGAAGTGTTTCTTCAGACATACACTGGCAATAAGGAGACTTTCTTTAGTAATTCATTCACTATTCGCTTTTACTCAGCGTCTCCTCTGTATATGTCTGTGTGCCAGGCACTCACAGTGAAGGGTTAGCAACAGAGCATGTGTCCTTTGAAAAGTTAGTAATACTGGTTAGTTTGCACCTTAAATGATATGTCTATTTAATACCTAGGATTTTTTTTTTTGCCAGTCCTGGGGCTTGAACTCAGGACTTGGGCACTGTTCCTGAGCTTTTCTTTGCTCAAGGCTAGCACTCTACCACTTGAGCCACAGTACCACTTCCGGCTTTTTCTGTGTATGTGGTGCTGAGGAATGGGACCCAGGGCTTCATGCATGCAAGGCAAGCGCTCTACCACTAAGCCACATTCCCAGCCCCATATTACCTAGGATTATTGGGGTTTGAGGATTTAGCTCAGTGGAAGAGCACTTGTCTGGCAAATAGAAGGCGCTGAATTTGATCCTCAGCTCTGGAAAAAAAAAATTACATTTTGGGGCTGGGGATATGGCCTAGTGGCAAGAGTGCTTGCCTTGTATACATGAGGCCCTGGGTTCGATTCCCCAGCATCACATATACAGAAAACGGCCAGAGGTGGTGCTGTGGCTTAAGTGGTAGAGTGCTAGCCTTGAGCAAAAAAGAAGCCAGGGACAAAACAAAACAAAAAATTACATTTTTGTGCTAGTCATGGGGCTTTAACTCAGGGCTTTTGTACTGCCCCTGAGCTTTGGTGCTCAAGGCTAGCTCCTTAGCACTTTGAGCCACAGTTTCACTTGCAACTTTTTGGTGGTTTATTGGAGATAGATTCTTGTGGATTTTTTTTTTTTTTTTTTTTTTTGGCCAGTCCTGGGGCTTGGACTCAGGGCCTGAGCACTGTCCCTGGCTTCTTTTTGCTCAAGGCTAGTACTCTGCCACTTGAGCCACAGCGCCACTTCTGGCTATTTTCTGTATATGTGGTACTGGGGAATTGAACCCAGGGCCTCATGTATATGAGCCAAGCATATCCCCAGCTGGATTCTCACGGATTTTCCTGCCCAGGCTGGCTTCGAAACAGCAATAGTCAGATCTCAGCCTCCTGAGAAGCTAGGAAGGATTACAAGGAGGAGCCCCTATCATCTGGCAAGAATTATTTTTAAATACAACATAGGAGGTGGGGGCTGGGAATGTGGCTTAGCGGTAGAGTGCTTGTCAAGCATGCATGAAGCCCTGGGTTCAATCCCTCAGTTCCACACAAACAGAAAAACCTGGAAGTGGAGCTGTGGGGTCAAATGGTAGAGTGCTGGCCTTGAGCAAAAGCAGCTCAAGGACAGTGCCCAGGCCCTGAGTTCCGGGCCCAGGACTCACAAAAACAAAATAAAAGCAAAAACAACGGCCCCCGCCCACCCCCAAAACCCACAGGGACAACAAGTGAATTCCATCCAGATATGAGGCCTGGGGAGGACAGGCTATCAACGTCGATAGTAAATGATGTGGACGCTCAGTGCTAGCGGGAAATCCTCCTGCAGGCTTCCACGACGGTGCCCCCTAAGCTGAGATGGATCTGTGGGGACCTGTAGGGGAAGGCCGGGGATGCTGAAGCACCGGTTCCTAGGTCCACAAAGGGGGAATCCTAAGGAGGGAGTCTGGGCTCAGGGCTCGGGATGACGTGCTCACAGAGCCGCCCCTCGGGACCCGCTCCCTCGGGGCACTGGGATCCCCACGGGGCCTTTCTCCCGCGCGGCCCCGGGAGCCGCGGGCAGCAAAACGCGTCACTTCCCCGCCTCGGGCTCCATTTCTGTTCACACCGCAGCTCGCATTTCCGAGCTTTGTGTCGCTTTCCTCGGCACCTGAACCGAGGGCGCGGACCTGGGGGCTGGGCGCCGCCACCGCCCCCGGGCCTGGGCACCTCCGCCCCCGGGCCTGGGCACCTCCGCCCCCGGGCCTGGGCACCTCCACCAACGGGCCTGGGCACCTCCGCCCCCGGGCCTGGGCACCTCCGCCCCCGGGCCTGGGCGCCTCCGCCCCCGGGCCTGGGCGCCTCCGCCCCCGGGCCTGGGCGCCTCCGCCCCCGGGCCTGGGCACCACCGCCCCCGGGCCTGGGCACCTCCGCCCCCGGGCCTGGGCACCTCCGCCCCCGGGGCTGAGCGGGGATCGCAGCCCTCGGTGAGGTGGGGGGGACCCCGGGCCGGGAGCGGGGATCGCAGCCCTCGGTGTGAGGGGGGGAGCGGATCCCGGGCCGGGAGCGGGGATCGCAGCCCTCGGTGGGGCGGGCGGAGCGGAGCCCGGGCCGGGAGCGGGGATCGCAGCCCTCGGTGGGGCGGGGGCGGGGGTGGGGCGGAGCCCGGGCCGGGAGCGGGGATCGCAGCCCTCGGCGGGGCGGGGGCGGGGTGGGGCGGAGCCCGGGCCGGGAGCGGGGATCGCAGCCCTCGGTGGGGCGGGGGCGGGGTGGGGCGGAGCCCGGGCCGGGATCGGGGATCGCAGCCCTCGGTGGGGCGGGGGCGGGGTGGGGCGGAGCCCGGGCCGGGAGCGGGGATCGCAGCCCTCGGTGGGGCGGGCGGAGCGGAGCCCGGGCCGGGAGCGGGGATCGCAGCCCTCGGTGGGGTGGGGCGGAGCCCGGGCCGGGAGCGGGGATCGCAGCCCTCGGCGGGGCGGGGGCGGGGTGGGGCGGAGCCCGGGCCGGGAGCGGGGATCGCAGCCCTCGGTGGGGCGGGGCGGAGCCCGGGCCGGGAGCGGGGATCGCAGCCCTCGGCGGGGCGGGGGCGGGGTGGGGCGGAGCCCGGGCCGGGAGCGGGGATCGCAGCCCTCGGTGGGGGGGCGGCGGAGGAAGGGCTCCACCCCAGCCCGACGAAGGCTCCGGCTCCGCCAGCCCCGCCCTCTCGCCGCAGCTGCCCTCCACCGCGCCCCGGGGCCGGGGCGGGCGCCCCCTCGCCGCACCCACTCCCCGGCCGGTCCCCTGGGCCCCGCCCTAGCAACGGCCCTAGCAACGCCGGGATCCTCCCCCGCCCCTGCCGGGTTCCGGCTCCCCGGGCCTCGGGACACGTGACTTCCGGGGGCGGGCCGGGGGCGGGGCGGAGGCCGGAAGGCGAGGCGTGCGTCACGAAGGCGCGACCCGGCAGTCGCGCGCGGAGCCCCGGCCGGCGCCATGGCCGAGTCTCCGGTCCGGGCCTGGGTGCAGGGCCCCGGCGTCGGGCGGAAGGCGTTCTGGTGTGCCTCGGCTCGCTGCTGCGTCCTCGACCTCCTCCGCAGACACTGCCGAGAACAGGTGAGGCCGCGCTCCGCGGCGGGCGCGGGAGGGCCCGGGGCTCGCGCGCGGCGTCTGCGGGACGCACCCATCGCCGGGGGCTCGGTGGCGGTGCGTCACCCCCTCCCGCCCCGCGCTCTTCCCGTCCCCCGAGCCCGAAGGGCGCGGTTGGGCCTGCAGCCTGACCCCGTCCGTGGGACGTGCGACGCCGTGTCCACCGGTCCATCCCACACCTCGGGAACTCCGGGCCCAGCCCGGCCCCCGGACGGTGACGGGGGGAAGCCGCTCTCCCCGGCCGAGGTCAGCCGTTTCCCCTTGTGGCTTACTGACGGCACGAGCCTTGGGTCTGTTATTTTGCAGCTTTTTTGAAAAATTACATTTAGGAAAACCTATCGGGGATTTCTTAAATTGGCTTTTACTTAATATCCAGGAAAGCAGCCTTTACTAACAGGGAGATACGAAACTTGTTCAGTTATCTGAAGCATTTATTTTTGCCAGTCCTGGGGCCTTGAACTCGGCCTGAGCACTGTCCCTGGCTTCTTTTTGCTCAAGGCTAGCACGCTGCCACTTGAGCCACAGCGCCACTTCCGGCTTTTTTTTTTTTTTTCGGTATCTGTGGTGCTGAGGAATCGAACCCAAGGCTTCATGTGTATGTGGCGAGCACTTTACTGCTAGGCCATATTCCCAGCCCCAAAACTCAGTCTTTAAAGACTTGCACCAGCTGGGCTCTGCTGGCTCATGCCTGTAATCCTAGCTCAAAATGTGGAAGTGGAACTGTGGCTCAAAGCACAAAAGATCAAGGAGAGTGCCCAGGTTCTGAGTTCAAGCTCCAGGGTTGGCACACACAAAGTCAGAAGTAGAGCTGTGGCTCAAGAAGTAGAGTGCCAATGTTGAGCAAAAAAGCTAAGGGACATCAGGTCCTGAGTTCAACCCTAGTACTGGCACAAAAAGCAAAACAAAGAGTCAGAAGATGGGGATTAAGGAATGAGGATTAAACAAATGGAGAGCAGAAGGGCTGAAGGCAATTGTCATAGTCAATATAAAAAGTGGAGCTAAGTAAGTGGAGAAGATGAATGGGGTTGGATGAGATGAAGGAGAATGACAGGTGACATTGATTGAGATACACTGTACTCACAAACTGAGATGTTGAACTGAAGCCCCCTTTGTGCCAACTACTTAAGGATAATTGCAAAATAAAAATGTTAAAAAAAGAAACCGTAAACAGAAATCAGAGGAATTGAGACCTTCAGAGTTACTGGATTTGAGCCCTGCATAGTCAGTCTCGTGGCATGGCCCTGATGATCTAGTAGAGACAGAGAAAGGAAACATTTTTATTTTCACCAGAAAGGACTGAAAGTTCTATAGTATCATGACTAGGTGACATTAGGACAAACTGTACCAAGAGTATCCTATGAAATAACTTTTCATAGTTTTCATTTTCAGTTCAACAAATGTGGATGGAACATAAGGTCTGTTTAGAACTGGCATGATAAGATACAAGTCATGTCTCTTCCTGTGAGAAACACTCTTGCCTCTAGGCCCAGTATTAGATGGTAAACACACACCCTTGTCCCTAGGATGTTCCTGTGGAGTGCTTCTTTGTGAGGTGCAATGGGGTCCTCGTTGGTAATGGAGATGCAGTGCAGCATGGAGCTGTCTATACCCTGGAGCCCAGACTTCGTGGTGGGAAAGGAGGTAAGACAGAGGGTGATGGCTTAGTCGACACATTTCTGCTCTTTAGCGGGATGTGTCAGTCTTTTGGATGTCTTGTGTGGAACTCAAGGCTTTGCATTTGCTAAGAAGGTGCTCTACCCTCTGAGTCACACTTTCAGTCCTTTGCACTGGTTGTTTTGTTTTCTGCTAGGATCAGTCTGGACTGTGATCCTTGTATTTATGCTTCCCACCATAGCTGGGAATACAGATGTCATCCACCTTGCTCAGTCTTCTTCTTTCTTTCTTTTTTTTTGTCGGTCATGGGGCCTGGGCGCTGTCCCTGAGCTCTTCAGCTCAGGGCTAGCACTCTACCACTTGAGCCATAGCACCACTTCCTCAGTCTTTTTCTTGAGACAATCTCACATTTTTTTGCTGTCCTGAAACCACAATCTTCCCTGTGTAGATGGGATGACAGGTGCATGCTCTCCTGGCCTAACTACTGGTTGAGATGGAGTCTTGTGAACTTTGGGTTGGTTCTTTTTTTTTTTTTTTTTTGCCAGTCCTGGGTCTTGGACTCAGGGCGTGAGCACTGTCCCTGGCTTCCTTTTGCTCAAGGCTAGCACTCTGCCACCTGAGCCACAGTGCCACTTCTGGCCATTTTCCATATATGTGGTACTGGGGAATTGAACCCAGGGCTTCATGTATACAAGGCAAGCTCTCTTGCCACTAGGCCATATTCCCAGCCCCTGGGCTGGTTCTTGAACCTTGAGGTAAGCCACCAGAAGCAGGATGGTGGTTTGGTTTGTTGTTGTTGGTGGTGGGAGGCCTTGAACTCAGGGCCTGGGCATTGTCTCTGGCTTCTTTTTGCTCAAGGCTAGCACTCTGCCACTTGAGCCACAGCGCCACTTCTGCCCTTTTCTATACATGTGGTGCTGAGGAATGGAACCCAGGGCTTCGCAAGGCAAGCACTCTTGCCACTAGGCCATATTCCCAGCCCGAGATGTTTTAATATAACAAGTTCATTGGTCTCTTTGGTAGACCAACTTGGTTTTACCTTATGAACTCTTTTATTACCACAAATTTTGAATATTTTCTTTTTATTCTTTTTTGAGAAATAAGGAATTGTGTGATACGAATTCCTTCCCTCCCTCTCTCTCCCTCTCTCTTCCTCTCTCTTCCTCTCTCTTCCTCTCTCTTCCTCTCTCTCCCTCTCTCTCCCTCTCTCTCCCTCTCCCCCCTCTCTCTCTCTCGCCCCCCCCGTCCCTCTCTCCCTCTCTCTCACCCCCTCTCCCCCAGTCCTGGGGCTTGGACTCAGGGCCTGAGCACTGTCCCTGGCTTCTTTTTGCTCAAGGCTAGCAATCTGCCACGTGAGCCACAGCGCCACTTCTGGCTGTTTTCTATTTATGTGGTGCTGAGGAATGGAACCCAGGCTTCACATATGCTAGGCAAGCACTGTACTGCTAGGCCACCTTCCCATTCTACCTTCTCTAGCCAGACTGCTCTTAAGCAATCTAGGCTCATCCTTAGGGGTAGTTAGATGAGGAAATATGACCATTATTCCATCCACCTTGATGAAGAAAGCTTTCAAACAATCAGATCTCTTAATCAAAATTGTGTCCTTGCTGTGGTTCCAGGGATAACCAAAAGTCATCTTAGGAAACAGAACTGCTTTTGCAAGTCGGAGCAGATTAAGGTTCTAGTTTTACTGACAAATCTAAGAGGGAAAAGATACTGAAAGAGTAAAAATAGACTATGAACTGTTCTTGGTGTTTCTTTGAGCACAAACCTGGGAATCCTTATGTTTCCCAGAATCTGAAATACTTGGGGTTTTAGAGCTGATGTCTCTGCCTGTAATCATCCTGATTCTTTGCGTTTTTTATTTTTATTTTTGCCAGTCCTGAGGCTTGAACTCAGGCCCTGGGCACTGTCCTTGAGCTTCTTTTGCTGAGGAATCAAATCCAGGGTTTCATGCATGCTAGGCAAGCACTCTACCACGAAGCCCACTTTCTCAGCCCTTCATTCTGATTTTTGAAGTTGCTCTTGCCTATAATAACAACCACAAATCTGTGTCTTGTGCTCTTTGGAACTGGCCATGTCCTTCAGAGCCTCAGTTGTACTGAACAGCATTTCAGAAATATGAAGTGAATGACAGAGGTGTGAAGTTGAGTTAGGTTACTAGCGCTTGGCCTGCTCCCTGGGGGGTTAGCACCTTGATGTCTGTCTATCAAAACCATGTAAGACGCCGTCGGTCTTAGCTTCATGGATTTGGCTGATGTGCATCTTTGAACACATTTTAACTTGTTTTTCCCTCATGCATTGGCGCAGGTTTTGGGTCTATGCTACGAGCTCTTGGTGCTCAGATTGAGAAGACAACCAATCGAGAAGCTTGCCGGGATCTCAGCGGACGGAGGTTACGAGATGTCAATCATGAAAAAGCGTAAGACAACAACTTAAAAAATTATTATTGGGCTGGGAATATGGCCTAGTGATGGTGTGATTGTCTCGTATACATGAAGCCCTGGGTTCGATTCCTCAGCACCACATATATAGAAAAAGCTAGAAGTGGCGCTGTGGCTCAAGAGGTAGAGTGCTAGCCTTGAGCAAAAAGAAGCCAGGGACAGTGCTCAGGCCCTGAGTTCAAGCTCCATGACTGGCAAAAAAATAAGTAAATAAAAGTAGGTAGGTAGGTAAGTAAGTAGGTAAGTAAAAGGAAGTAATTATACAAAGAGGTTACATTTCCACAAGTCTGGTTATGAGTACAATACATTGTGATCAGTGTCACTCCTTCCATTTTCCCCTATTTCCTCTTCTTGTCCCTACCTTCAAGTTTTGTAATTCACTTGTTAATATAATGTACATTGAATTTAATGACTGTTTGCTCACCCTCATTCCTGTGGCCCTCCTGTTCCAAACATATTTCTCCAAATGTGTTTCTGCTTCCTGGTGTTCATTTTGCTTAACAGTTCATTAGTTGTTCAGGGGAGTTACACCTTTAAATTTCTCTCCTTAGAATACCATCTTTTAGTCTGTTTGTGTTTATATATGTAAAACTCTGTTATCACATATGTTTATATTTGAATTTTTTTTCTTTTTTCATTCTTTTTTTTTTTTTTTTTTTTTGCCAGTCCCGGGGCTTGAACTCTGGACCTGAGCACTGTCCCTGGCTTCTTTTTGCTCAAGGCTAGCACTCTGCCACTTGAGCCACAGCGCCACTTCTGGCCTTTTCTATATATATGGTGCTGAGGAATCAAACCTAGGGCTTCCTGTAGAAGCCCTGCTGAAGCCCTCCTGAAGAGGCAAGCACTGTACCACTAGGCCAAATTCCCAGCCCTTGAATTTTTTTTTCTTAATATAGCAGTGTAGCCATGGCTATAGCACACACCTGTAATCCTATCTACTTCTGTAATCCTATTTACTCCAGAGGCTGAGATCTGAGGATCCCAGTTCAAAGCCAAACCAGGCAGGGAAGTCTTTAAGACCATTATCTCTAATTTACCAAAAATCAGGAAGTGGAGCTATTGCTCAATTGGTAGAACACTAGCCCTGATCCAGAAAGTTCAAGGACTTGTACCCAGGACCTGAGTTTAAGACCCGGGACTGGCATTAATTAAAAAGAAAGACAGTAGTGTACTTTTCTATCAATAGTAAGTTATGTATAAGCTATGCATATCTGTGGTATAGGTTGATCGCTTGATGTAGTCAGGAGACTGAACAAAAGACAGGAGGTTTTGCTGGTGAAACAGGGCAGGCTCGCTCTTATACAGTAAGCTGGGGATTAGTTGGTAGTGTTTTGTGCTGATAATGGGGCTTTAACTCTGGGCGCTCTTGTTTAGGTTTTTTGCTCAAGTCTAGCACTTTACCACTTGAGCCACAGCTCCACTTCAGGTTTTTGCTGCTTAATTGGAGTTATGAGTTTCACAGTTTGCTATCCTCAAATCTTAGTCTCCTGAGTAGCTAGGATGACAGGTATGAGCTGTTACTTGTGTTTTTATTGTTTTTTTGAAACTGGGTCTCATTGTGGTCTGAGTGGGATTGGAACTTGATATGTAGTCTGGGCTGGCCATAAGCTTCACAATCCTCCTGCCTCAGCCTCCCAATTGCTGGAGATACAGGTATGTTATCAGTGCTGGAGCAAGAACTATGGGCCTCTTGTGCTCACTGGGTTTTTTGTTTTTTGTTTCTTAAGGTTAGCATTCCACCTATTGAACCACTCCACTTCTGGCTTTTTGCTGGTTAATAGGAGATAAGAGTGTTTCAAATTTGTCTGCTTGGGCTGGCTTCAGATCTCAGCCTCCGGAATTGCTAGGATTCCAGGAGTCAGCCACCAGCACCAGCCTCCAAGCTTGTCCTTATAAGTTGGAATACAGTCTAAAGTAATGATAGAGTAACTGAGTTCAGTGATACAACTCTTCCTAGCATGCTCAAGGCTTTGGGTTTGATCCCCGTCTAAACAGAAATTACAGTAAATACACAGACTAGTAACAGCTATTATCGAGTGCTGTGTAGAGTGTGTAATTGTGTATGTTGTGCGTTTGTGTGACTGGCAGCCAGGCCGAGAGGTTTGTTTGCACCCTTGCCCAGTGGGCAAGGGTGCTTTGTGCTGTGACGTCAGCAGTAGTGCGTTTTCAGCTCCATTGCTGTCTGGGGCCCTGTTGTGCATGCAGTGTCGTTGATTGAAAGCTGTGTGATCCACGGCTGTGTGAGTGTGCATCTTGCCCACCCACTACATTATGTCTCCTCCTTTCCTAGCATGGCTGAGTGGGTGAAACAGCAGGCCGAGCGAGAGGCTGAGAAGGAGCAACGGCGCCTGGAGCGGCTGCAGCGCAAGCTGGCTGAGCCCAAGCACTGCTTCGCCAGCCCCGACTACCAGCAGCAGTGCCACGAGATGGCGGAGCGCCTGGAAGACTCTGTCCTCAAAGGTGAGAGTGGCTGCCTCGGTGGCACCTGGCGGCAGGCCGCCCTCACGGGCGTGCCGCAGCAGCTCTTAGACATTTCTGGAGAACCGAGGGCAAGCCTAAGACGTTTAACAGGGGAGCCTGCACTCGTAGCTCACGCCTGCATCTTAGCTGCCCAGGAGACCGATCTGAGGGTCACAGTTCAGCCAGCCCAGGCAGGAATGCCATTGAGATTCTTACCCCCAATTAACCACCAAACAGCTGCAAGTAGAATGGTGGCTCAAGTGGTGGCGTGCTGGCAGTGGGCACAAACAGAAGCTCATTGACGGTGCCCAGGCCCTGAGTTCAAGCCCCTCAAGCAGCACAATAACAGTTTGAAGACAGACTTCTGATTGCAGCACTTTTTACTGCCCACATGTTTAATAATTTCTTTGAACTCAGCCCTGACAGTAGAAATCTTGGTTGAATTTCTGGATAGGTATGCAGGCTGCCTCCAGCAAATTGGTATCAGCTGAGATTGGTGAGCCTCGGATACGGCCCCGCAGATCAAACGCAGACCATGGAGCCCCTGCAAGGAAAAGGAAGTGCTTGTGGTAAGAAACTTACCTTCCTTTTCACCCCAAGTTATCTTTTCAGTTTCCTTCTTGGTTGTCTGCACAGGGCCTTTTTGGGGTTGTAACAACTGTCCATGGAAAAACTCGAGCAGGGTTTCTGCTTAGATGCCATTAACAATGGAAGGACAGCTTTTCCTTCTAGTGAAACTTCACAAAAATGGCATCACAGGTATGGGTGGTGTTGAGTTTACTCTTCAGGACTTCCTGGAGAAAGCCTAACTGTGTGTTCCAGGTGCTTGCGTTCTCTCTGGCTTTGCACCATCATCACTGAGGATTCTGGTCACTTTGCCAGCCCTCTCCACAGCTTTGCCTTGTGGGTGGAAAGCACCATCCCTGCTGGTGCTTCTTAGGGTCCTCTCGGCCTTCTCTGTTCGCTTGGGCCACACTTTAGAGCATGTGAGTGCTTGTGCATCTGTTCCCTTGTTGGCCTCCCTCTGGGGGTACAGAGGGAACAGCCATCGGTCATGGGACTCCTGAATTCAGTTCTTGAGTCCAGCAGAGACTTTGCTGAGAGAAAGGTACTGGCATGGTTTGTACTTCCTCTGATGTCTGGTTTATTGGGATCTAGCTTATACACAGTAAAATGTATTTTTTTGATTGATCACACCCCCCACTTCCACCCCGTCAAGATTTATGTCATTTTCATGGGGGCTTTCATGGGGTTTCTTGGGCTGGCTAGGTACTTCCCTTCCCCCACTCCAGACTGGGAGCCAGTGGCCACCAGTGAGCTGTTTGTCGTTGTGGCTTAGTCTTTCCCAGCATGTCGCCACCCTTAGTTTCTGGCTAATTTTGCTCAGCCTGTGGTACTGTGTGAGATCCATCCAGAGTGAGTAGAAGAAGGTGAGTGAGTGGGTGGAAGGAGTGGGTAGTTAGGTAAGTAGGTAGGTAGATGGATAGGTAGTTACGTAAGTAGGCAGATGGATGGAAGTGTGGGTAGTTAGGTAAATAGGTAGGTGGATGGATGGGTAAGTGGCTAGGTAGACCGATGGGTAGTTAGGTAAGTAGGTAGATGGGAAGTTAGGTAAGTAGGTAAGTGGAAGGATGGGTCTGTTAGGTACGTAGGTAGGTAGATGGGTGGGTAGTTAGGTAAGGTGAGTGAGTGGGTGGGTGGAAGGATGGGTAGTGCGATAAGTAGATAGGCTGACGGGTGGGTAGGTAGACCCTTTGGGGTCTTTGGAAAGGTCGGCTCCCACCTGTTGAGGCTTTCCGGCTTTGTGCCTCTGGAATGCCTTCCTCTGCACTTTACCCGTTCTCTATGTCATAGCACGTGCACTTACCATGTTTGCACAGAGTCCATTTTCTGGACAAGCAGCCTCCCTGTTTGAGCAGAGGTAACAAAAACGTGTGGTGCTTCTCTGTTGCTTCTGGCAGGTTGGGAATGGAAAGCCTGGAGACGGCGGAAGTGTCCTCAGACGAGGACAGTGATGCAGCACCCACTGCGTCAGGACTGAGCTGCTCCTCTGCTCCAGCAAGTGGCAGTGGCAGCGCTGAGACGGCAGCCGAGCTCCCCTGCGGTTCTCAGAGCGTGGGAATGCCGAGCGCGGGCTCCGTGGCGCCGGCAAACCCCCCGAGTCAGATGGCTGACCCCGCGGAGGACATGTCGGGAGACTCCTGCACGGGAGAGGCACCCTCCGCAGAGGGCAGGGTGGAGGAGTTGGGTAGAGAAGCAGAGGCCACCCCGGGGAGAAAGGAGACAGAGCCTGCAGGAGATACAGCTGTCACCAGACTGGCGAAGGGTCACGAGGCAGAAGAAGTCACTGATGGAGGCAGGCCTGCCGTGGTTGAGCCTGAGGAAGACATTCCCAAACTGGAGGAGGGCCAGTCGGGACACACTGTAAGTACTTTAAAATTGGGGTCCATATCTAAACCAAACCTATTTGAACTCCACAATAAGTCATAGCTTACAAATGTGCTGCCAGTCACTGGTGGCTTATTTGAAGGCAACCTGGGCAGAAAGGTCTTTTGAGACCCCATCTCCAAAGTAATCAGCAAAAAGCTGGGCAAGAGGCATGGCTCGGATGGTAGAGCACCAGCTAAGGGAACAGGCCAAGCAAATGTGGGGCCCTGAGTCCAAACCTGGTGCCACCAAAATTTGAGAGAGAAAGTGTGTTTTTCCCCATGAGTCGCTTAGTGCAAGGCTTGTTTCATACTTGAGTTTATGGTGTTCTGCCCCTGGAGGGCGTCCTGTGGCACATTTCATCAGCTGTGAGCGGCTGCTTTTAGCACTTGGCAGGGCCCACATGGCCTTGAGCTCAGGATCTTCCAATCTCAGCCTCTGAGAGCTGGAATTAGGGAGTGTGCCACCACACCCTGCCTGTTTTTCACGTTAGCCTCTGAAGTCAAGTATACATCGCAGTGCTTCCATTCTTCAGTAATACAGTAGTAGCAAGGCTACGTTATGGTATGGTGAGTGACGCCGTAGATGAATGAGATGTGCCCACATTTCTGGGCACATTGATTGTCTCATTTTTCTGATGTATGACAGTTTGAAGGCTGGGCGCTGGTGGCTCATGCCTGAAGTCCTAGCTACTCAAGAGGCTGAGAGCTGAGGAGTGAGGTTCAAAGTGGGCAGGAAACTCCAGTTAACCACCAAAAAAGCAAAGTGAGGCCATGGCTTAAGCAGTAGAGTTTGTCATTTCATTCTAAGCCTCACACTCAGCCTTTTAGAAAAGTCATTTTAATTGTACAAGCTCCCAGAACTACATGATTATTTACTTTCTTCTGTGTAATGACTTCAGCAAAAATCTGTTTGCTATGTGAGCTAATGATTTGCTTTTTAGAAAGCTGGGCGTCTTGGTTTGCTTTGGTGGACACAGGGCCCTCTGATGTCCCCAGTAATAATGAAAAGCGCATAGGTAGCCCACATTTGTCATCTTAGACATGATTGTTTTTTTCTGGTCCTGGGGCTTGAACTCAGGGCATCTTTGCTCAAGGCTGGTTCTCTACCTCTTGAGCCACAGGCTCCACTTCCAGCTTTCTGGTGGTTAATTGGAGTTTCCTGCCTAATCTGGCTTGGAACCCGATCCTCAGGTCTCAGCCTCCTGAGTAGCTAGGATTAAAGGTGTGAACCACAGGTGCCCAGCCAGACAAGTGATTTCTATGTTGTATGTTTCAGTAGGTACTTATTCTGACCGAAGTTTTGGGAAAAGGAATAAAGAACAGTGAAATACAAGCTGGTTTTATTTTCATTGTTAACTTTGGAGATTTGTTCTTAGTATTGTAAAAGCTGTTGTATTTATGACAACCAAATATAAACCTCCAAAAATGTAAGATTATTGGGCTGGGGATATAGCCTAGTGGCAAGAGTGCCTGCCTCCGATACACGAGGCCCTGGGTTCAATTCCCCAGCACCACATATACAGAAAACGGCCAGAAGCGGCGCTGTGGCTCAAGTGGCAGAGTGCTAGCCTTGAGCGGGAAGAAGCCAGGGACAGTGCTCAGGCCCTGAGTCCAAGGCCCACGACTGGCCAAAAAAAAAAAAAAAAGATTATTGTTTTAGAATCTGGCTATACATTGCACTCGAAATTCACTCCTTCTTGATAGCTTAAAATAAAATGTTTTGAGTGTTTGTTTCTAAGTTCATAGATAAAAGTTTAGCTTTTACGGAGTACTGGTGACTCACATCTGTAATCTTAGCTACTCAGGAGGCTGAGATTTGCAGACCAAGGTTCAAGGCCGGCTCTTGCAGAAAAGTTTGTGAGCCTGTGCTCCAGTTAACCACCAGAAAACTTGAAGTGGCTCTGTGGCTCAAAGTGGAAGAGCGCTAGCTTTGAGCAAAAGAGCTCAGGGACAGCGCCCAGGCCCTGAGTTTGATTGAGCTACTGACCCCCCCCCCAAAAAAAAAAAAAGTTTCCGTTTTTATGTAAATGTGTGACTGTGTACCCAGTGGAGGAGTGGCTGATTGCATGTGCTCCTTGAGAGGGAGTTTGGTAAAGCTTAACTCAGCACTGAGCCTGTGGTAAATGTTTCCTTTTGCCCGCAGGGTCCTGGGCAGGAAGTGCTGGACTTGTTGGCCTTTGGCAGTGCGTCGGAGCTGGAGCTGCTGGGGCTGGAAAGGCTCAAGAAAGAGCTGACGGCGCTGGGGCTGAAGTGCGGCGGCACCCTGCAGGAGCGGGCGGCCCGGCTCTTCGCCGTCAGGGGGCTGGCCCGGGAGCAGATCGACCCGGCCTTATTCGCCAGGCCTTCGAGAGGAAAGAAGAAATGACTGTCACCAGGGCTGTCCTGGGTCATCGGCCACACAGCCTGCCAGCTGTGGCCGCGTGGCGACCGGTCGTCCCCATGACATTAAAGCCGACGCTTCAACACCTCCCTGTTCCGATGGCACGCATCGAATCACTGTGAGAAACCACATTGGGACCTGAAGTTCTCTTTGTTGGAAGTTTTGTATAAAAATTTTAGTGTCTTACATGTAGTACTCTTGATTTTTGTCTGTGGTTATCATGTATCACTTAGGAGTTTTTCCTTCTGACCAAAGTATCAGGTTCGTACATGTAGAGTTATTCACCACAGTCCCCTTTTGCCTTTTTCCTGCTGGTTCTCGGGCTTTAACTCAGGGCCTGGTGCTGTTCCTGGGTGCTCTCCCACCTGAGCCACAGCTCCACATCTGGATCCTTGGTCGTGAGTTGAAGGTCAGCGTCTCAGACTTCCCGGGTCGGCCGCAGGCCGTGGTCCTCAGGTCTTGGTGGAGTCCGTCTGAACCCCGTGTGCAGAGCCGAGCCGGGCGTGGGCCATGCGTCCTGCGGACCCCGACGGGCCTGGTCCGATGCACGCCTCCTCGGGCATTGTCGTTCTCCTGGGCGCTGGCCTCCAGCCGGGAGCGGGGGCCGGGAGCAGGGGCCGGGAGCAGGGGCCGGGAGCGGGGAGCCGGGAGTGGGGGGGCCGGGAGCGGGGGGCCGGGAGCGGGGCCTCCTCACAGTTGAGCCCGCACCTGGACTTGACCTGCCCCTCTCAGACGCGAGGGCAGACGCTTCATGGCCGCCCTCGGCTGTAGGAGGCCTCGGGCTCCTTCCTCCGACTCAGTGAGTGGCCTGTGAGACCCCCGCCGCGCCCCTCTCCCCTCTGACCTTTGCCCTTCCGCACCCAGCTGCAGAGCCTGTCCAGCTTTCCCGGCCCGAGCCGCACAGCTCAGCTGACTGGCCCGCCGGTCCTCCGCGTCCCCCCCAGGTTTTCACCGGGTGGGAGCCCTCCCTCCACGCCCGGCCTTGCCCGCCCTTCCTGCCCGCGTTCCTCCCTGTGCCCTCACTGCTGCTCTGCGCTCTTGCTGGTCATGGACGCCCAGGACAGTTGTGCCTGCTTCACACCGAGTGAAGACCTCTGTGCTGTGCTTGATAAGCCAGCAAACACAAGTCCAGACACAGTCACCCTTCACGTGCGGAGCCTGCCCCTGGGCTGCGCGCCGAGCCAGGGCGGACCGGGCAGCCAAATGGCCGGAACTGGAGGGCCGTGGCCGGCGGTCTGCTCGCCTGCTGCCAGGCGGGAGGTGGAGACCCGACCCCGAGGCCCGGGAGGGAGGGAGGGAGGGAGGGAGGGGAGCGGGAGGTGGAGACCCGACCCCGAGGCCCGGGAGGGAGGGAGGGAGGGAGGGGAGCTGGAGGTGGGAGACCCGAGGGGGGGGCCACACAGGGCAAAGGGGAGCGAGGACTTCTTGCGGCCAGCAGGGGCCACTGCGCAGGAGAGCCAGTGTGGGGCGTCGCCGCGCCCGGGGCTCGGGTTTGGGTTCAATGGATCAGCCCACCCCACCAGCGCTGCCCGGCCGGACCTGGAGATAACATGCCATCGCCCCGAGCATTGGTCCTGAGCATTCATTCACCCCGAGCACTCTCCCCGAGCCCTCGCCCTGTGCATTCTCCCCATGCATTCACCCCGAGCATTCTCCCTGAGCCTTCGCCCCGTGCCTTCGCGCATGTTCAGCCTCCGCTCGGGCGCAAGGTGTGCCCGGGTTTGGTTGGCTTCGCCCACTTTGGCCGAGCTCACCGGGTCCTGAAGGGACCAGGCGGTGGGGGCGGCTCCAGCAGGGGCGCCGCGGGGCTGGGCTGCGGGTCTGCAGCTGCCCCGGGCCTCCTGTAGCCCTCCGGAGGGAACCGGGAGCCGGGCCGCAGGCAGGGAGGGGAGCTGGGTCCTCCCGCCGACTGCCGCCCTCGGTGACCCCTCGCTCCCGCTGGGAGCCCAGCCGGGGCAGGCACCCCGAGAGGCCCCCCAGGGTTCTCAGCGATAGCCGGCGACCCGTGTCCTGGACAGACTCGGGGCTGCCCCGCCTTCCTTAGGCTCACTCCTTGCCAAGCGCCAGCACGGCGATCGCTAGCTGGCTGGCTGGATCGTGAGCTCGCGTGGACGGCTGGATCGTGAGCTCGCGTGGACGGCTGGATCGTGAGCTCGCGTGGACGGCTGGAAGCTCTTCCTTCTGGAACTTCTCCAGACCCGCCGGTGGATGGAGGTGGGCTCAGCGGTGGAGCGCTTGTCCAGCGGGCGCCAGGCCCTGGTCCACCCCAGCACCACAAGCGATTCCAGACTGACTGAGCCCTGCTGGCCCCCGGCTCGGTCCCTGCTTGCCATCGGCTCTGGGGGAGGCTGGGCGGGAGGACTGCAGTGGAAGGCCTTCCCCGGGCCACAGCGGGAGCGCCCATCTGAGCACAGCAGCAGCAGTAGCCCGCACCAGAGGCTCACCCTGCCATCGCAGCTACGCGGGAGGCTGGGATCTGAGCACTGAGGTCTGAAGCCGGCCTAGCTAGGACAGTCTGTGAGACTCTCCATCTTGAGTTAAGTAGCAAAAAGCTACCAGGGGGCTATGGCTGCAGTGGGAGCGCGGCAGCCCTCAGTGGGAAAAAGCTGAAGGGAGAGTACGCAGGCTCTGAGTTCAAGCCCTAGCACTGGCACAAAATAAATACAATTTAACAAGGGTTAGGGTGTGGCTTAAGCAGGAGGTAGAGCATCCGCCTAGCATGAAGGCTGAGTTCAACCCCCAGTACCAAATATATATATATATATATATAAGACTGTGCACTCCTTCCCCTTGTCTGTATGTGGAGACCAAGGCGTGAGCGCAGCCCAGCCCTCTGGGGCAGGGAGTGGCAGTCTGAGCTCCAGCTTGCGGGGTGCCTCAGAAGTGAATGGCAGCTGGGGGGGGCCTTGCCCTGGGGCTCACCACATGTTCTGACCTCTGCTCTGTTGCGTCTACCCCTCCCCATGGCGCTGAGTCACCCGCAGGGTGGCCGGGATGACTCGGCCGGCCCTCAGCCTAGAGGCGGGAGGCACCCACGCCCGGAGGGATGACACCAGCGGACCCCTGTGCCCTGGCCTGTCCAGCCCGCGTTGAAGAGCTCCGGGCTGGAATCTGGAGCGAACGGGGCCCCACCCAGGAGTGGCCACCTTACTGCCCGGCCACGCTTATCACCCAAGTTCTGCTGAGTAAACATCTTCCTGGGTGGGGCCTGGCCTTCTTCGCCAGCTCCTCGGTGGAGGGTGACGGACAGGTGCTGGGGAAATGTGGATTGAGTGAACTGTGGGTAGGATTAGCTTGTCTAGAAGCAGCCCAGTCTCCGGGACTGGGAGATTGCTGGCCAGCGAGGTGTGGGTGTCCGGGCCCCTGCCTGGGCCCGGTGACCTTGCACGAGATGAGTGTGTATGTTGGGGCCTCGCGTTCCCTTCTGGGGATGGGAATGGGGCTTGGGTGGCCGCAGGCTGAGTTGGACTGGGGTGGGGGCGGCGGCAGAGGCCTTTGCTTACTCCCTGCGTGGATCCTTTGGAGGAGGGTGGAACTGAAGGTTCCTCCTGGGAACTGAAAGCCCCAGGGCTTTAGCCTCCAGGATGCAGGACGCAGAGGCCAGGGTGGAGGCGGTGTGTGTGCCTGGGGTCTCCCACAGGCTGGGGCCTGGCTCCAGGAAGGCACCCCGCTTTGGCAAGTGAAGGAGCAACAGCAGATTTTGGTGCAGTTAGAGGACAGAAGCAGGGAAGGTCCTCCAGGCTGACCTGGTTCTTCGTGGCCTGCAGTCTGGAGGTCCTTCTCACTTGGGCTCTATTTCCTGATGGAGAAGCCCTGCCACTCCTAGGCCTGGACCAGGGTGGGTCACAGAGGTACTCTTCTTGAATGCATTCTCTCTCTCTCTCTTTTTTTTTCCCTTTCCTTTCCTTCTTTTTTTTTTTTTTTTTTTTTGCCAGTCCTGGAGCTTGAACTCAAGGCCTAGGTGCTATCCCTGAGCTTTTGTGCTCAAGGCTAGTGCTCTACCACTTAGTGCCACTGCTCCACTTCTGTTTTTTAGGTGGTTAATTGGAGATAAGAGTCTCATGGACTTTCCTGCCCCGACTGGCTTTCAACTGTGATTTTCAGATCTCATCCTCCTGAGTAGCTAGGATGACAGGTGTGAGCCACCAGCACCATCACTAAATTGCAGTAGAGTATTATTAAGAGCAGGGAGCAGGCAGAAAGAGTTTTACTCTTTTTTTTTTCCAGTCCTGGGACTTGAACTCAGGGCCTGAGCACTGTCCCTGGCTTCTTTTTGCTCAAGGCTAGCACTCTGCCACTTGAGCCACAGCGCCACTTCTGGTTTTCTGGTGGTTAATTGGAGATAACAGTCATGGACATTCCTACCTAGGGTGGCTTTGAGCCTCGATCCTCAGATCTCAGCCTCCTGAGTAGCCAGGATTACAGGCGTGAGCCACTGGTGCCTGGCAAGAGTTTTACTCTTAAAATCAATCACTATCAAACTAAGTACTGTGTGTATTTTTACTATTCTAGTCTAGTTTTCTTTAAATTTGACTTTTTCTTCCAGTTTGTATGACAAAATAAATTAGATTTTTGGGGCCTGGGAATGTGGCCTAGTGGCAAGAGTGCTTGCCTCGTGTACATGAGGCCCTGGGTTCAATTCCCCAGCACCACATATACAGAAAATGGCCAGAAGTGGCGCTGTGGCTCAAGTGGCAGAGTGCTAGCCTTGAGCAAAAAGAAGCCAGGGACAGTGCTCAGGCCCCGAGTCCAAGGCCCAGGACTGGCCAAAATAAATAAATAAATAAATAAATAAATGAGATCATTGCTAGCAGTCATGCATGCTGTAGTTCACTCTTCCTGGCCATTATGTGGCTAAACTTGCTCGTCAGGTTCTGCTTAGCTTGTGGAGGCCGGGCTTGTGTGGGGCTGCTTCTTGTTTAAATAGCACAAGTGTAAGGGACGGTTGGCATTTTGCCTTTTCCTTAGGATTAGGTGGCGTGTTGTCCTTGCTGTACTGGCACTATGTCAGATTCTTTGTTACTACCATTCTCAGGTCAGTGCATCCTGTATAGCACACTAGCAATAACTCCAGAACTACAGAAAACACTGTTCTGAGTCAATTCATTGTCTAATGACTATACATGTTGAAATTGCAGTATAACTGTAAATGTGTATATCTAACACATACACATTTAAAAATTTTAAGTATTTTCTCTGGACCAAACTGTTTGTGTGTGTGTGTGTGTGTGTGTGTGATAAGCGTGTGTGTTTTCTGTGATAGTATTTCCTTCAAGTGAAACTTCACTTGAACAGTGACTATTTACCAAGCTTAGAGTGAAAATAAATCGATAGGAAATAATACAAATATTGGTGAAACACAACTGTAGTAGGAGTCCGATTTTATACGTCTAGGACTTACCATGTTTTATTTGAAATCATTGTCTTAAGGTTTTGTTCAAAAGCAATAAACTTTGAATATAATAGAAACAATGCAGTCGGGCTTGGGAGGGAGCCCTGAGCGCGGCCGGCGGGGAGCCCTGGGGTTTGATCACACACCCCCAAAGGCTCTCCCAGAGGCGGCCAGATGCTGCCCGGCTGGGCGGCCCTAGAGGAGGCCGAGGTGCGGGAGGGGGTGTGGGCCGCACCTTCCCCGGGGAGCCAGCGGGAGGGGTGGGGCCGGCCCCCTCCGCCCCAGCGCGGAGCTGAGCGCTGATAAGGAGCGGAGGCTCGGCGGGAACACCTCCCCCAGCAGGACAGGCTTCATCCCAGGGTGCACACGCAGCCCCATCTGCATGGTGACGGCGTGCGCAGCACCTTCCACGGCCTGTCGGAGGTGGGCATCCTGTCTGCCTGTGCTGTCCTCACCCTCTGGTGATTAGGGAACAGCATGATGGCACGGGTCGTCAGAGCCCCCCACCCCCCGGCCCCCACCCCCCTCCCTCCCACACTGATGAACTCTACCCCAGCCGGGCTGTTAAGAACTTTCCATTCCCAGAGGTCAGGCATGAGACCCTAGCTGCTCAGGAGGCTGAGGTCTGAAGACCACAGTTCGGAAGCCAGCCTGGACAGGAAAGCCCTTTACCAGCAAAAATCTGGAAGTGACGCTGTGGCTCTAGTGGTAGAGCACTAGCCTTGACCCAAGAAAGCTCAGGGGCAGTGCCCAGGCCCTGCGTTCAAGCCCCAGGACACACACACACACACACACACACACACACACACACACACTTCTCATCTGTAGCAGGGCACGGTGGTGGTAAACCTGAGTTCCAGCCCCCCCCCCCCCCCACGTATGCATGCATCTATAGTCCACGGCAGCGAGGAGAGAGGACTGTGGATGCTCTCACCGCACAGACATGGTTCGTTTTAAAGGAGGGACAAGTTAAAAATCCTGACGTACTCATCACACAGTGTAACGTTGGTCACACTGAGCCCCATCGATACAATTGTGAGGCAGCAATTATACTTATTTCTTTAATTTGGGAAGCCTTTCTGCCCAGAACAGGGAGATCCTAGAGAAAGGCTATCGGGCAGTTGGGCAGGGAGAGAAGGGCCGTTACCCGACCCCTTCTCTCGCACCGGCCCTGCGGAGTCACAGGCTGGCATCCCCTGTGTCTGCTGGGCAGTCTTGCCAGGCTGGGGTATTCGCAGAGAGGGTGCTTCTCACAATCTGCCCCTGAGCCAAGTACGGCTGGCTTTCCAGCCTTAAGCCGGTGTACAGCCTGGTGTTAGAGCGCGGGCCTCAGCATCTACGTGACCTGGGCCCCACGTCCACTGCAGAGGAGAAGACCGTGTGCGTGCTGACCGCGACCTGGCCCCACGTCCACTGCAAAGGAGAAGACCGTGTGCGTGCTGACCGCGACCTGGGCCCCACGTCCACCGCAGAGGAGAAGACCGTGTGCGTGCTGACCGCGACCTGGGCTCCACGTCCCCTGCAGAGGAGAAGACCGTGTGCGTGCTGACCGCGACCTGGGCTCCACGTCCCCTGCAGAGGAGAAGACCGTGTGCGTGCTGACCGCGACCTGGGCCCCCCCGTCCACTGCAGAGGAGAAGACCGTGTGCGTGCTGACCGCGACCTGGGCTAAGGCCTCCTGTCTCAGGGCAGGAGTACTTGACAAGCACGCATGCGGTCCTGGGTTCAATCACCATGAAAAGGATCTCTTGTCTCTAATTTCTTGTTTATTTTATTATTTGTCATGTCCGTTTCTTTCTTTATTGCTCCCTCCCTCCCTCCCTCCCCCTATTCTTTCTTGCATTGATACCAAGGATTAAAATCTCATTCAGCTTTCTTGCTCATGGCTGATACTCTACCACTTAAGCTATGCCTCCAGTCTGGCTTTTGGCTGGCTAACTGGGGTTTCAGCCCCCAGAGCAGGTATGATTACAGGTTTGAGCCAATGGGGCCTGGCTTTATTTCATATTTCTTAGCAAAAGAAAAAGGTTCAAGCTGGGTGCTGGTGGCTCACCTCTGTAATCCTAGCTACTCAGGAGGCTGAGATCTGAGGATCACAGTTCAAAGCCAGCCTAGGCAGGAAAGTCCAAGAGAGTCTTATCTCCAATTAGCCACCAAAACAAAACAAATCAAAACAAAACAAAACAAAAAAACCCAAACACCTTAAACAGCTGGAAGTGGAGCTGTGGCTCAAGCGGAAGAGCACCGGCCTTGAGCAAAATGCTCAGGGACAGCACCCAGGCCCTAAGTTATCTTCTTGTCCATCTCCTCCTCCTCTTTTTCCTCTTCCCCTCTTCTCCGTCTTCCCTGCTCCCTCCAATGCTCCCTGAGATTATTTGCCAGGCACTGGGCTCAACATGATTGCAGGGTGGCTCAAGAGTAGGCTATTCAGAGACGGGCATATCTCTCCATGATGTCAGGAGAGAAATGACGTGGTCAGAACATGAGGGAAAGACTTTCATGAAGGAAAGATTTGGGACTGGGAAGGTGGCTTAGTGGTAGAGTGCTTGCCTAGCATGCATGAAGCCCTGGGTTCGATTCCTCAGTACCACATACACAGAAAAAGGAGGAAGTGGTGCTGTGGCTCAAGTGGGACTGCTAGCTAGCCTTGAGCAAAAGAAGCGAAGACAGTGCCTAGGCCCTGAGTTCAAGCCCCAGGACTGGCAAAAAAAGAAAAAAAGAAAAGAAAAGAAAAAAAGAAGAATAAAGGAAGGAAGGTTTATGTGTGAGCGTGGGGATAATTCTAGCAGACACAGCTCTGGGTTCCATTCCTACTGGAAAAGAACAAACAAGATGGCACAAAACACCTCCGCAGAGGACCAACCCGGGCCTACGCTGGCGTCCGGGAGTCTTTAGGCCCCGTGTCCCCAAGTGACTCCAGGGGTGCTTCCCCACAGAACCCAGCTAGCCCGGAGAGGGGGGCAGGGAACAGGGGGGTGAGGGCAAGTTGTGGGGGGCTGAGGGAAAGAGGGAGGGCCGTTCCCCGGCCCAGGGGCAGCCCGTGGAGGCTCTGCTATGACCAGGCCAGGCCAGCAGGCTGAGACGCGGCTTCCTGGGACGGAGACCTGGGCCTCGGGCCGGGTCCCAGCTGACGAGCAGTCAGCAGGCAGAGCCGCGTGTACCTTCTGCAAAGCACCCCGGCAGCTACTCTTGGGGCACCTACGACATGGAGGAAAACAAAGTCTTCACAAACTTGAACACACCTCCACCCCAACAACGCAGGGTCATAAAATCTGTCACTAGTGGGCACGGAGAGAGGGCCTGACTTTCTTTTCTCTTCTCCAAACATTTTCCCTCCCACCCAGACAGAGGAGCTGCTTCTCACGCCTGCCCGACCCCGGGTCAGACCCGACTGCAGACGCGCAGGCCCAGGGCCGGGCCCCTCCTCCGCATGACAAAGGTGCGCTGCCCTGGAAGAGGCGTCTGTCTGTTGTAAAAGTCACCCAATCCACATCCCTGACTCTAGTGGCTGATAGCTAATTGCCCAATTACTTTATTGTCCCAGCAGAGCGCTTGGGCTGCTGGAATCCACATTCAGGAACTGGGCCCAGCTGCAGGAGTCTGAAGGATTTGTCCTCTGTCTGTCTGTCTGTCTGGTCTCATGCCTCATTGCCCCCGCTTGGCCTGACCCTGGCCTAGTGTGCTTAGAGTGATGGATAAGCCCGCTGGTTTCACAGGGCCAGACAGGCTGCGGACAAAACGTAGTCTGAGGTTGAGGAAGCCACCTTCAGAAGCCCGAGGGCAGGAGAATGGCCTGGATGGTGAGCTTCCTGGAGGAAGCAGGAGGAAGAGGCTGTCCTTCACAGGCAAGCTCCCTGTGGGCAGCACCCCCAGATGCTTCGCGTAAGAGGAAGGGGCCTCCGGGTACCTACTGTGGGCCACCTATGTGGGCTTCCAGTGAACCCCGCCCACCAAGACCTCCACACAGCACAGGCCTCGGAGCCCTATGCCAGGACCCTCCGGAGGCTGGACGCTGGCCCGTGGCTCCAGCGGGTTCCGGATGGGGCTGGGTCCGGATCTGGAAGCACAGCAGGCGGTCTGGGAATGCTGGCACAGAGCCGGTTCCCATCTAGCGGATCCGCCGGGCATCTGCAAGTCAGGGAGGCAGCGGGCCTGGGACAGCTGGTTCCTGCTGTCCCCTGATAGTGCCTTGGCACCAGGTCCACCCAGGCTGGGCTAGCCACAGGGGTCAAGGGTGGCAAAACCTTGCAGACGGGCCAGAAAAGCTTCCCAGGCCCCAGGGTCCCAGGTCGCCTGTGAATGTGGCGCCTCCGCACCTTTTGGCCTGATTTGAGGCACAAATGTTTGCATCAAGTAAATCCTTTCCTGCTAATCACTTGCAAAGAAGGCCACGTTTGTCACCAAGAGGGCCTGCTTGAGCAGGATGCAGGGCGGGGTGGGGACGATGCTTCCGGGGTCTTCCATCTCAGGGATGCGAGCTCCAGGATGGGATTAGGTTTTGTTTTGTGTTGCAGTGTGTGGTGCTCCACCACTGAGCTGCATGCACCCCGGCCCCCAAGGAGAGCGTTGAATTGCCCCTTGCAGAGTACAGCTTCCTTGGAAACAGGTGGGAAGGAAAAGCAGGCAGAGAAGCAGCTGGTCCAGGTTCTGAGTCTCCGATTCCCTGTCCTGGGTCGGCTGTCAGGAGTTCGGCCTTCCGCCCGTCTGTGCCTATGTATGAGCACGACCCAATCCTTGTGCCTTTTCCTTTAGACAACCCTAGCTCTGGCACTAACTCGCTGCCTGACCTTGGGCAAGCCATGCAAGTTTTATGTCTTGGTTTATTTATCAACAAAGTGGACACAGTGACAACCTCCTCTCCAGGCTACTGTGAACAGTTAACAATGCCAAGGGAGTGTGGTCCATCTGTAATCCCAGCACTCAGAAGGCGGAGGCAGGAAGACTGAGGTTCAAGGCCCCCTGGGCTGCACAAGACACTAGACACAAGACCATGACTCACCAAACCCCCCCAAACAAGATCAAGACAACAATGTATAGATGAATCTACGTGTGTGTATATGTCTTATACACATAGTTATATATACTACATATATCTGTGTGCATATATATCTCTGTGCCTGTGGGACTTGAACTCAGGGCCTGGGCTCAGTCCCTGAGCCTCTCTGTGCTCAAGGTTAGTGCTCTACCACTTGGAGCTGCAGCGCATTTCCAGTTTTCTGGTGGTTAATTGGAGATAAGAGTCTCATGATGGGGGCGGGGGTAGTGGTGAGAAATGGAGAGGGGGGAGGTGGGGAGGGGGGATGAGGGAGGAGGTAAGAAGTTGGATAAGAAAAGTATGCACTGCCTTATATATGAAACTGTAACCCCTCTGTACAGCACTTTGACGATAAAGAAGTGAAAACAAAAAATCTCATGGCCTTTCCTGCCTGGGTTGGCTTTGAACCTCTATCCTCATAGCTCAGCCTCCTGAGTAGCTAGGATTACAGGTGTAAACCAACCGTGCCAGGTCTCTTTTAATTTTAAGCCTACTCCCACTTACTACTAAAACCCCTCTGTATATATGCATATGTAAAACCATGTGCAAATGGTTGCATCCAAATGAGTGTCTATATGAATATGTATGTGGTGGAAGTTTGACGCTCATCCAGAGGAAATTCTGCCCTTAAGAACGAGAAGGTTCTCTCTGTCTGGAATGCATTAGGAAGGCAGCAGAGATGACTGGAGAAACCACCGCCATTAGGCCAGAGTGCCCCAATTCTGAGGGCAGGGGGGTGACCCTGCCCAAGGTCAGGCAGCGAGTTAGTGCCAGAGCTAGGGTTGTTGAAAGGAAAAGGCACAAAGATTGGGTCGTGCTCATACATAGGCAGAGACGGGCGGAAGGCCGAACTCTTGACAGCTGACCCAGGACAGGGAATCAGAGACTCAGAACCTGGACCAGCTGCTTCTCTGCCTGCTTTTCCTTCCCACCTGTTTCCAAGGAAGCTGTACTCTGCAAGGGGGGATCCCTTGATGCTCCATGAACCTGTGTGCCTTTGCCATCCCTATGGGACCCCAGGAATGGAGGCTGTCAGGCGGGCTTCCTCCTGCCCACCCTCAGGTCCCAGAGCCTGGAGGGGTCTCTAGGGACTGCTCACCTAGGCAGGTGGCTTCCTTGTGGAAGATGCACTAGAGGCCATTCCAGCCACTTCGGGCTGTTGGATCTGTGTTCCCAGCTTGGAACGGTGGGGGTGAGTGTTCAAGACATGTGTGCTGTTTTGGTTCCTGTTTGTTTTAGGAAAGCCACAGCCCTGAGAATGCAGAATTAAGATAGATGATAATGCTGACAGATCCTTCTAGAGTGCTTACGAAGCTCAGGCACTGGGCTAGACACCTTGGTCGTATTCACTCAGTCTTATACCAACCCCACGAACTAGACCCTGTCCTTGCCGCCCTCCTTCGGCTGCGCGGAGGCGGCTCTGGGGCTGGGGAGGGGCTGGCAGGCCCGATTTGGATGCAGTTGGTTTGGAGCATGACGCCCTGGAGCTGCCACCTCGTGGGGCCCTGACTGCACAAGCCTCTGGGCAGCGCTGGCCTCGGCTCTCCATGCGCCCACCCTGTGTTCTGTGTCAGAGCGACCCAGGCAAGTTCTGGTGGTGGAGCCGGCTTCGAGGTGGACCCTCTCAGGAAGCGTGGCTCCCCTGAGGGGCCCTCCCTCTGCCCGTGGTCTCAGTGCAGATGGCACTTCTCTGGGGATTGGGCTGCCGGATTTCTCCCCTGACCTCATCTAGCTTCCTCTGCCGGGGCAGGGCAAGGGCGGATGGATACTGAGTGGTGTCTGATGGACCAGTGGACCCTGGGGGGGGGGGGTAGGGGAGACTGGTAAGCACTGAGTGATGGAGGGGACCCTGGGGGAGGGCAGGGGAGATTGGCAAGCACTGAGGGATGGAGGGGACCCTGGTGGGGGGGAGCAGGGGAGATTGGCAAGCACTGAGGGATGGAGGGGACCCTGGGGGAGGGCAGGGGAGACTGGTAAGCACTGAGTGATGGAGGGGACCCTGGGGGAGGGCAGGGGAGATTGGCAAGCACTGAGGGATGGAGGGGACCCTGGGGGAGGGCAGGGGAGATTGGCAAGCACTGAGGGATGGAGGGGACCCTGGGGGGGGGACAGGGGAGAGTGGGATGGAGGGAGGCTCTTGCCACTAAAGGCACTCGTGTGTGTGGCCTGCCAGCCACTCCCCAGCCCCAGATGGCAGAACTCTTCCCTGCCACTTCTCCAAGCACACCTACCCCCGGAGGAGACCCCAGGAGGAGGCTCGGAGAGGCCTACGCTGCTGGTAGAGGAGCGCACAGTCGGTGCCCGGATGGGGCCCGGGAAATCCAGAGGCGCGGAGGCAGTGCCGCCGGAGGCTGCTTGCCAGGCAGACGGCCCTGTGTGTCCTTCCAGACAGCCCCCCTCCCCGCGGGGGCCCGGCCGGCTGCGGAGCTCCCAGGTGGTCTGAGGGTGTGACCGCCCCCTCCCCTCCCCCTCCCCCTCCCCGCCCCCGCCCCCGCCCCGGGCCCGCTATAAAGCCGGCGGGCCCCGCTCCCCGCGCACCCACCCGGTCCCCGACCCTCCCCGCGGCGGCGCCATGTGGCCCCTGTGGCTCTGCTGGGCGCTCCGGGGGCTGCTCCTGGCGAGCCCCGGGGCGGCGCTGACGGAGCGGCAGGTCCTGGGCAGCCTGCTGCAGCAGCTCGGGCTGCGCCGGGCGCCCGCGCTGGGCCGGGCGGAGGTGGCGGGCCTGGCCATCCCGGCCCCGGTGAGGGCGCAGTACGTGGCCCTGCTGCGCCAGAGCCACGGGGACCGCTCGCGCGGGAAGCGGTTCAGCCAGCACTTCCGAGGTGCGGGGCGCGCCCGGGGCGGCGGGGGGTCCCGGGGTGGCCGGCGGGGCGGGTCGGGTTGGCGGGGGTCCCGGGGTGCCGGGCGGGTGCGGGCGGGCGGGTTGGCAGGGTGGGCGGGAGGGTGCGGGCGGGGCGGGCGGGTTGGCGGGGGGGTCCCGGGGCGGCGGCGGGGGTCCCGGGGTGCCGGGCGGGTTGGCGGGGCGCCCGCGGCGGGCGCGGAGCCCGGCTGAGCCCCCGCGCCGTCCGCAGAGGTGGCGGGCCGGCTCCTGGTGTCCGAGGCGTCCTCGCTCGTGCTGGCGTTCGGCCTGGAGCAGCAGCTGCCGGCGCACCGCGAGCTGGTGCAGGCCGTGCTGCGGCTCTTCCAGCAGCCGGTGCCCCGGGCCGCGGGCCGCCGGCCGGAGCGCAGCGCCCGCGCGCAGGTCTCGGTGGAGTGGCTGCGCGTGCGCGACGACGGCTCCAATCGCACCTGGCTCGTCGACTCCAGGTGGGGGCTGCGGCCCGACGGGGGGGGCGGGGAGGGAGGGGCGCCCCGTCCTCCTCCCGGGACTCCCGGGACCCCCCCGGGCCCCCCCCACTCCCGCCCCCCCCCGGGCCCCCCCACGCCCGCCCCTCCCGGGCCCCCCCACTCCCGCCTCCCCCGGGCCCCCCGCCCCCCGCCCCTCCCCGGGCCCCCCCACTCCCGCCCCCCCCGGCCCCCCGCCCCCCGCCCTCACCGCGCCCCCCCCGCCCCCCGCCCTCACCGCGCCGCCCCCCGCCCTCACCGCGCCCCCCCCGCCCCCGCAGGCTGGTGTCCGTCCACGACAGCGGCTGGAAGGCCTTCGACGTGACGGAGGCCGTGACCTTCTGGCAGCAGCTGAGCCGGCCCCGGCCGCCGCTGCTGCTGCAGGTGTCGGTGCGCCGGGAGCCGCTGGGCCCCGGGGCCGCGGGCGCGCACCGCCTGGTCCGCTTCGGGGCGCCGGGCCCGGCGGGGGCCGCGCAGGCCGCGCCGCAGCTGGAGCTGCACACGCTGGACCTCAGGGACTACGGGTAGGACGGGGGGGGGGGGGGGGCCGGGGGGGCGGGGCTCCAGGGGGGGCGCACGGGGGCGGGGCTCCAGGGGGGGCGCACGGGGGCGGGGCTCAGCTCCGCCCCCCGCTGACCCCCGCCCCCCCCGCCCTCGCCCCGCAGAGCGCAAGGCAATTGCCAGCCCGAGGCGGAGGCGCGCGAGGCCGAGGGCGCCCGGTGCTGCCGCCGCGAGACCTACCTGGACCTGCAGGGGCTGCGGTGGGCCGAGAACTGGGTCCTGGAGCCGCCGGGGCTGCTGGTGTACGAGTGCGTGGGGCGCTGCCGGCAGCCCCCGGAGCCCCTGGCCCTGCGGTGGCCGTTCCTGGGCCCTCGGCAGTGCGTGGCCTCCGAGACGGCCGCCCTGCCCGTGATCGTCAGCGCCCGCGAGGGCGGCCGCGCCCGGCCCCAGGTGGTGAGCCTGCCCGGCCTGCGGGTGCAGAGGTGCGGCTGCGCCTCCGACGGGGCGCCGGTGCCCCGCCGCCTGCAGCCCTAGGCCCGGCGCGGGGCGGCGCCCCAGGCCTCTGACTGCCCCGCCGGCCGCCGGCGGGCCTCAGTTTCCCTTAGGCAGTCACCCCCATCCCAAGCCAGTGCCCCCACCTCGCCGCGGCCTGCGGCCCCGCCCCGTCCTCCCGGTCCACCGCCACCGAAGCACTTACGTGAGGAAATGAGGCGGGCGGCCCCTCCGGCCTCCCCCTGGACGAGCCCGCCCCCGGGCCGGCTGCAGCCTCTCCCTAGAGCAGACGGCACGCGGGGCCGGGAACCGGCTGCCGGCTCCGTCCCCGGCGCCCCCACACCCCCCTGCCGGCTCCCTCCCCGGCGCCCCCACACCCCCCTGCCGGCTCCATCCCCGGCGCCCCCACACCCCCCTGCCGGCTCCCTCCCCGGCGCCCCCACACCCCCCTGCCGGCTCCCTCCCCGGCGCCCCCACACCCCCCTGCCGGCTCCATCCCCGGCGCCCCCACACCCCCCTGCCGGCTCCCTCCCCGGCGCCCCCACACCCCCCTGCCGGCTCCATCCCCGGCGCCCCCACACCCCCCCTGCCGGCTCCCTCCCCGGCGCCCCCACACCCCCCTGCCGGCTCCCTCCCCGGCGCCCCCACACCCCCCTGCCGGCTCCCTCCCCGGCGCCCCCACACCCCCCTGCCGGCTCCATCCCCGGCGCCCCCACACCCCCCTGCCGGCTCCATCCCCGGCGCCCCCACACCCCCCTGCCGGCTCCATCCCCGGCGCCCCCACACCCCCCTGCCGGCTCCATCCCCGGCGCCTCCACCCCCCCCCCTGCCGGCTCCGTCCCCGGCGCCCCCACACCCCCCCTGCCGGCTCCCTCCCCGGCGCCCCCACACCCCCCCCCCCAAGCCCCGACCTCCACGGGCCGGGAGGACACCCGTGGATGAACAGTGACGCGCCCCTGGCCCTTCACACACAGGGAGGCTCCCGTTGTGCGCAGAGGAGGGGCCGGGTCCCTCTAGGGAGCGGGCTGCAGCTCAGGGCCCGCCGGGTCCCCGCACACCCCAGACCCCCACCCCCACAGCACTCATCACCCGCAGCCGTGTGCGTTTATCCATCACCGTTTTTTGTACTTAGCAAAGGAAACTGCGGGTCAATAATCGGAAGAAACAAAATAAAAGTGAAGTTTCACTGTGCCTCTGAATTTGATTTACGGTCTTCCGCGTAGAGGAGGAGGGAGGGCACGATAGGGAGGATCGAGGGGCTCCCCTTCCGAAAGCAACGGCGGGAGAGGACACGGGAGAGAAGGGGTGCCCCAGAGGGAGGTGTTTTCCTTTCTTATTTTTTATACCAATACTGAACTCAAACTCTCACTTGTCTTTTGTGCTCAAGACTGGCACTCTACCACTTGAGCCACAGCTCCACTTCTGGCTTTTCTGTGTATGTGGTGCTGAGGAATTGAACCCAGGGCCTCATGTATACAAGGCAAGCACTCTTGCCACTAGGTCATATTCCCAGCCCCACTTTTTATCTTTTTATTCTTTTGCCAGTCCTGGGGCTTGAACTCAGGGTCTGGGCACTGTACCTGAGCTTCTTTAGCTCAAGGCTAGCACTCTACCACTTGAGCTACTGGCTTTTTCTGTTTATGCAGTACTGAGGAATCGAACCCAGGGTTTCATGCATGCTAGGCAAGCACTCTGCCTCTAAGCCACATTGCAAGCCCATCCAGTAACCCTAGGTAATGTAATCCTAGCTATTCAGGAGGCTAATATCTGAGGATCACAGGAGTCAGCCAGGGCAGAAAAGTCCATGAGGCTCTTATCTCCAATAAAGTACTCAGAAAAAGCTGGAAGCGGCAGTATGGCACCAGCCTTGAGCAACAGTGCCTGTTGCCTGAGTTCAAGCCCCAGGATGGGCAAAAAAGAAAAGAAAATTTATGTGAGAAGGTCAAAACCTCCAAAGGTGAGAGGTTTTTTTTTTTTTCTTCTTGATTTTGCCTAGACTGTTGCTACACTTTTATTTGTATCAGAAGGAAAGGTTATTCAACAACTAAATGGAATTTTCTTTTAAACTTGGAATTTACTGAGTTTTTTTTCATCAAAAAGAAAAAAAGCGGGGCTGGGGATATGGCCTAGTGGCAAGAGTGCCTGCCTCATTTACATGAGGCCCTGGGTTCGATTCCCCAGCACCACATATACAGAAAATGGCCAGAAGTGGCGCTGTGGCTCAAGTGGCAGAGTGCTAGCCTTGAGCAAAAAAGAAGCCAGGGACAGTGCTCAGGCCCTGAGTCCAAGGCCCAGGACTGGCAAAAAAAAAAGAAAAAAGAAAAAAAGCTGGTGGCTCATGACTGTAATCTTAGGTACTCCAGAGACTGAGATCTGAGGATTGCAGTTTGACACCAGCAGGGCAGGGAAGTCTATGAGACTCTTAACTCAAATTAATCACAGAAAAAGGGGCAAGTGATGCAGTGACTCAAGTGGAAGAGCACTGGCCTTGAGCAAAAGAGCTCCGGGCTAGTGCCCAGGGCCCGAGTTCAAGCCCCTAGATCAGCACAAAAAAAAGATGGGGGGGGGGGAGAAACATGTGTAAGAGGAGCCTTAGGAAAAACCTAGTTATTCTACACGGGGTCCTATTGGACCTGGGCAAATGCTGAGATTAAAGACCAAGTTTGTGCGCTGTGTAGCTTCTGCCTAACACATGAGAGGCCCTGGCTTTACCCCAACACTGGGGAATACAGGAAGATTTCCCATTTGACCTAAAATTTCTGTTTTTGAAAAATAATAAATATGGATTATCTGTGCAATAATAATAATAATAAAAGGCAAACTATGGTTCGCTAACAAGTTCCTAGTTCAGGGAGAAGAGGGGGTGCAAGGACTCGCCCTCTGCCTAGCCCAAGGCAGCTCAGTACTCTACCCACAAGTATCTGCTATTTAGAGATAAGCCAGGAGGAGGGCCGTAGGAAGACCAGAGGCTAAGAGCACAGGTCTGAGGGGAGGGAGGAGGGAAAGAGCAGTGTAAGACTGAGGGCTTGAGTGGTGGATGGCAGAGTCAGGGTGGAGGACTGAGGGAGAGCAGTCCTGGCAGCCAGGTTGCTTGTCTGTTGGGATATTGCCGGCACCACGAGAAAGGAGCCAGATACGGGAAAGACAGGGCCATTGCAGGATGTGGTGACAGGCTGGGGTCCCCCGGGGGTGGGGGTCCCAAGTGGCTGGTGAGGGTGACAGCTTCTCTCCCTCTCACCCATCACTTCAGAAGCCAGGCATGGTGGCCTGCTGCATCTGCAGACCCAGCTGTTCCCGAGGCTGAGGCAGGAGGACCGAGCACAGGACCAGCCCCAGCAGCATAGCAAGGCTGTCTGGAGAACCGAGCAAGCTGGATCACGGTAGTTTGCGCCTGTTATCCTAGTTTCTCGGGAGGCTAGAATCTGAGGCTTGAGGATCAACGTGAGCCCTACCCGGCAGAAAAATCCATGAGACTCTTCTCTGAAATTAAGCAGCAAATTCTGGAAGTGGAGCTGTGGTTTAAGTGGTGAGCATCAGCTTTGATCGAAAAATCAAAGGGAGAGCCTGAGGTCCTGAGTTCAAGCCCTGGTACTGGCACAAACAAAACAAAAAAACACAACCATCACTTTGACCCAAAGGGACTTAATGGTGCTCAGACATAATCAGCCTGGGAGTCACAGCAAGGGGCCACAACCCCCAGGAAATTAGTCCTCGCAGTCAGCAAGGCCTTCAAAGGATGAAGTGGAACTACCTGCCATTGAAACAGACAATATAGCTGTGAATACGTGGGCTGGAAGTGTGGCTCAGTGCCAGCCTAGTATCTGGGAAGTCCTGGGCTCAGACCTTTGTCTATCTCTCTCTCATACACACACACAGAAAAACTGTGCATACATGCACTAGCCTTTGGAGATTTAAAAAAAGATCTCAAAGTACCACAGAAAGAACCATGCTTTCTATGTATACTCTAAACCTCTGGCCATTTGAAGGCCAGCCTGGGCTAGCATGAAATCTCATCTCAGAAAGCCCAGAGCTGGGGTGTGGCTGTGGCCAGCACAGGCCAGATCCTAGGTTTGACCTCCCAGAACCTACAAGAACCCTAGGAAGTACTAATTTTCTACATTCCCCCCCCCCCCTTTTTTGTTGGTTATGGAGCTTGAACTCTGGCCCTGGGCACTGTCCTTCAGCTCTTCGGCTCAAGGCTAGCACTCTACCACTTAAGCCACAGTGCCACTTCCTGTTTTATAGTGGTTTACTGGAGATAAGAATCTCCCTGCCTTTCCTGCCCAAGCTGGCTTTGAATCATGATCCTCAGATCTCAGCCTCCTGAGTAGCTAGGATTACCGGCTCGAGCCATTGGTGCCCAGCTCTTTCTTTTTTTCCCCTTTGGCAGTGGCAGTGATGGGACTCCTCCCCCCTACCCTGGGGGGCGGGGTTGGGTATGTTGAGCCTGGGTTCTACCACTGAGCCACACCCTAGCCCACTACCAGTCTCTTGTCGGCAGCTCCCACTCTAGGGAGCAAGTCATCTCCTGCTCCCTCAGTTACATGGCCTGCCCCAGCTGGGAGCCAGCCAGCAGTAGAGTCACCACCCCTCCTGGGAGCTGAAGCAGGGGACACCGAGGCAGCAAGAAGGAATGTGTGTGTGTAAAGGCCCACAGGAGGGAGGCACTAGTGTCCTCCACACCCCACCTCTTGCACTGCCGACAGGATCTGAAGCTGAAAGACCCCAGCCAGGGAAAGAATGGAGCTCAGTGCTGAGGGCACCTGGGGAGTCTGAGCTTCTCATGGGAGCAGAGGGCAGTAAGAAGCTGAAGAAGGGCTGGTGCCTGTCTTCCTCACTGTGGGACATCTCTGCCAGGCCTGGTGAAGGCTCAGCTGAGACTATCAGGAAGATGCAGTATCACCCAGCTCTAGCCAGCAAGCACTCCTTCCGGAGTTCCTCCAGCCATTTCCCAGGGCTCTAGATCAGATGCCCACCCCCTTCCCTCAGGCCCAAGGGCTGTCAGGTCTCTGGTATCAGAGCCTATGCCTTTAACCACTAGGCCATGTTGTCACAGTGCCACTAAATACAAAGCGCCCTTAAAGCTCAGAACCAATAGGGAAGAATGAGCCTAGGAGTCCATCCTGGGATGAATAAAGAAAATGTGCAGCGCTGCCTTGTGCTGGTGGCTCACACCTGTAATCCCAGCAGGCTCAGATCTGGGGATCGGAGTTCAAAGCTAGCCTGGGCAGGAAAGCCCTTGAGACTGTTATCTCCAAATAACTACGCAAAAGCTGGAAGTCGAGCGGTGGCTCCGTGGGTAGAGCAGTAGCCTGGAGCAAAGCTCAGGGACAGCACCTGGGTCCTGAGTTCAAGCCTCAGGACCGGCACGAAAATAAAACAAAAACATTTTAAACTGGACGTCTACCCATTTCCTTCACAAGTTTGCTGACAGAATCTGGTTCGGCAGCTATCCCCTGAATGCGTCAGGAAGCCCAGACGTCAGGCTTGGGAAAGTGATGGAGCGGGGCGGGGACATCCACCCGCTAACGGAACGACGGTCGCTGGGCTCCCGCTCAAGCCGCCCGTTTCCAGGCGCGGGAGACGCTGGTGACAAGGCTAGCAGGAGATCCCAGGGCTGCCCGGACCTCACCCAGGACCGCGTCGTTTGTTTCCCGTGCCGGGGAAAGTGTGTACCGGTGGGGCGAACGCGGGGGGGGACCGGCAGGCCCGAGGCCCCGAGGCCCGCCAGGCCCGCAGCCCCCCGGGGCGCCCCGCCGCACATCGGCCCGCGTGTGCCGGCAGAGCCCGCTGGCGGGGCTCGCCCTGCCTTCCGAACCGCAGAGGGCTCCGTGCTCGCTCTCCGCCCCGACGGCGGACCCCGAGGAGGAGGCCCGGGCCCCGGGGACGCGCCTCCCCCGCCCCCCCCCCCGGGCCGGGCCCCGCTCCCCGCCACACGCCGCGGCCGCCCCTCCGCTCCCCGCGGGGGCCGAGCGCCGACCCCGCCGACCCCGCCCGCGAGGGCAGCCGGCCCCCGCGCTCCGCGTCCGGGCGGCGGCGCCACCGGAAGCCCCTGCCCCGCGGGGGGGGGGGCGCGCCACGCGGGCATCGCGGGCGCGCGGGAGGCGGGCGCCCGGCGGCGGCCTGGCCGCGGATTGGCCAGCCCGGAGCGGCTCCCGCCGCCGATTGGCTCGCGGGGTCACGTGGCCACGGGCGCCCGGGCGGCCCCGGCTTTCCGCCGCGAGGGCGCGGGCTGGGGGCCGCGGGAGACCGGAGCCGGCCGCCATGAGCGTGGGCTTCATCGGCGCGGGCCAGCTGGCGTGTGCGCTGGCGCGGGGCTTCACCGCCGCGGGTGAGCGCGGGGCGGCGGGGGGCGGGCAGCCTGAGAGCGGGCGAGGGGCGCCCGCGGACGGGACCCCGGCGCGCCCCCCGTCCGCCACCCCGGGGGCGTGGCGACCGCGGCGGGGCCGCTGCGGGCCGAGGCCCGGGGCGGGCGCGCGGGGCCGCGGGCAGAGCCGCGGCGGGCCCCGGGCCTGACCCTCGCCGGCGCTGTCTCCCTAGGCATCTTGTCCGCCCACAAAATAATGGCCAGCTCCCCGAGATGGACCTGCCCACCGTGTCTGCGCTCAGGGTAGGCGGGGGGTGGGGTGGGGGTGGGAGAGGGCGGGGAGGAGGGCGGGGAGGAGGGCGGGGGAGAGGGCGGGGCCCCACTCAGAGGGGGCCCTGGAGGGCCCTGGCGACGGCAGGTCGGTGCGGGGAGGGTCCTGGCGACGGGCATGCCGGTCGGTGCGGGGAGGGTCCTGGCGACGGGCATGCCGGTCGGTGCGGGGAGGGCCCTGGCGACGGGCAGGTCGGTGCGGGGAGGGTCCTGGCGGGGAGGGTCCCAGAATCTTTGCTCGGAGTCCCAGGTGGCCGGGCGTCCCAGCCTGCGAGCTGCCACATGGAGCTCGGTGAACAGTGGCTGGGGGTGGAACGGAGTCTGAGGAGGCTCTGCATCCAGCCTCTGGGTACCAGTATGTCACCCTTCCCTTTGACTCTGCTGCTTTCCCTTATTGGGGTCTCCCTTGGCAGGGGATGCCGTAGGTGCCAGAAGAATGGCGGGCACAGCCACTTCCTGGCTCCCCCAGACGTGTGTGGGGGGTGGGGGGGCACTCCTGTCCTCCCATTCCCAGTAGCGAAATGGGAAGGCCTCGTGTCTGCTGGGGAGGGAGGGATGGGGGCCCGGTCCCTGGGTGCAGAATTCCCAGCTGTAGCTGGCAGGCTGGGCTGGGCAGGGTCAGCCCCACTGTCTGTGCCTACAGAAGATGGGCGTGAACCTGACTCGGAGCAACAAGGAGACGGTGAGGCACAGCGACGTCCTGTTCCTGGCGGTGAAGCCGCACATCATCCCCTTCATCTTGGATGAGATTGGGGCTGACGTGCAGCCCAGGCACATTGTGGTCTCCTGTGCTGCCGGTGTCACCATCAGCTCTGTGGAGAAGGTGCCCAGCCCTGCCCTCGTGGGCGGCCCAGGAGTGGCGGCAGGCGGGAAGGGTGGGCAGCCGTGTGTGCCCGGCCGGTCACGGGGCCCTCTGTCCTGCTCCAGAAGCTCATGGCCTTCCAGCCAGTCCCCAAAGTGATCCGCTGTATGACCAACACGCCTGTGGTGGTGCGCGAGGGCGCCACCGTGTACGCCACCGGCACGCACGCCCTGGTGGAGGACGGGCAGCTCCTGGAGCAGCTCATGAGCAGCGTGGGCTTCTGCACAGAGGTGGAGGAGGACCTGATCGACGCCATCACTGGGCTCAGCGGCAGTGGACCGGCCTATGTGAGCCCCCCCGACCCGCCCACCAGACCTTGGGAACCTAGGCAGCAGGACGGGCTTGCGGGCGGAGGAAGCTGACCCGGGGGAGGGCCTCGAGCCCCCGCCGCTCGGCTCAGTGAGTGTCTCCACAGGCGTTCATGGCCCTGGACGCGCTGGCCGATGGCGGGGTGAAGATGGGTCTGCCGAGGCGCCTGGCCATCCGACTCGGGGCCCAGGCCTTGCTGGTCAGTGTCTCCTTCCTGCACGTTTGGGCTCAGGGTGTGTCGTGGGGGGGGAGCCTTGCGTGGGTCGTGGGGGGCCTTGAGTGGGTCGTGGGGGGGCCTTGCGTGGGTCGTGGAGCTGGCTGTCCCCTCCCGCCTCACGGTCCTCCTTGTCCTCAGGGTGCTGCCAAGATGCTGCTGGACTCGGAGGACCACCCGGGCCAGCTCAAGGACAACGTCTGCTCCCCGGGGGGGGGCCACCATCCATGCCCTGCACTTTCTGGAGAGCGGGGGCTTCCGCTCTCTGCTCATCAACGCGGTCGAGGCGTCTTGTATCCGGACACGGTGTGTGCCTCACTGTCCGGCCCAGGCCCCCCACTCCCAGCTCGGGGGGCGGGGCTGGCAGCACCCTGTGGCTCTGCTGTGTCAGGTCTCAGCAGCAGGGCTGTTGTCTCTTCTCTGTTGATGTACAACCAGACTTTGTTTAGCTAAAGGTCTGAGAGCTGGGACTAACCTTGATTTATAGGTGGGGGAGTTCGAGTTCACACTGCGAGTGTTGGAGACAGGATTCACTTTCATTTCCAATTGCAAGTCTGTGGTTTCCCCCCCCCCCCCCCCCCATGTAATTGCAGGGACACTGGAGCTCTGTCTCGCTCACGAGAGAAAGAAGCCAAACCCCTACTTTACTCACAGGGCTCACCCCTTACTTTAGTTTACAGGGCTTTTAGGAAGTTTTGAGGACCTGGGTGCCAGGGACCCACGCCTGTCATCCTAGCTACTCAGGAGGCTGCGATCTGAGGGTTGCAGTTTGAAGCCAGCCTGGGCAGGAAAGTCGGTGAGACTCTTATCTCTAGTTAATTACAGAAAAAGCTGGAAGCGGCGTTGTGGCTAAAATGGCAGAGCACTAGCCTTGAGCAAAAGGAGTTTAGGGACAGAGCCTAGGCCTGGAGTTCAAGGCACGGGACAGGCACAAAAAAAAAGCGTTGGGGTTTGGTTTGGGATCCTAACTTTTGGTGGTGTAAGGTTGAGTCCGGTGCTGCGCGGCGGCCAGGGAAGACAGCAGCTCTGGCTCTGAGGCTCCTTGCCTTTTCTTAACCCCTCGGGCTCTCCTCTGCAGAGAGCTGCAGTCTATGGCGGACCAAGAGAAGATCTCTCCAGCCGCTGTGAAGAAGACCCTCCTGGACAGAGTGAAGCTGGAGTCCCCCGCCGTGGCCACGCTGGCCCCCTGTAGCCCGGGAAAGCTCCTCACCAGAGTCCCGGCCCCGGGGGGCAAGAAGGACTGAGGCCCCTCTGCCCGCTGCCCCTCACCGCCACGGGACACGCCCTCGCCTTACAGACGCCTTCTGTCTTCAGAGCGGCAGCGCGGCTCCCCTGTCCACCCAGCCCCCCCGGGCCAGGCTCCCCTGTCCACCCAGCCCCCCCGGGCCGGGCTCCCCTGTCCACCCAGCCCCCCCGGGCCGGGCTCCCCTGTCCACCCAGCCCCCCCGGGCCGGGCTCCCCTGTCCACCCAGCCCCTCCGGGCCGGGCCGGGCTCCCCTGTCCACCCAGCCCCCCCGGGCCGGGCTCCCCTGTCCACCCAGCCCCCCCGGGCCGGGCTCCCCTGTCCACCCAGCCCCCCCGGGCCGGGCCAGGCTCCCCTGTCCACCCAGCCCCTCCGAGGAGCTGCCGGGAGGAGCCAGCAGCCCCGTGCCCTCGCACCTGGCACCCCACCCCCGAGGCCGAGGCTGGCGTGTGGGCTCTGGGTGCTGAGCGGGCGGAGTGAGCTGGGATCGTCACGGCTCCTCAGGGGCAAGGGATCGGGTTGTGCTTATATGTAATGCTTCAGTGCTCAGCTGCTTTAGTAAACGTTATTTTTGGTTATCCCGCGTTGCTTCTTCATTCCGCAGACGGAAGGCACAGGCCGCCCCGGGCCCAGGCGCCGAGCTGCGCGCCGCGTCCCCGGGCGGCCAGGCCAGTGTAACGGTGCTGCAGCGCTGTCCTCCGTCCACACGGCAGAGCCCCGCCTGGACCAGGCGTGGACGAGTGCCGAGCACCCCACAGCACGCAGCGTGGAGAGGTGGACGCGTTTCCTGACCTCGCCGTCTCTGGCCCTGGGGATCCGTGGCAGTCGCACCTCGGGGAGGCCGAGGAGGTTGTTAGGGACAGGGCGCGTCCTGCGGGACACAGGACGGAGCTGGGCCGTGTCTGCCGTCCGTTTGTCCTCCCCCGGGTCATGGCTGTCTGGTCCCAGCTCCACCCTCAGACCCCACGAGGTGCCGAGTTCCCGTGGCCAACGCAGCCTGCCCGTGGCGGTCATCTCGGCCCGTGTTCAGTGGCCCTGAGCGACCGGAACAGCGTGTCACACAGAAGGCTGGGCGCACGTGAGAACACGCCCCTTGCACGCGTGTGAGAAGTGCAAGTCAAACCCCGTGCCACTGCTGCAGGAATGGCTTCGAAGTGTCTGTGAAGGCCCCGCGGGTGGGCAAGGATGTGAGCAGTTGGAGCGTGGTGTATTGCTGGTGAGCACCTAAAGAGACTGCCGCTGTGGGCGCCTGGCCGTTCTCAAGACACAGTTCCACTGCCAGGCATGAGCCCGACAGATGCAGACACCACCCACCCTCGCCGGAGGCCTAGGCCGTCCTCAGTGCCACCAAGAACACCCCGGAGGTAGAAACCATCCACATGTCACCCAGCCGGCCAATGGACGGATAAAAGGCCTGCGCTCACTGTGGAACACTATTCAACAGTAACAAGGGAGTAGTGGGCGTCTCCTAACACACAGACCGTCACCCTGAGCGGGAGGGGCCGGGCCTGCCCCCCGCGGTCCTGGCCAGGAGTCGCCTCCTCCCCGTCCGCCGCAGTGACCCAGGCCTCACCGGCCAGGTCCTGGTTCACGCCTTGGCGTGTGTACAGGTCAGGATATTCTAGAGTGTGTGTGTGTGTGTGTGTGCGTGCGCACGCGCGCCAGTCCTGGGGCCTGAACTCAGCCTTGGTGCTGTCCCTGAGCTTTTTTGCGCAAGGCTGGTGTTCTACCACCTGAGTCACAGCCCCACTTGTGGCTTTTTTTTTGTGCTTAATTGGGGGATGAGTCTCGTGGACTCTTCTGCCGTAGCTGGCTTTGCACGGCGACCTTCGTATCTCCACCTCCCGAGTAGATTACAGGTGTGAGCGACTGGCATCGGGTTTACACTTTAGCTTTGACTCCCTCCCCCCCCCCCGGGCCTGAGCCGCCCCTCTAGGAGCCGGCGTTGAGCCCAGAGCCCCTTGGTGGCCAGGTCCCTTGAGGCTTGGGTGTGCCCGGTCCTGACGTGGCCCGGGGGGGGGGGGAGGACAGCTGGGGTGCAGGAGGGGGTGGTTTTGGTCTTCAGCCTGCGGAGGGCCACGGCTCCTGGCCAGCCCCTTTCCTTACTGTGTCAGTCAACTGGAGGGACCAGACTCGCACGCCCCCCCCCCCCCCCGCAGCTGCCGCCTCTGTGTGTCCTGCGCTGAGGGGTGTGTCCTACCCGGACCCTGTGGGCGGGGCAGGGTCACCCCACTGCAGCTGCAGAACAGCCTGGCCGGCTGTGGAATGGACAGGTGGACTATGGAAGACCGTCCCCTTCCCGCCCCCTCCCCCCCCCCCCCCCCGCACACACCGCGAGGCCTTGTTCTGGCAGCCGCCCGTGGGCGTTGCCCTGGGTGACAGGATGCAGAAGGCGAAAATGCGAGACTTGCCAGGCACCGTGGCTCACGCCCGTCATCCTAATCCTTGCTTCTCAGGAGGTTGAGTTCCGAGGGTCCGGGTCTGAAGGCAGCCCAGGCAGGAGCGTCCGCGAGACGCGTCTCCAATCAGCCGCCCGGCCCAAGGCGGCCGCGCTCTGCCCGTCCCGGTGCCCCTTCCCCCCCTCAGCCCTGCCTGGCGGCACGCAGCCTCTGTTTCTCCGTGAACTTCCTTCAGCCCCCCCCCCCCCACTTTCCTGCTACATCTCACTTTCCTCCACAACCCAAGGATGAAAACTTCTGCACCAACGGGAAACAGTTCCTTTGGGGTGGCGGATCGAGGTCAGTCGTCACCTGACTCTTTGTGCTTCCTTGAGGGGGTGGCGCACGATCGCAGCAGGGGTTTAGTAGACTTCCCCCCGCTGTGCCCCCCTCCCGGGCAGGGGAGCACAAACGCCTTTCTGTTCCCCTGCGTGCGTCCCAGGTGACGGTTGCCAGGCGGTGCTCTCCGGAGAGGCTGCTGCGCTGCGGAGCCCAGGGCCCGCCAGCTGCCCCCGCCAGCTGCCCCCGCCGCCCCCGTGTAGCGAAGCGGGCGCTTGGGAAGCTGAGGCCTTCACTGACGCGCGTGGGGGCTGCGGGCGGCGCCCGTGGAGCGCTGGCCCCGCCTTCAATCACCATGACGGGAGAGGGAGGCGGGACGTGGCCACAACCTGTGGCTTCGTGTTTGCGTTTGTCAATCGTGAGGCTCGAAGGAGGGCCCGGGTGCCGTCCCTGGGGTTCGCGCTCAAGGCTGGCACTCTACCATGTTGAGCCACAGCCCCGCTCCCAGTTTTGCGGTGGTTAATTGGAGGACTGGAGGTAGGAGTCTCATAGTCTCTCCTGCTCAGGCTGGTCTTGAACCACCGTCCTCAGATCCCGGCCTCCTGAGTAGCTAGGATGACCAGCATGAGCCACCAGTGCCCGTCCAATCAGTAGCGTTTAAGTTAGGATGGCCAGGATGCCACCTTCATGTGCAAAAGAGGAAGCGTGGCTTTGGCGAAGCCTCTAGAAGGGTACGGAGACACCGGTGAGCCTTAGGTGGAGGCTGGGGGTCCTCGGGCTCAGGTTGGGGCAGGCCAGGAGTGAAGCCTCCTTGCCCCGCTTTGGGTTCTGTGCTGAGTCAGGACACACAGAACACCTCCGGAGCCCCCCGGGAGGTGCCGGGCCGGGCTGTGCTGTGTTCGTCACGCGTGGGCCCAGCAGGCGGGACGGGGCGCCCCCTCCTGCTGCACTTTGACCTCTAGCCGTGTCCGGAACCCAAGGCAGGCAGGGCTCCTCTGCACCCCTCCCTTCCACCCCAACAGCCGCCCGTCCAGCCAGGTCCCGTGCTGTCTGGGCACCCCCCCCCGGGGGCCCTGGGACCGGTCCCTCACCCCATGGGGTCCTCTGCCTTCCTCACCGGCTCCCCCAGGGCCGGGGGCTCCGGGAGGAGCGGCACCTGGCTCGCAGTAGCCACCCTGCCCGCGGGGGCGCCCGCGTGCGTCTTGCTGCTGCTGCTGCTGCTTCCTGAAGCACAGAGGAGGCCCCGGCGCGGCTGGGGGGGGGGGTGGGGGGACTGGACGGCGCCCAGCCGCGCCCGGGGCCCAACGCAAGGCCTCCCTGCGCACGCGCGTCGCTCGGAGCTGCGCACGTTCAACCTGGCGATCCAGACGCTTTCTCCCTTCCTTCCTTCCTTCCTTCCTTCCTTCCTTCCTTCCTTCCTTCCTTCCTTCCTTCCTTCCTTCCTTCGATCTTGCTCCTTCTTTCTTTGTCTTTATTCTTTCTCTCTCTTTCTTTATCCTCTCTCTCCTCTGTCTGTCTGTCTGCCTCTCTCTCTCTCTCTGCAGCTGTGGGGCTTGGACTCAGGGCCCGGCCCTGTCCCTGAGCTCACGCTGCTCAAGGCCAGCGCTCCTCCACTGTGAGCCACGGCTCCTCCTCCACTGTGAGCCACGGCCCCACGGCCACTGTGAGCCACGCCCCCCTCCTCCACTGTGAGCCACGGCCCCTCCTCCACTGTGAGCCACGGCCCCTCCTCCACTGTGAGCCACGGCTCCTCCTCCACTGTGAGCCACGGCTCCTCCTCCACTGTGAGCCACGGCCCCAAGGCCACTGTGAGCCACGGCTCCTCCTCCACTGTGAGCCACGGCTCCTCCACTGTGAGACACGGCCCCTCCTCCACTGTGAGCCACGGCTCCTCCTCCACTGTGAGCCACGGCTCCTCCACTGTGAGCCACGGCCCCACGGCCACTGTGAGCCACGGCCCCACGGCCACTGTGAGCCACGGCCCCACAGCCACTGTGAGCCACGGCCCCTCCTCCACTGTGAGCCACGGCCCCTCCTCCACTGTGAGCCACGGCTCCTCCACTGTGAGCCACGGCCCCTCCTCCACTGTGAGCCACGGCTCCTCCTCCACTGTGAGCCACGGCTCCTCCACTGTGAGCCACGGCCCCTCCTCCACTGTGAGCCACGGCTCCTCCACTGTGAGCCACGGCCCCACGGCCACTGTGAGCCACAGCGCCTCCACTGTGAGCCACGGCCCCACGGCCACTGTGAGCCACGGCGCCTCCACTGTGAGCCACGGCTCCTCCACTGTGAGCCACGGCCCCACGGCCACTGTGAGCCACGGCACCTCCACTGTGAGCCACGGCTCCTCCACAGTGAGCCACGGCCCCTCCACTGTGAGCCACGGCCCCTCCTCCACTGTGAGCCACGGCTCCTCCACTGTGAGCCATGGCCCCTCCACTGTGAGCCACGGCCCCTCCTCCACTGTGAGCCACGGCCCCTCCTCCACTGTGAGCCACGGCCCCTCCTCCACTGTGAGCCACGGCTCCTCCTCCACTGTGAGCCACGGCCCCTCCTCCACTGTGAGCCACGGCCCCTCCACTGTGAGCCACGGCCCCTCCTCCACTGTGAGCCACGGCTCCTCCTCCACTGTGAGCCACGGCTCCTCCTCCACTGTGAGCCACGGCTCTGCCACTGTGAGCCACGGCCCATCCACTGTGAGCCACGGCCCCTCCTCCACTGTGAGCCACGGCTCCTCCACTGTGAGCCACGGCCCCACGGCCACTGTGAGCCACGGCTCCTCCACTGTGAGCCACAGCCCCACAGCCACTGTGAGCCACGGCTCCTCCTCCACTGTGAGCCACGGCTCCTCCACTGTGAGCCACGGCTCCTCCTCCACTGTGAGCCACGGCTCCTCCACTGTGAGCCACGGCCCCTCCTCCACTGTGAGCCACGGCTCCTCCACTGTGAGCCATGGCCCCTCCACTGTGAGCCACGGCCCCTCCTCCACTGTGAGCCACGGCCCCTCCTCCACTGTGAGCCACGGCCCCTCCTCCACTGTGAGCCACGGCTCCTCCTCCACTGTGAGCCACGGCCCCTCCTCCACTGTGAGCCACGGCCCCTCCACTGTGAGCCACGGCCCCTCCTCCACTGTGAGCCACGGCTCCTCCTCCACTGTGAGCCACGGCTCCTCCTCCACTGTGAGCCACGGCTCTGCCACTGTGAGCCACGGCCCATCCACTGTGAGCCACGGCCCCTCCTCCACTGTGAGCCACGGCTCCTCCACTGTGAGCCACGGCCCCACGGCCACTGTGAGCCACGGCACCTCCACTGTGAGCCACGGCTCCTCCACTGTGAGCCACAGCCCCACAGCCACTGTGAGCCACGGCTCCTCCTCCACTGTGAGCCACGGCCCCTCCTCCACTGTGAGCCACGGCCCCTCCTCCACTGTGAGCCACGGCTCCTCCTCCACTGTGAGCCACGGCTCCTCCACTGTGAGCCACGGCCCCACGGCCACTGTGAGCCACGGCTCCTCCTCCACTGTGAGCCACGGCTCCTCCTCCACTGTGAGCCACGGCTCCTCCTCCACTGTGAGCCACGGCTCTGCCACTGTGAGCCACGGCCCCACGGCCACTGTGAGCCACGGCCCCTCCTCCACTGTGAGCCACGGCTCCTCCACTGTGAGCCACGGCCCCTCCACTGTGAGCCACGGCCCCTCCTCCACTGTGAGCCACGGCTCCTCCACTGTGAGCCACGGCCCCTCCACTGTGAGCCACGGCTCCTCCACTGTGAGCCACGGCCCCACGGCCACTGTGAGCCACGGCCCCTCCTCCACTGTGAGCCACGGCCCCACGGCCACTGTGAGCCACGGCACCTCCACTGTGAGCCACGGCCCCATGGCCACTGTGAGCCACGGCACCTCCACTGTGAGCCACGGCTCCTCCTCCACTGTGAGCCACGGCCCCTCCTCCACTGTGAGCCACGGCTCCTCCTCCACTGTGAGCCACGGCTCCTCCTCCACTGTGAGCCACGGCTCCTCCTCCACTGTGAGCCACGGCTCCTCCTCCACTGTGAGCCACGGCGCCTCCTCCACTGTGAGCCACGGCTCCTCCTCCACTGTGAGCCACGGCCCCTCCTCCACTGTGAGCCACGGCCCCTCCACTGTGAGCCACAGCGCCTCCTCCACTGTGAGCCACGGCCCCTCCTCCACTGTGAGCCACGGCTCCTCCACTGTGAGCCACGGCTCCTCCTCCACTGTGAGCCACGGCCCCTCCTCCACTGTGAGCCACGGCTCTGCCACTGTGAGCCACGGCGCCTCCTCCACTGTGAGCCACGGCTCCTCCTCCACTGTGAGCCACGGCGCCTCCACTGTGAGCCACGGCCCCTCCTCCACTGTGAGCCACGGCCCCTCCTCCACTGTGAGCCACGGCTCCTCCACTGTGAGCCACGGCCCCTCCTCCACTGTGAGCCACGGCTCCTCCTCCACTGTGAGCCACGGCTCCTCCTCCACTGTGAGCCATGGCCCCTCCGCCACTGTGAGCCATGGCCCCTCCTCCACTGTGAGCCACGGCTCCTCCACTGTGAGCCACGGCCCCACGGCCACTGTGAGCCACGGCGCCTCCTCCACTGTGAGCCACGGCTCCTCCACTGTGAGCCACGGCCCCACGGCCACTGTGAGCCACGGCCCCACAGCCACTGTGAGCCACGGCCCCTCCACTGTGAGCCACGGCCCCTCCTCCACTGTGAGCCACGGCTCCTCCACTGTGAGCCACGGCTCCTCCTCCACTGTGAGCCACGGCCCCTCCTCCACTGTGAGCCATGGCCCCTCCACTCTGAGCCACGGCGCCTCCACTGTGAGCCACGGCCCCACGGCCACTGTGAGCCACGGCCCCTCCTCCACTGTGAGCCACGGCCCCTCCTCCACTGTGAGCCACGGCCCCTCCTCCACTGTGAGCCACGGCCCCTCCTCCACTGTGAGCCACGGCTCTGCCACTGTGAGCCACGGCCCCTCCTCCACTGTGAGCCACGGCTCCTCCTCCACTGTGAGCCACGGCCCCTCCTCCACTGTGAGCCACGGCCCCACGGCCACTGTGAGCCACGGCCCCTCCTCCACTGTGAGCCACGGCTCCTCCTCCACTGTGAGCCACGGCCCCACGGCCACTGTGAGCCACGGCCCCACGGCCACTGTGAGCCACGGCTCCTCCTCCACTGTGAGCCACGGCCCCTCCTCCACTGTGAGCCACGGCTCCTCCTCCACTGTGAGCCACGGCTCCTCCACTGTGAGCCACGGCCCCTCCTCCACTGTGAGCCACGGCCCCTCCTCCACTGTGAGCCACGGCCCCTCCTCCACTGTGAGCCACAGCCCCTCCTCCACTGTGAGCCACGGCCCCCTCCACTGTGAGCCACGGCCCCTCCTCCACTGTGAGCCACGGCCCCACAGCCACTGTGAGCCACGGCTCCTCCACTGTGAGCCACGGCCCCACAGCCACTGTGAGCCACGGCTCCTCCTCCACTGTGAGCCACGGCCCCTCCTCCACTGTGAGCCATGGCCCCTCCTCCACTGTGAGCCACGGCTCCTCCACTGTGAGCCACAGCGCCTCCTCCACTGTGAGCCACGGCCCCTCCTCCACTGTGAGCCACGGCCCCTCCTCCACTGTGAGCCACGGCCCCTCCTCCACTGTGAGCCACGGCTCTGCCACTGTGAGCCACGGCCCCTCCTCCACTGTGAGCCACGGCTCCTCCTCCACTGTGAGCCACGGCCCCACGGCCACTGTGAGCCACGGCCCCTCCTCCACTGTGAGCCACGGCTCCTCCTCCACTGTGAGCCACGGCCCCACGGCCACTGTGAGCCACGGCCCCACGGCCACTGTGAGCCACGGCTCCTCCTCCACTGTGAGCCACGGCCCCTCCTCCACTGTGAGCCACGGCTCCTCCTCCACTGTGAGCCACGGCTCCTCCACTGTGAGCCACGGCCCCTCCTCCACTGTGAGCCACGGCCCCACGGCCACTGTGAGCCACGGCCCCTCCTCCACTGTGAGCCACGGCCCCTCCTCCACTGTGAGCCACAGCCCCTCCTCCACTGTGAGCCACGGCCCCCTCCACTGTGAGCCACGGCCCCTCCTCCACTGTGAGCCACGGCCCCACAGCCACTGTGAGCCACGGCTCCTCCACTGTGAGCCACGGCCCCACAGCCACTGTGAGCCACGGCTCCTCCTCCACTGTGAGCCACGGCCCCTCCTCCACTGTGAGCCATGGCCCCTCCTCCACTGTGAGCCACGGCTCCTCCACTGTGAGCCACGGCCCCTCCTCCACTGTGAGCCACGGCCCCTCCTCCACTGTGAGCCACGGCCCCTCCTCCACTGTGAGCCACGGCTCTGCCACTGTGAGCCACGGCCCCTCCTCCACTGTGAGCCACGGCCCCTCCTCCACTGTGAGCCACGGCTCCTCCTCCACTGTGAGCCACGGCCCCTCCTCCACTGTGAGCCACGGCCCCACGGCCACTGTGAGCCACGGCCCCTCCTCCACTGTGAGCCACGGCCCCTCCTCCACTGTGAGCCACGGCTCCTCCTCCACTGTGAGCCACGGCCCCTCCTCCACTGTGAGCCACGGCCCCTCCACTGTGAGCCACGGCCCCTCCTCCACTGTGAGCCATGGCCCCTCCTCCACTGTGAGCCATGGCCCCTCCTCCACTGTGAGCCACGGTGCCTCCACTGTGAGCCACGGCCCCACGGCCACTGTGAGCCACGGCCCCTCCTCCACTGTGAGCCACGGCCCCTCCTCCACTGTGAGCCACGGCTCCTCCACTGTGAGCCACGGCTCCTCCACTGTGAGCCACGGCTCCACGGCCACTGTGAGCCACGGCGCCTCCTCCACTGTGAGCCACGGCCCCTCCACTGTGAGCCACAGCCCCTCCTCCACTGTGAGCCACGGCCCCACGGCCACTGTGAGCCACGGCCCCACGGCCACTGTGAGCCACGGCCCCTCCTCCACTGTGAGCCACGGCCCCACGGCCACTGTGAGCCACGGCTCCTCCACTGTGAGCCACGGCCCCACGGCCACTGTGAGCCACGGCCCCTCCTCCACTGTGAGCCACGGCCCCACGGCCACTGTGAGCCACGGCTCCTCCACTGTGAGCCACGGCCCCACGGCCACTGTGAGCCACGGCTCCGACGGCTCGGGCTTCCGAGCGGCCAGGGTCACCGCACGAGCCTCGAGCCCCCGGCTTGGCTTTCTTTACTCAGTCAGTTTCTTCGTTTGTTTTGCCTTTCCTTCTTGAAGCAAGGTCTCCCTACGCGGCCCAGACGCGCCTCGACCTCACGACCTTCGGCCCGAGGCCTCCGGGTCCTGGGACGACAGCCATGTGCCCCCCACCTCCCCCAGCTTTCCCAAGCCCCTCTGAAGCCCGTGCCTGTGCCCCGTTGGCTGGATGGGGCGCCTGGAGGATCTGTCCTGCATGCGGCCCCTCTGTCCTGCCCCTGGTCCCTCTGTCCTGCCCCTGGTCCCTCTGTCCTGCCCCTGGTCTCTCTCTCCTGCCCCTGGCCCCTCTCTCTCCTGCCCCTGGTCCCTCTCTCTGTCCTGCCCCTGGTCCCTCTCTCTGTCCTGCCCCTGGTCCCTCTCTCTCCTGCCCCTGGTCCCTCTCTCTCTCCTGCCCCTGGTCTCTCTCTCTCCTGCCCCGGTCTCTCTCTCCTGCCCCTGGTCCCTCTCTCTCCTGCCCCTGGTCCCTCTCTCTCTCCTGCCCCTGGTCTCTCTCTCCTGCCCCGGTCTCTCTCTCCTGCCCCTGGTCCCTCTCTCTCCTGCCCCTGGTCTCTCTCTCTCTCTCCTGCCCCTGGTCCCTCTCTCTGTCCTGCCCCTGGCCCCTCTCTCCTGCCCCTGGTCCCTCTCTCTGTCCTGCCCCTGGTCCCTCTCTCTGTCCTGCCCCTGGTCTCTCTGTCCTGCCCCTGGTCCCTCTGTCCTGCCCCTGGTCCCTCTGTCCTGCCCCTGGTCCCTCTGTCTCCTGCCCCTGGTCCCTCTGTCTCCTGCCCCTGGTCCCTCTGTCCTGCCCCTGGCCTCTCTCTCCTGCCCCTGGCCCCTCTCTCTCCTGCCCCTGGTCCCTCTCTCTGTCCTGCCCCTGGTCCCTCTCTCTCTCCTGCCCCTGATCCCTCTCTCTCCTGCCCCTGGTCCCTCTCTCTCTCCTGCCCCTGGTCTCTCTCTCTCCTGCCCCGGTCTCTCTCTCCTGCCCCTGGTCCCTCTCTCTCCTGCCCCTGGTCTCTCTCTCTCTCCTGCCCCTGGTCCCTCTCTCTCTCCTGCCCCTGGTCTCACTGTCCTGCCCCTGGCCCCTCTCTCCTGCCCCTGGTCCCTCTCTCTGTCCTGCCCCTGGCCCCTCTCTCCTGCCCCTGGTCCCTCTCTCTGTCCTGCCCCTGGTCCCTCTCTCTGTCCTGCCCCTGGTCTCTCTGTCCTGCCCCTGGTCTCTCTCTCCTGCCCCTGGTCCCTCTCTCTCCTGCCCCTGGTCCCCCTGTCCTGCCCCTGGTCCCTCTGTCTCCTGCCCCTGGTCCCTCTGTCTCCTGCCCCTGGTCCCTCTGTCTCCTGCCCCTGGTCCCTCTCTCTCCTGCCCCTGGTCTCTCTCTGTCCTGCCCCTGGTCCCTCTCTCTCCTGCCCCTGGTCCCTCTCTCTGTCCTGCCCGTGGTCCCTCTGTCCTGCCCCTGGTCTCTCTGTCCTGCCCCTGGCCCCTCTCTCTCCTGCCCCTGGCCCCTCTCTCTGTCCTGCCCCTGGCCCCTCTCTCTCCTGCCCCTGGCCCCTCTCTCTCTCCTGCCCCTGGTCCCTCTCTCTGTCCTGCCCCTGGTCCCTCTCTCTCCTGCCCCTGGCCCCTCTCTCTCCTGCCCCTGGTTCCTCTCTCTCCTGCCCCTGGCCTCTCTCTCTGTCCTGCCCCTGGCCCCTCTCTCTCCTGCCCCTGGCCCCTCTCTCTCCTGCCCCTGGCCCCTCTCTCTCCTGCCCCTGGCCCCTCTCTCTCCTGCCCCTGGTCCCTCTCTCTCTCCTGCCCCTGGTCCCTCTCTCTCTCCTGCCCCTGGTCCCTCTCTCTCCTGCCCTCCACCCCTCCACCCCGCCAGCCCTGCTGGAGGCTGCCCGGGGCCTCTTGGAAGGCAGCCTTGGGCTCCTCAGACCCCGGGGGCAGCTCAGGAAGTGGGCTGGGGTGGGGGGGGCTCAATTTTGTGACGGTTCAGCCTTAGGCAGGGTTGGTGAACACCAGGTCTGCCCTTGCAAAGGAGGGCGCGGGGCGGGGAGGGCGGGGGGGGGGAGGACGGGGGGAGGGCGGGGGGAGGGCACGGGGAGGGGGGAGGGCGGGGAGGGGGGAGGAGGGCGGGGAGGGCGGGGGAGGGCGCAGGGAGGGCGTGGCGGGGGGAGGGCGGGGAGGTCGTGGCAGGTAGAGGGCGGGGGAGGACGCAGGGAGGGCGGGGGGCGGGCGGGGGGGGAGGGCGTGGGGAGGGCGCGGGGAGGGCGCCGCGGGCGGGGCCGGTGCACCGGGCTGCGGGGCTGCAGGCCGCGGTGCCCGCCCTGGGCACGGCCTCCCCGCGCCCTCCCCTCCCCTCCGCCCCGGCGCCCTCCGTGCCGACATGCCTCAGTTTCCCCATCAGCAACACAGGGGCTGAGCGCCGCCTCGTAGTGATCCACGCTGGGGCTGCGGGTGCGGGGCGGGGACGGCGGGTGCGGGGTGGGGACGGCGTGGTGCGGGGTGGGGGTGGTGGTGCGGGGCGGGGGCGGCGGGGCGGGGGCTGCGGGTGCGGGGTGGGGGTGGTGGTGCGGGGCGGGGGTGGTGGTGCGGGGCGGGGGTGGTGGTGCGGGGCGGGGGGTGGTGGTGCGGGATTCCTCCCGCCGCCCCGACGACCATGGGGTCCGCGGTGAGGTCGCTCGTCCCGAGTGCCGCCCCGCGGAGAAATTCCTGCGGGCGTCCCCGGAGAGGCTCCACGCCGGCAGGCCGTGGGGGGCAGCGGGGGGAGCGTGGGGGGCAGCGTGGGGGGCAGCGTGGGGGGCAGAGCGTGGGGGGCAGCGTGATCCCTGCCGCCGCCGCCAGAGGGGCCCGGGAGCGGATCCCTGCCGCCGCCGCCAGAGGGCGCCCGGGGCGGATCCCTGCCGCCGCCGCCAGAGGGCGCCCGGGGCGGATCCCTGCCGCCGCCACCAGAGGGCGCCCGGGGCGGATCCCTGCCGCCGCCACCAGAGGGCGCCCGGGGGCGGATCCCTGCCGCCGCCGCCAGAGGGCGCCCACCCCGGCTGCTGGGTCCGGCGGCGACGTTGCAGGAGCTGGGACTTGAGGCGTCCACCGCCGCCCCGCGCTCACCAGGGAAGGCATCGCGGGCTCCGTCCTCCGCGGCCGCCGCTCTGCCCCCGGGGCTGCGCCGTCCCGGGGTCCGCCCTCTGGCGGGGGTCGCGGCCCAGCCCCCGGCCCGGGCGCCCCGGCCTCTGGGGTCCTCAGAGGCCGGATGACCCCGCCATGGCCGGGGGCGTGCCGTGGCGGTGAGGCCTGCGCCCTCCGGCGGGCGCCCCGGCCTTCTGGGGTCCTCAGAGGCCGGATGACCCCGCCATGGCCGGGGGCGTGCCGTGGCGGTGAGGCCTGCGCCCTCGGGCGGGCGCCCCGGCCTTCTGGGGTCCTCAGAGGCCGGATGACCCCGCCATGGCCGGGGGCGTGCCGTGGCGGTGAGGGCTGCGCCCTCGGGCGGGCGCTCCGGCCCCCGGCCCGGGCCTCCCTGCGCTGCTGACACTGGCTGAGCCGAGCGCCTGGCCCGCGTCTGGCCGGGACGCGTTCTGGGAAAGTCCTGGCTGGTGGGGTGGCTTTTCTTGTCACCCTAAGGCCCGGTCACCCCGGAGCGGGCGAGTCCCCGGGTCAGGGCCCACCGGGGCCGGGGTCCGGGAGGGACGAGGCTGAGAGGCGGTGGGTGGGGTCCCCCCTCCTCCCTGGCCGCGGGCACTGCCGTCCCGTGTTCAGCGCTCTCGGCTCCGCCCGGGCCGGTGGGCTGCTGGGCGGGGTGGGCTGGGGATGGAGGCCGAGGCCGCGCAGAGGCGAGGGCCCCGGGCCGCGCTGGCGGGGCTGGAGCCCCGTGGCGGCCTCCTGGGCCCCCGCACTGGGGAGCCGGGCCGGGGGCGGGAGCTGAGCCGGGAGCACGGGCCGCACGCTGGAGCCGGGGGGCCGGGGGGCCGGGGGGCCGGGGGGCCCGGTCGGAGGCCGCCCCCCCCCCAGCCCGCCTCCTCCCTCCGTGCGCTCTGCCCTCCCCCCGCCGTGAGGCCCCGCGTCCAGCCCTCTAGAGCCCCTCCACACAGGGAGGACAAGCAGACGGCGGGGCTCACATCCAACGCGGGCGGAACAACCGCACAGCTGCGAGAGGGACAGGACCTGCGGGGGGGGAGCAGGGGAGGGGGACCTGCGGGAGGAGGGGGAGGAGGGGAGGGGGACCTGCGGGGGGAGGGGGAGCAGGGGAGGGGGACCTGCGGGGGGAGGGGGAGCAGGGGAGGGGGACCTGCGGGGGGGGAGCAGGGAGGGGGACCTGCGGGGGGGGGAGCAGGGGAGGGGGACCTGCGGGAGGAGGGGGAGCAGGGGAGGGGGACCTGCGGGAGGAGGGGGAGCAGGGGAGGGGGACCTGCGGGAGGGGGGGGAGCAGGGGAGGGGGACCTGCGGGGGGGGAGCAGGGAGGGGGACCTGCGGGGGGGGAGCAGGGGAGGGGGACCTGCGGGAGGAGGGGGAGCAGGGGAGGGGGACCTGCGGGGGGAGGGGGAGCAGGGGAGGGGGACCTGCGGGAGGGGGGGGAGCAGGGGAGGGGGACCTGCGGGGGGGGAGCAGGGAGGGGGACCTGCGGGAGGAGGGGGAGCAGGGGAGGGGGACCTGCGGGGGGGGAGCAGGGAGGGGGACCTGCGGGAGGAGGGGGAGCAGGGGAGGGGGACCTGCGGGGGGGGGAGCAGGGGAGGGGGACCTGCGGGGGGGGGGGAGCAGGGGAGGGGGACCTGCCGGGGGGGGGGAGCAGGGGAGGGGGACCTGCGGGAGGAGGGGGAGGAGGAGCAGGGTGTTGGCGATCCAGGTGAGCCCTGCACCCACTCTCAGTCATGCACGTGATTCCCCCTCATAGGCACGCGTGTGCCGCCCGCACGTACACACACTCGTGTGTGCTTGTGCCCTCACATACACTGTGACACGCGCACATGCCCTGCACACCCGCTCAGACGTGCACACGCCCCTCCCACAGGCACACCCGTCCACCCCACCCACCCCACTCACGCCCCTGCCGTCCTCATGCCCACCGTGCCCACCCTGATCCGCACCTCCACCCGGCACACGCGCACACACACACACGCGCACACGCGCACACGCGCACATGCACACGCACACACACGCCTCACACACTCCGTCACCCGGCCACACACACGCACACGCGCACACACGCACACGCGCACACACGCACACACACCTCACACACTCCGTCACCCGGCCACACACACGCACACACACACACATGCGCACACACGCACACATACCTCACACACTCCATCACCCGGCCACACACACGCACGCGCACGTGCACACACGCACACGCGCACACACGCACACATGCCTCACACACTCCGTCACCCGGCCACACTGACCACGGACGTCACACCCGTGCGCACCCCGAATCTCACACGGATGCCCCGGTTTCACACACATTTGGTCACCTTGTCCCCCCTGCGACGCCGCTCGGTGCACGCGCAGGTGCACACTGGCACGCGCGGACCTCGCCCGCCCCGGGGCTGCTGACAGGAGCCCGGGCTGCTCGCCCCGCGTGGTGAAGGCAGAGAGACGGCGCGGAGCACCGGGCGGGGGCCGGGTGGGGTGGACGGTGCAGGTCTGGGGGGCGCGGGCCCCGAGGGTGGGCCCTGTCCAGAGGGCCACGCGGCGCCCTGCCCCGGCCCCGAGCCCCTGCAGACGGCTCAGCTCCGGGAGGCCCTGGCCGCGGCCTATCTGCGGTCCCGGGTGGGGTGCGGCCAAGGCCAGCCTCCAGCCTCCAGCCTCCAGCCTCCAGCCTCCAGCTCCTCCTGGAATGCCCCCCCCCGACCCCAGGGCCGAACGCCAGGGCCCACGGGGAGCCGCAGGTCTTCCCGGTGGGGGGCTCCGGGCCCGGTCTCCCTTCGCCGCGGTGTTCTCGTCGGTCACTGGGCGGCGGAGCCCGCAGCTCTACACTCACCCGCGGTCTCCCCAAGGAACTTCGCTGGCTCCAGGCCCAGAGCAGCCAGAGAGCCCTGGGCTGGAGACAGGGGGGCCCCCAGCCCGCCCAGCCCGCCCAGCCCGCCCAGCCCGCCCAGCCCCGGGCAAGGCCGGGCAGGAGCCCGCCCTGTCCCCCCTCCCCGCCCAGCAGCCCCTCCCCACCGCCCACCCTCCTCTCCGGAGCCCGTGGCCCTGTCCGTCTCCCTCCCGCCTGCCCGCCCTCCGGTCTAGGTCCGCCCCAGGTCTAGGGGGGACAGGGTCATGGCCGGGCGGGTCATTTGGGGCGGGGAAGGCTGTTCTCTGCCCCCCTCCCCTCCCCCCTCCCCCCTCCTCCTTCCGGCCAGCCCCACATCTTCGTCTGCCACACTGTGCAGCTTCCTTGCTCCACGCTGGGGGACGGGCGCTCTTTCTTCAGGCTGCACAAGTGACACAGACAGACAGACAGACAGACAGACCCAGTGCAGGTCTCCAGACGCCTCCAGGGACTCCCCCCTGGAGTCTTTATGCTGACTTCCACCGTGGCCTCACTAGTTAGACCCCGTCAGTGAGTGCGGGGCAGCGGCTGCCCCCTCGTCCTCGCTGGCTCCTGTCGTCAATGTGGCATTATGGTTTGAAGCCGGTGGGGGTAGAGAAGCATTCAGGACGCCATGTCCAAAATAACCAGCAAAAAGCAGGCTGGAGGTCTGGCTCCAGGGGCAGTGTCGGCGGAGCAAACCTCAGCCGGCAGCCAGGCGCGGGTGGCTCGCACCCGAGACCCGAGCCACTGAGAGGCCGGAGGGGAGGGGAGGCTCGCGGCTTCCAGTCAGCCCAGGCGGGGAGGCCCGAGACCCGAGCCACTCAGAGGCGGCAGGAGCTCCTTCCGCACCCCGTTGCCACCTGCAGCTCCGGTCCTGGGCCTCTCCTTCCAGGCAGGGGCGGAGACACAGCTGTGCCTGCCAAGCCTGGGGGCCGGGGGCCGGCGAGGGGGTCAGGGTGGGGGGCCGGGGGCCGGCGAGGGGGTCAGGGTGGGGGGCCGGGGGCCGGCGAGGGGGTCACGGTGGGGGGCCGGGGGCCGGTGAGGGGGGTCAGGAGAAGCAGACGGCGCATCCCTGGACAGAGGGCAATACCCTTTGCAAACACAGGCCTTCTTGAATGTGGATTGCACGGGGGCTCAGGAGTTTTCTGGGGAGGTAAAGTCATTGGCTCATCAGCCCGCGGAGAGACAGTGTGGATTGGAAGCTCCGGAGCCGGTCAGGGGCGGGGCGGGGCGGGGGAGCCATCTGTGTCTGGCTGGGTCGAGCAGAGCTGTCCTGAAGTCCTGCGCCTGCCCAGGCCAGGAAGATGAGAAGCAGCCGAGCAGCCTGGACCCCAGCCGGGACCCGGGGGGGGCATGGGCACTGGGAGAGGGAAGCTATGGGAGTCGGGGGGGAGCGTGGGGCCCGGTGTCCCTTCCCCACTGCTCCCGCAGGCCTGGACTTGACCCCACCGCAGGCCAGGCTGCCAGGTGAAAACACAAGGTCGGAGTTCACCCTGGGGTGGCTGTAGGTGAGGACCAGGTGGACTGCAGCGGGGCCTGAGGTCAGCCAAGTCCAGTCCAGGAGTGAAGTCCATCCAGGCTAGAGCCTCTGCCTGGGGTCCCCTTCCACAATGCCGGGCCTGGGGTCCCCTTCCACAATGCCGGGCCTGGGGTCCCCTTCCACAATGCCGGGCCTGGGGTCCCCTTCCACGGTGTTACATCTGGGGGACCTTCCACAGTGGGGCCTGGGGTCCCCTTCCACGGTGTTACATCTGGGGGACCTTCCACAGTGGGGCCTGGGGTCCCCTTCCACGGTGTTACATCTGGGGGACCTTCCACAGTGGGGCAGCCTCCTCTGAGCGCTCAGAAAGTGATCAAGGCCAGCTTCAGGTGCCCCGTACCCCAGCATGGGGTCCGTGTGGCTGCTGGGCCCTCCAGCCCCACCCTGTCCTCCCCGAGTAGCGCAGCCTTCCGAGGCACCCTGGGCAGAGGAGGGTCAGGACTCTGGTGTCAGGCCGTCTCCCTGCCCCTCCCTTCCCCCTCCTGTAGTTCCAGCCATTCGGGGGGCCTGGGCCACCCAGGGGCCTCCCTGCTCTGACAGCATGCCAGCTCTCCAGGGCGGCAAGAGGTCCAAGCTCCCTTCCAGCACTGACTGATTAAAGAAAAAGAATACAGAGCTGGGAATATGGCCTAGTGGCAAGAGTGCTTGCCTCGTATACATGAAGCCCTGGGTTCGATTCCCCTGCACCACATATATAGAAAAGGCCAGAGGGGGCGCTGTGGCTCAGGTGGCAGAGTGGTAGCCTTGAGCAAAAAGAAGCCAGGGACAGTGCTGAGGCCCTGAGTCCAAGGCCCAGGACTGGCAAGAAACAAACAAAAAAAGAATACATCCAGGGTCACCCAGTGGGCACTGTCTGGGGTCACCCTGTGGGCACTGTCCGGGGTCACCCTGTGGGCACTGTCTGGGGTCACCGAGTGGGCACTGTCCGGGGTCACCGAGTGGGCACTGTCCGGGGTCACCCTGTGGGCACTGTCCGGGGTCACCGAGTGGGCACTGTCCGGGGTCACCGAGTGGGCACTGTCCGGGGTCACCGAGTGGGCACTGTCCGGGGTCACCCTGTGGGCACTGTCCGGGGTCACCCTGTGGGCACTGTCCGGGGTCACCCTGTGGGCACTGTCCGGGGTCACCGAGTGGGCACTGTCCGGGGTCACCGAGTGGGCACTGTCCGGGGTCACCGAGTGGGCACTGTCCGGGGTCACCCTGTGGGCACTGTCTGGGGTCACCGAGTGGGCACTGTCCGGGGTCACCCTGTGGGCACTGTCTGGGGTCACCGAGTGGGCACTGTCCGGGGTCACCGAGTGGGCACTGTCCGGGGTCACCGAGTGGGCACTGTCTGGGGTCACCGAGTGGGCACTGTCTGGGGTCACCGAGTGGGCACTGTCCGGGGTCACCCTGTGGGCACTGTCCGGGGTCACCCGGTGGGCACTGTCTGGGGTCACCGAGTGGGCACTGTCTGGGGTCACCGAGTGGGCACTGTCCGGGGTCACCGAGTGGGCACTGTCTGGGGTCACCGAGTGGGCACTGTCCGGGGTCACCCTGTGGGCACTGTCCGGGGTCACCGAGTGGGCACTGTCTGGGGTCACCGTGTGGGCACTGTCCGGGGTCACCGAGTGGGCACTGTCCGGGGTCACCGAGTGGGCACTGTCTGGGGTCACCGGTGGGCACTGTCTGGGGTCACCGAGTGGGCACTGTCCGGGGTCACCGAGTGGGCACTGTCTGGGGTCACCCAGTGAGCACTCTCTGGGGTCACCGAGTGGGCACTGTCCGGGGTCACCGAGTGGGCACTGTCCGGGGTCACCGAGTGGACACTGTCCGGGGTCACCGAGTGGACACTGTCCAGGGTCACCCAGTGGGCACTGTCCGGGGTCACCCTGTGGGCACTGTCCGGGGTCACCCAGTGGGCACTGTCCGGGGTCACCGAGTGGGCACTGTCCGGGGTCACCGGGTGGGCACTGTCTGGGGTCACCCAGTGGGCACTGTCCGGGGTCACCCTGTGGGCCCTGGCTCCTGGCAGTGGGTGACCCATGACAGCATGGCCTCGGGACTTAGCCTGGGGTCTGAGCAGCTGCCCTCTGCCTTCCTTTAGGCAGGGCAGGCAGGGGAGAGGCCAGGAGAGGGCAGGCCAGCAGGGGAGAGGCTGGCGGGCCCAGCCCTCTGACCAGGCCCACCTCCCGCTGCAGAGGCCCCTCCCTGCTGCCCCACCCCACCCTGCCCCTCCCCTGCCCCGAGCTCCCTGGGTGGCAGCTGCCTCTCTGCCAAATCCATCGCAAAATATTGACTTAATTAATTGGAGATAAAGGAAGGTGGGAGGGAGATTTGGGAGGGCCTGAGCTCCCGGTTCCTCCCGCTGCGAGGGCCTGGGAGGGCTGGGGAGACCGGCCGCCCCACATCTCCTCCTGGTGGGTTGATCTGGGGCCATTGAGAGCCACGTGGCGAACCCGGGTCCCCCTAGCAGGTGGGGCAATGGCTGCTCCACTGGTCTGTTCGGTGCCTTTGGGCAGGCAGGGCGGGGCAGGGCCCGTGGGGTAGGGCGGGTGGGGCGGGGCAGGGCCCGTGGGGCAGGGCGGGGCAGGGCCCGTGGGCAGGGCGGGGCAGGGCCTGTGGGGCAGGGCAGGGCGGGGCAGGGCGGGCGGGGCAGGGCCCGTGGGGTACTCCTCTGCTGGTCTGTGCCCGGCTCCTCTGACGCTCTGAATGCAGGAAAGTCTTTCCACCAGCAGGAGCGGGGACGGTCTTCGTCTCTGCTGGGGAGGCGGCTTCCTGGTGGCTGTGGCCTGGAGGTGGATTGCTGCTGGAGGCCCTGCTGTAGTCCGGCTGGCAGTTTTCTGGCATCAGGCTAATGGGGTGGAAGCCCAGGCTGTGCCTTGCCCAGGTGTCCCCCACACGGAAGTGACTTGTCGAAGGGAAGGACGTGTGGAGCCCAGGTGTCACTAAAGCCACAAGGAGAACAAACAGACCAGAGTGAGTCAGGATCGGAGCCTGTGCAAACAAGCCCGGGTAAACAGCCTGCTAGCCTGCTCCACTCACCGTCTCCCCTGTGCTTGGCAGACGGTTAGCAAATGACTTCTCAATTAATCTGTTTATTTCCTAGCACAGGTGAGTCTGATGACCTTTGCCCATCGCCAGGCTCCACCCGCAGCCTCTGAGGACCTTCAGGGCATCGTGCTCTATTTTATTTTTGAACTAGCTGGTTCCGGCCCTGTGTTAGCTGTAAAGGGTTATTCTTGCCTGCGCGTCCCATTGCTTTTGTTCCAGACTGAGTTGTCCCACTGGAGCCAGGCGCCGGTGCCTCATGTCTGTAATCCCAGCTACTCAGGAGGCTGAGATCTGAAGATCAGGGTTCGCAGGCAGCCCAGGCGGGAGAGTCCACGAGACTCCAGAAACGGAGCCATGGCTCAAGTGGTAGAACGCCATCCTCAAGCAGAAGCAGCCCAGGGACAGTGCCCAGGCCCTGAATTCAACCCACCGCCCCCCAAAAGAGAGCTGTCCCAGGCAGACCCACAGCCACAGGAAAGTTTCAGATCAGGAAAGCAGCACATCAAGAGCCAACGCCATGGCCGACCTCCCGGCAAGCTGCAGCACGGAGCCGCGGGGGAGCCCAGTACCCAGCCTGCCAGGACACGAGGCCCGGCAGGGGGGGGGAGGGCCGGGGCACCGGGGGGGGGGGGGGGAGGGCCGGGGCACCGGCACCCGCATGGCTCCCTCATCAATGTGCTCGCTGTGTCAGCTGGGGTGTGGTGGTACCCCCCGACCCCCATGAGCGTGAACCCCGGGGGTGAGGCAAGGGGCCAGGACCCCTGCTGTTTTCCACCACGGACCACAGGCCTCAGTGCCCCTCAGCCGGTGTGACGGGGCCGTGGCCCCTGGGGGTGGAGGGGCTCGGGCTGGGTGGGCGGGCGGGTTGGTGGGTTGGTCAGGGCCTCTGGCGGGCCCTAAATAATCCAGGGGCTTCTTGTAGCCCGCCTCATCTTCCATGTCTGGGAAAACACAGCAGAAATGCAGATCTGTTGGGGTCAGCTGCACCTTTAAGGGGCCACAGCTGACCTTGGCCTGTCCCTCCCCTTCCTGTCTTTAACAGGAAGAGAAGCCCCTGTTCCTGGGGCTAGCACAGGTGTGCTATGGCGGAGGGGTACCCCAGGGGCCCATCCTTGGGGGGCTGGACCTCTGCCCACAAAGGAAGTCTCCTGACATCACTTGAGGGACAGCCCCTTGGGACCAATCAGGGGCCCCTCTCTTGTGCCCGCCTTTGGGGTATATCTGGGGGGCTCCTCATTTGAATAAACAGAAGCCCTAGAGGTTTTCTCCAGGGGCCCACGCAACCGTGTCGTTCTTGGCGGCTTCGGGGCACCGTGCGACCACACGCCACCGAGGCTACCCGTGGCCATCGCTCCCACGTGACTGATAATGGACCACCCAGGAAGGGGCGGACAAGCCCCTTCCCCCCGCAAGCGAGGGGAAGTCGAGAGAGAGAGAGAGCTCACACAGATCCCCAACGCGAGAACTGCAGGGAGAAGTCAGGGGTGTGAGTATTAGGAAAAGAAGCCAAACTGTCACTATGAGCACACGAGCGTCCTGTCTGGAGAAAGCAAAGGGCTGTGTGGCACATCATAGCTTAGTTCTGTCTGGTTCTGGACTGCAGATCAGTGGAATGAAGGGCATTTTCCCCGCCAGGCTTCTGCTCTGCGAGCCGCTGGGGTTGGGGGCGGCTTTCGTTCATTTTCTGTGCTGCAGAGTGCCCACCCCAGTGCGGCACATCCCATGTGCCCTTTGCTCTGTGCCTGTTTCGGGCTGGATCCTGGGTTGCTGGCCGTGCTGGGATGCTAGACAAGCATTCCACCGTGGAGCTGCACCGCCGGTCATTTGCACTGATAAACAAGGATGCTCTGTTCCATCACATGCGTGCAATTCTGTCCCGCACGGTGGAACTTCTGAGTCCTAGGGTCCTGTGGCACCTTGAGCTGCAGAAAAACCTGCCGAGGACTCTTCCTGCAGGAGGGGCGTGCTCCGTCCTCCTCCTGTTATCTACCAAGTGAGTGTTAGTCAGTATTCACTCTTTGCATTTGTGTGTGGTTGCGGGTACTAGAGCTTCAAGTTAAGGCCGGCATGTTGTCCCTTAGCTTTCCCTGCTCAAAGCTGGTGCTCTACCACTTGAGCCACCCCTCCACTTTCTGTCTTTTTGGTGTTTAATTGGAGATAAGAGCCTCACAGACTTCCCTGCCCAAGCAGACTTTGAACTGCAATCCTCAGATTTCAGCCTTCTGAGTAGCTAGGATATAGATGTGAGCTATGGCACTTTTCAATATTCACTCATGATTGTGAGTGTGTGTGAGAGTGTGTGTGTGTGTGTGTGTGTGTGTGTGTGTGTGCTGGTCCTGGGGCTTGAACTTTGGGCATAGGGCCCCTGTCCCTGGGCTTTTATGCTCAAGGCTAGTGTTCTACCTCTTGATTCACAGCTCCACTTCCAGCTTTTGTTCGTGGCTGGTTGGAGATAAGAATCTCACAGGCAAGGTAACAGTGGCTCACACCTGTAATTCTAGTTGCCCAGGAGGCTGAGATCTGTGGATCACAGTTCAAAGCCATTCCAGGCAGGAAAGTCGTTGAGACTCCTAACAGAAAACCGGAAGTGGAGCTGTGGCTCAACCTGGTAGAGTGCTATCCTTGAACAAAAGAGCTCGGGGACAGCACCAGGCCCTTAGTTCAAGCCCCGAGAATGACCAAAATAAATAAATAAAAATAGAAATAAAGTCTCATGAACTTTTCTGTCCCGGCTGGCTTTGAACTATGCTCCTCAGATCTCAGCCTTCTGAGTAGCTAGGGTTACATGTGTGAGCCACTGGTGCCCAGGTGCAAATTCTTATCATTATGCTGGGGATATAGCTCAGTGATAGAGGGCTTAGGCCAGTTGAGGCCCCGGGTTCAATCCCCAGCAACAAAATTAACAACAATAATAACAAACAATAAACAAACCCTTAACAACGTAAAATGCATTCATCTCAACTGCAAAGGACAAATTTAGTAGGAAACTGTATGGGAGTTCTATTAAAGACAGGAAGATGATGCTATCACAATCATAGCTTTTATTTAGCAGTGTTCTAGGAGATCCTAGTTGGGGGAATTAGACACCAGCAGGAAAGCAGGGAAGGCCGGGCCTGTCTCAGATAGAGACAGGAGACTCCAAGTTCAATCCCACCCCAGTACCACCATCCCAGCAGCAACAACAACAAAAAGAAAACAGAAGAATAAATGTGTAAACAGAGGGAGGGATATAAATGATAGTTATTAGCAAATGTTAAAAAAGATCTGTGCCTAGAATAAAAAAAGATTTTTTTTTTTGCCAGTCCTAGGGCTTGAACTCAGGGCCTGAGCACTGTCCCTGGCTTCTTTTTGCTCAAGGCTATCACTCTGCCACCTGAGCCACAGCGCCACTTCTGGCTTTTTCTGTGTATGTGGTGCTGAGGAATCAAACCCAGGGCTTCCTGCATGCTAGGCGAGGACTCTACCGCTAAGCCACATTCCTATCCCTCCCCCCAATATTTTTAATCTAGAAAAATGTAAGAATAAAAGAGCTACCCAGGAACTATTACAAATGATAAAAAAAATTCATTAAGGTGACTGGGATCACCAGTCTGGCCCGAGCCAGTGCTCACACCTGTAATCCTAGCGACTCTGGAGGCTGAGACCTGAGGATTGCCATTTGAAGCCAGCCTGGGCAGGGAAACTCGTGAGACTCTCATCTCCAGTTAACTATCACACAAACACACATACAGAAAAGCAGAAGTGGGGCTGTACAGAACTCTCAGAGAGGTGCCCAGGCCCTGAGTTCAGGCCCCAGGACTGGCACCCAGAAAACTGAATTTAGAAAAGCAGGATAACAATGATGGGAGATGAACTCCTGTGAGACAGGGTGCAGGGGGTGTGTGGAGGCCAAGGGCAACCAGGTGCACCAGCTTTGAATTCACACCTGAAACGTGCTCCCTACCCTGCTGGACCAGCGCCCTCCCTAGCCCGGCGGCTTAGGGGAAGGGGGGCTCCCAGCGGCCCCGCGTGGGGCTGGGGTCAGGGGCTGGGGTGTTAGAGGCTGGCCGTGGGGAGCACTTCCAGCGGCGGAGCCCCGGTCCCGATGTAGGGCGGTAACGTGGAGGTGCCGGCTCCAGACTCTGGCTGACCTCGGAGGAGCCGGCTCGGGTTCTGAGCCGGCTGATCTCCACCACAGTGGTCCCAAGATGACCTAGGAGCTTGGGTTTTTCCTGGCCCTCACCTGGCAGCCTGGCTTGGGGTTGGGGTCAGATCAGGCCGCACAGGAGCAGCAGGGGGTGATGGACACCAGGCCGCCTACCTCAGCCCCCAGCCACACACATCTGGAAGCCCCGGTCACTCCTTCCTCAAGGCCCTTAAGGGCCCTGAATCCAGCGCCGCAGACCTTATCTGGCTGCCTGGGTTCTGAGCCCTCATTCAGCGGGGCTCGGAGCCCTTATCCCAAGGCCAGGTGTCTGAGCCCTTATCTGCAGTCCCTACCTCCACCTCGGACGGAGATCAGGTTCTCAGCCGCGCAGGCCCAGGCTCAGGTGGGTGCCTCTCAGGGAAGCCCGCTTCGCTTCTGCATCACAAAGGGTGGGGTGGACCTCCCACTGGACGGCCATTCAGCCCATTAACAAAAGCTTCCCAATCCACATCCTTTCTCCTTCTAGCCCTGGGCCAGGGCTCCAGGTTAACAAGTAACAGTTGAGAGGACCAATGAAATCTGAATTACAGTGAAGAGCATTTTAGGGTAAGAATGTCCCAAACTGTGTGCTCTGTTTACCCACTAGCCCTATTCCTGGCAACGCTTCTGGACACAAACCCACCACCCCTGGAAGCTGAGTGAGGCACCACACCCCCGTCCCGTGAAGGGTCGGCTGGCTGGGCTGCTTTGCGAGCCCCTCCCGTCCTGGGCTAGGGTGGCTTCGGAGAGCTGGAGACCAGGCTGGACGCGTGAGCCTGGGAAAGCGGCAGCCTCTCTGAGCCTCTGTTTTCTTCGCTCAAAAATGAGGGTAGGGGCTGGGATGTAGCTCAGTGGTAAACAGCTTGCCTCGCCAGTGCAATGTCCTGGGTTTAATCCCAAGCACCAAACAAACAAATAAAAAGGAGGGCAGAGGGTAGACTTTCAACTTTAATTCTCTGGATCCATCTTTTTTTTTTTTTTTTGCGCCAGTCCTGGGTCTTGGACTCAGGGCCTGAGCACTGTCCCTGGCTTCTTCCCGCTCAAGGCTAGCACTCCGCCACTTGAGCCACAGCGCCGCTTCTGGCGTTTTCCGTATATGTGGTGCTGGGGAATCGAACCTAGGGCCTCGTGTATCCGAGGCAGGCACTCTTGCCACTAGGCCATATCCCCAGCCCCTCAACTTTAATTCTCAAATAGCAGGAAAGACCAGGAGGATGGCACTCCTGACTAGACAGAACCCCACCCCACCCTTGATGGTCCCTACTCCCTGGCCTACAGAGGAGCAAGGAAATACTGGGTTCCACAAGTGGCACTTGTACTGCCCCTCCTGCCCAGAGCCCCCTGAGCAAGGGTTGGGTGGACTGTGCAGCCAGGGACTGGGTCTTGGCAAGCTCTGGTGTGGACAGGCGGATCTCCCAGTCCTCTTGGGTTGGTTCCAGCCAGGAAGATGTGCGGTCCACCGTCTCCAACAGAGAATGAGACAACTCCCTGGCGTTCGGGTACCCCTGCCCCAGGGCGGGGGTGAAGCCCAGACCCAGAGACACCAGGCCAGTGCTCTACCGCTGAGCTGCAGACCAGGCCCCAAACATTTGGTCAACACCCCTAAGCCAGAAGGGGAGCTCCGGTGCAGGGTCTGTGCAGCCCTGTGTGTCCTTCCAGACAGCCCCCCTCCCCGCGGGGGCCCGGCCGGCTGCGGAGCTCCCAGGTGGTCTGAGGGGTGTGACCGCCCCCTCCCCCGCCCCCTCCCCGCCCCCGCCCCCGCCCCCGCCCCCGGGCCCGCTATAAAGCCGGCGGGCCCCGCTCCCCGCGCACCCACCCGGTCCCCGACCCTCCCCGCGGCGGCGCCATGTGGCCCCTGTGGCTCTGCTGGGCGCTCCGGGGGCTGCTCCTGGCGAGCCCCGGGGCGGCGCTGACGGAGCGGCAGGTCCTGGGCAGCCTGCTGCAGCAGCTCGGGGCTGCGCCGGGCGCCCGCGCTGGGCCGGGCGGAGGGTGGCGGGGCCTGGCCATCCCGGCCCCGGTGAGGGCGCAGTACGTGGCCCTGCTGCGCCAGAGCCACGGGGGACCGCTCGCGCGGGAAGCGGTTCAGCCAGCACTTCCGAGGTGCGGGGCGCGCCCGGGGCGGCGGGGATCCCGGGGTGGCGGGCGGGGGGTCCCGGGGGTGGCGGCGGGGGGGTCCCGGGGCGGCGGCGGGGGCGGCGGGGGATCCCGGGGCGGGCGGGGGTCCCGGGGTGCCGGGCGGGGTGCGGGCGGGCGGGTTGGCGGGGGTGGGCGGGAGGGGTGCGGGGCGGGCGGGGCGGGGCGGGTTGGCGGGGGTCCCCGGGGCGGCGGCGGGGGGGTCCCGGGGTGCCGGGCGGGGGGCGGGCGGGGCGCGTTGGCGGGCGGGCGGGGTTGGCGGGTGCGGGCGGGGCGGGCGCGGAGCCCGGCTGAGCCCCCGCGCCGTCCGCAGAGGTGGCGGGGGGTCCCGGGGTGCCGGGCGGGGGCGGGCGGGGGCGGGTTGGCGGGTGCGGGCGGGGCGGGCGCGGAGCCCGGCTGAGCCCCCGCGCCGTCCGCAGAGGTGGCGGGCCGGCTCCTGGTGTCCGAGGCGTCCTCGCTCGTGCTGGCGTTCGGCCTGGAGCAGCAGCTGCCGGCGCACCGCGAGCTGGTGCAGGCCGTGCTGCGGCTCTTCCAGCAGCCGGTGCCCCGGGCCGCGGGCCGCCGGCCGGAGCGCAGCGCCCGCGCGCAGGTCTCGGTGGAGTGGCTGCGCGTGCGCGACGACGGCTCCAATCGCACCTGGCTCGTCGACTCCAGGTGGGGGGCTGCGGCCCGACGGGGGGGGCGGGGAGGGAGGGGCGCCCCGTCCTCCTCCCGGGACTCCCGAGACCCCCCCGGGGGCCCCCCCACTCCCGCCCCCTCCCCCGGGCCCCCCCCCACTCCCGACCCTCCCCGGGCCCCCCCCACTCCCGCCCCCCCCCGGGCCCCCCCACTCCCGACCCTCCCCGGGCCCCCCCACTCCCGCCCCCCCGGGGGGCCCCCCCCACTCCCGCCCCCCCCGGGCCCCCCCACTCCCGCCCCCCCGCCCCCCGCCCTCACCGCGCCGCCCCCCGCCCTCACCGCCCCCCCCCCCCGCAGGCTGGTGTCCGTCCACGACAGCGGCTGGAAGGCCTTCGACGTGACGGAGGCCGTGACCTTCTGGCAGCAGCTGAGCCGGCCCCGGCCGCCGCTGCTGCTGCAGGTGTCGGTGCGCCGGGAGCCGCTGGGCCCCGGGGCCGCGGGCGCGCACCGCCTGGTCCGCTTCGGGGCGCCGGCCCGGCGGGGGCCGCGCAGGCCGCGCCGCAGCTGGAGCTGCACACGCTGGACCTCAGGGACTACGGGTAGGACGGGGGGGGGGGCCGGGGGGCCGGGGGGCGGGGCTCCAGGTGGGGCGCACGGGGGCGGGGCTCCAGGTGGGGCGCACGGGGGCGGGGCTCCCAGGTGGGGCGCACGGGGGCGGGGGCTCCAGGTGGGGCGCACGGGGGCGGGGCTCCAGGTGGGGCGCACGGGGTCGGGGCTCCAGGTGGGGCGCACGGGGGCGGGGCTCCAGGTGGGGCGCACGGGGGCGGGGCTCCAGGTGGGGCGCACGGAGGCGGGGCTCCAGGGGGGGCGCACGGGGGCGGGGGCTCCAGGTGGGGCGCACGGGGGCGGGGCTCCAGGTGGGGCGCACGGGGGCGGGGCTCCAGGTGGGGCGCACGGGGGCGGGGCTCCAGGTGGGGCGCACGGGGGTCAGCTCCGCCCCCCGCTGACCCCCGCCCCCCCCCCTCCGCCCTCGCCCCGCAGAGCGCAAGGCAATTGCCAGCCCCGAGGCGGAGGCGCGCGAGGCCGAGGGCGCCCGGTGCTGCCGCCGCGAGACCTACCTGGACCTGCAGGGGCTGCGGTGGGCCGAGAACTGGGTCCTGGAGCCGCCGGGGCTGCTGGTGTACGAGTGCGTGGGCCGCTGCCGGCAGCCCCCGGAGCCCCTGGCCCTGCGGTGGCCGTTCCTGGGCCCTCGGCAGTGCGTGGCCTCCGAGACGGCCGCCCTGCCCGTGATCGTCAGCGCCCGCGAGGGCGGCCGCGCCCGGCCCCAGGTGGTGAGCCTGCCCGGCCTGCGGGTGCAGAGGTGCGGCTGCGCCTCCGACGGGGCGCCGGTGCCCCGCCGCCTGCAGCCCTAGGCCCCGGCCGCGACCGAAGGACCTGGGCTCAGGCGGCCCGGCCGTGCTCCCGCCCCGGCAGGGGGGGTTCTGCCCACCCCGCAGCCCGCGCGGACCTGGAGGGCTCCGGAGGTCGGGATCCGCCCGGGTTCGCGCCCCGGGTCCCGGCGGCGCCCTCGCGGCGGTGCGCGCCCGGCCTGCGCTTCTCTGCACTAAATCCTCAGCACTTACTTGTGTGGATACTGGGGGCGAACGGGAGGACCCAGTTTTGCCGTGGTGGCTGCTCCCGGCCCCGGGTCTGGGCCGAGTCCGCTCTGGACCGTGGGCCTGGTGGAATTGTGCATCCGCGGCCCAGAGCCCGAGGGCTTTGCAAGACACTAATAAAATGTTTCATTGTGGGCTGGGAATGTGGCCTAGTGGCAAGAGCGCTTGCCTCGTGTACATGAGGCCCTGGGTTCGATTCCCCAGCACCACATATACAGAAAACGGCCAGAAGTGGCGCTGTGGCTCAAGTGGCAGAGTGCTAGCCTTGAGCAAAAAGAAGCCAGGGACAGTGCTCAGGCCCTGAGTCCAAGCCTCAGGACTGGCAAAAAAAAAAATAAACAAAATGTTTGCTCCTGCAGTCTGGGGTTCCTCTTAGTGACTGATGGCAGGAGCACTCGGGGATTCGGTCAACTTAACCGAGAGCTCAGGACAGCGCCTGGCCCGGCCGGGCTCGGTCAGCGTGGCAATCCACGCGCGGAGATGCGGCCGAGGCGCCTGTAGCCGCGGCCTCACCTCCCTCATCGTCCACACGGGGCTCTTCTTGTGGTGGATGTTGTGGTTTTCCTGAGTCTGCAGACCAGAGGGGCTTTATTACCTCGTGGTTGCACAAGAACCCCGTGAGCAGAGTCCCTGTTGAGGGTGGGGGCGCGTGCGGGGGCCGGCGAGGTCGGGTGCGGCGTCTTGGGAGTGGAGGTCGGAGGGCGCCAGTCACCGGGGCGGTGACTCGGTGAGCCTGGGGCAGGGGCACCTGAGGGTCTCTAGCGGTCCACACTCGGCCCAAGGACAGCGTGGTTTTCTAAGCACTTCACAGACACCACGAGCGACGGCTAAATTCACATTCAGACCCAGCACAGCGTGGCTGCAACCCCGTGCCACAAAAACGTAGAGAAATGCCTCGAAACGAGGGCCCCACCCCAGCCTGCTCTTCCTTCTGGTGGGGGTCCCCCATCCTAATATCACTGGCTCGGGGACCTTGCATTGGGGGCCCAGCCCGGCCGTGAACCCTGGCGGGGGGTGGTGGTGGAGAGGACGGGGGGGGGGGCGGCCGGGTCGGTACCAGAGGGCAGAAGAGACAGAGGACACGGGGGGGGGGGACAGACGCCTGTGGGCGGGGGGGGGGGAAGGCAGAGGGGACAGAACAGAACAGAGCGAGCGAGGGGGGCGGCATGGGGGCCGGAATCAGGCCCGGAGGCGAGGGGGTATTTTATCGTTCTATGGGAAGATGAAAGTCCAGGCGCGGAGGAGGGGGGGTGGGGGGGGCCGGGAAGCCGAGCCTTGGGCAGTGAGGAGCTGCCGGGCTGGGAGTCAGCAAGCCTGGGTTCCACGCCAGCCAAGGGGCGCGCCCTCCTCCCGCGCCCTCCTCCCGGATCCCCGCGCGCCCTCCTCCCGCGCCCTCCTCCCGGATCCCCTCGCGCCCTCCTCCCGGATCCCCGCGCGCCCTCCTCCCGCGCCCTCCTCCCGGATCCCCTCGCGCCCTCCTCCCGCGCCCTCCTCCCGATCCCCGCGCGCCCTCCTCCAGGATCCCCGCGCGCCCTCCTCCCGCGCCCTCCTCCCCGATCCCTCGGCCGGCTGCCGTCGCTGGGACGCGGGGCTCGGCCGCGGCGGCCTGGGCGGCGCCGGGACCGCGGAGACGCTGCGGCCTCGTGTGGGGTCCTCGGGCGACCGCGGCTCCCCACGGAGGTGCGGGGCGCTTCGCGGGGCCGGGGAGGTGGCGGCCGGCCGGGCCGCGGATCTCCACTGCGGCGCGCAGCAGGGCCGGGCCGGGACCTGGAGCGGGGGGGGGGGGGGGATGGAGGGGCAGGGGGGGCGCGATCGCGGGCGGACGCCCTCCAGGCCGCCGGCGCTCGCCCGGGCTCCCCGAGCTGTCGCTGGGTGGCGAGCGGGAGCCCGGTCGGCGGAACCCGGACGAGGGAAGACGGGCGGCCGCGGGCCTTCGAGGACCTGCGAGGGCCCCGCCGTCCGCCCCGCCCCGCCCCGTCCCGTCCACCGGGCCGCGGCCCCGCCCCTGTCCCCGCCCCTTCCTATCCCACCCTCAGCGCGGCTCCGCCCCCGTCCCCCGCCCCTCCCCACCCACCCCGGGGCGCGGCTCCGCCCCCGTCCCCGCCCCGCCCCACCCCTCAGCGCGGCTCCGCCCCCGTCCCCGCCCCGCCCCGTCCCGTCGGCGGAGACTCCAAACTGGGCCCGGCGCGGGCGCCGCTCTGCGCGTGCGCCGGAGTGGCCCTCGGTAACTTCTCGGGGGTCGCCCCCGCCGGCCCCGCGCGTGCGGACCCCGCCCCGGGCCGCGCCGCCGCCGCAGGTCGGTGCGGAGGGCTGGGGGGCGGGCCGGGGGCGGGGGGGGAGGGCGCCCCCTCCTCCCGGGGTGCGCGCGGTCGCCGGTCCGGCCGGCACCGACTCCTCCCGGGCGCCGCCCCGGCTTCCGCGTCCCCAGCCGGGGGCGGGGGGGACCCCGCGCCGGGGCGTCCGCGTCCGCGCCTCCGAGGGGCGCCCGGCCGCGGCGCTGCCTTCCCGCCGCTCCACCCGGAACTCGGGGCGGGCTCGGGCCGGGGGGGGGGCGGGGCGGGCTCGGGCCGGGGGGGGGGGGGAGGGCAGCCGGGCCGGGGGGTGGGGCGGGGGGGGCCGCGGCGCGGAGAAACCAAACCCGCCCCGGGGCCGGCACCCGAGAAGCCCGGCCACCCGAGACCCGGGCGGGGCCGCTCGGCGGACGCGGCGGCCGGGACGCCGCGGGGGCCTGGGCTGGGGACTCGGGGTGACGGCGGCCGGGACGCCGCGGGGGCCTGGGCTGGGACTCGGGGTGACGGCGGCCGGGACGCCGCGGGGGCCTGGGCTGGGACTCGGGGTGACGGCGGCCGGGACGCCGCGGGGGCCTGGGCTGGGACTCGGGGTGACGGCTGCCGAGCCGCGGGGGCCTGGGCTGGGGACTCGGGGTGACGGCGGCCGGGACGCCGCGGGGGCCTGGGCTGGGACTCGGGGTGACGGCGGCCGGGACGCCGCGGGGGCCTGGGCTGGGACTCGGGGGTGACGGCGGCCGGGACGCCGCGGGGGCCTGGGCTGGGACTCGGGGTGACGGCTGCCGAGCCGCGGGGGCCTGGGCTGGGGACTCGGGGTGACGGCTGCCGAGGCCCGGGGGCCTGGGCTGGGGACTCGGGGTGACGGCGGCCGAGCCGCGGGGGCCTGGGGCCGGGACTCGGGGTGACGGCGGCCGAGCCGCGGGGGCCTGGGGCCGGGACTCGGGGTGACGGCGGCCGAGCCGCGGGGGCCTGGGGCCGGGACTCGGGGTGACGGCGGCCGAGCCGCGGGGGCCTGGGGCCGGGCGCGGGTGGGGCGGCCGCGCCGTCACGGAGACGCGGCCCCGTTTCCGTCGGTCTCCCCCCCCCCCGTCCTGTCTGCACCCTAAAGCCTCTGTGCCTCCTTCCCCGCGGCGTCGGGGTGAAGGTCACCGCCGTCACCTCGGGGTGGTCTCCTGGCTCCCGGGGGCGGGAGGGGCGGGGAGGGGAGGGAGGGGAGGGAGGGGAGGGAGGGGAGGGAGGGGAGGGAGGGCCGCCGGCGCGCCCGCCCCCGGTGCGTAGCGCGTGTCTTTGGAAAGTTCGAGGTCCGCTGTTGGAATTGTTGTGCTGTTGCCTTGTACTGCTGTTGCCCTTCATTGTTGCCTTGTGCTGCTGTTGCCCTTCATTGTTGCCTTGTACTGCTGTTGCCCTTCATTGTTGCCTTGTACTGCTGTTGCACTTCATTGTTGCCTTGTACTGTTGCCTTGTCCTGCTGTTGCACTTCATTGTTGCCTTGTACTGCTGTTGCCCTTCATTGTTGCCTTGTACTGCTGTTGCACTTCATTGTTGCCTTGTACTGCTGTTGCACTTCATTGTTGCCTTGTACTGTTGCCTTGTACTGCTGTTGCCCTTCATTGTTGCCTTGTGCTGTTGCCCTTCATTGTTGCCTTGTGCTGCTGTTGCCCTTCATTGTTGCCTTGTGCTGCTGTTGCCCTTCATTGTTGCCTTGTACTGCTGTTGCACTTCATTGTTGCCTTGTACTGCTGTTGCACTTCATTGTTGCCTTGTACTGCTGTTGCACTTCATTGTTGCCTTGTACTGGCCACAGTCAGACTCTGGGGAGCTCCGGGCTGCTCCAGGTCCGGGGGCCACTGCCCTGGCTCGGCATGGCTATAGGACATAGGATAGGAATGGGATTCTGTGCGGGCCTTGCACACACCCGGTTCTTACCCAGGGTGGGCGCCATCAGGGCTCTTACAGCCAGAGAGCCTACTTGTGCTTTTTTCCTCCTCCTGCTCCTCCCCTCCCCCCTCCCTCCTGCCCCCTTCCCTCCCGCTCCCCCCTCCCCCTCCTTCTTCTTTTGCCGGTTCTGGGGCTTGAACTCAAGGCCTGAATTTCTGTGTCCCTGGCTTCTCTTTGCTCAAGGCCAGCACTCTACCACTTGAGTCACAGCGCCCCTTCTGGCTTTTTCTGTTGGTGTGGTGCTGAGGAATGGAGCCCAGGGCTTCCTGCATGCTAGACGGGCACATCAAGCCACGTTCCCAGCTCTCCTTGTTTCTGAAAATGATGTTTCTCTGATGCATTTGTGGTGGTGGTGAGGAAGGAGGCCGAGCCCTGCTCGGTGGGAAGGTGCTCAGTTGCTCCTTTGATCCCTCCCCACCAGTGCCAGCGCTCTCCTCAGCATGCTTGGCTGCCCGGGCTGCCCAGGGTGGGCGCGCCCCTAGCGGCTCCTCCCTTTCTGAGTGCTTGGCCCAGAGGCCAGCCCATGGACAGCTAACAGGTGGGGCCCTGCTGCCTTCGACAGAAAGGCCTGAGAGAGGACCGGACCGCCACAGCTGTGCCCGCACCTGGCTCCCCATTTGGAGGGTCAGGCGAGACAGGTCCCCTGTCTGTAGAGACCCTGACACTGGGCCAGACCCGACCCCCAAGCCCAGCTAGGGAATTTGCTGGTCGATCTTGCTTGGCTCTCATCAAATGTAAATCCCCCCCCCCCCCCGCCCAGCCTGTTTGGCAAGAGGAAAATGGCGTGGGTGCCTGTCTGGGGCTGCAGGAGGAAGGAGAGGCCCACGTGCCCACCTTCCATCAAGGCTGCACTAATGTGGCACTCCGGGCAGCCGTGCCCTGGCCCCCAGAACCCCCGCCGCAGCACCCCTCCATCTTCCTCCGTGCGCACAGCATGTGGACGCTTTCCCTTCCCACTCACTGCCCCAGGCTGCCGTGGGTCTCCTGCGGCACCCTCTCTCCCTGATTCTGGCTCTTGGGTCAGCAGCAGCTCCCGGGCCCTGAGGGAGGCCAGGTGCTTCTAGGGGACTGGGGAGGGGCTGGAAGCCCCAGGAGCTGCCGGGTGGAGGAGCAGGGCATCGGAGAGGAGCACTGTGAGGAGGCCGGGGATGGGGAGAGCCAGGGCGGGAGGGAAGCCCACCGGGCAGAGGGACAGATGTGAGTGTGTGTGTGCGCGTGCACGTGCGTGCACACACACGCGCCACCCCCTTGTGTGCACAGAACGGTTTCTATCCTGGAAGGGGTGACCCCCGGGCACAGGGGGTCCTGATTCACCTCAGGACAGCACGGGTCCAGGTGGCGGGAAGCCCCGCAGGAAGTGGGGGCCAGCGGCTGGGGCTGCCTGTGCCCACACAGCGCCAGCGGAGCCTCTCCCCGCAGCCTTCCTCTCCCTGGTGTCCTCGAGTGTGGACATGGGTCATGGTATGGGGTTCGAGGGAGGGGATTCCCCGTCCATCCGAGAGTCCACCACGCAGAGACAGTCTCGAGCAAAAAGATGAAAGAAGATGGATTTATTGGGGAAGTATAAAGCGAACTGAGGGCTGGGAATGTGGCCTAGTGATAAAGTGCTCGCCTCGTATACATGAGGCCCTGGGTTCGATTCCTCAGCACCACCTATATGGAAAAAGCTGGAAGTGATGCTGTGGCTCAGGTGGCAGAGTACTAGCCTTGAGCAAAACGAAGCCAGGGACAGTGCTCAGGCCCTGAGTCCAAGGCCCAGGACTGGCCAAAACAAAACAAAACAAACAAAAAAAGTGAACTGACCGTCTAGGAACACAGCCCAGACCTGGGGCTGGGACCTCGTGCCCCGGACCGCGCTGGGGGTTGAGTTATAAAGGCAAACAGCACGTGGTCAAGCCCGCCACACGAAGGCGGCCAGTGAGGTCGCAACACTTAGAGAGCACGCCAGGTCGCACGCAGGTGGCCGTGGAGTTACAGTCCGCCACATAGTATCTGTTTGAACCAACCTATCACTCTAGTTAGAATTGGTGCGTGAATTTGGCGGGTCCCCATGTGATGCAGGTGGATTCGCCTACTTACGAGGTGGGGGTAAGGCTGTTCCTTGATGGGGGGGCTTTACAACTCAGGTGGTCCAGCAGCTTTCACCATCTTATCACAGCGAAGGGGACCTTCCCTGGATAGGGCGGGGGGATCTCAGTGAAGATGGGGTCAGCGTCTGCTCACCTTAGGTAATCTGAGATGGAGTCAGTCTGACACCCCTCAACAGGGAGCCTGATGCATCAGGCTGGGGATTTAAAGAGGGGGGGCTGAGAGGGAGCCTCTGGCTGTTCAGAGCCGCCAGTCCTTGGCTGTGGCCTCTGCCCCACTGTGGTTTGAGTATCTGGACACGTCTCTCATTGCAGGCCTCCCAGCCGCTCATGTTTTATGCACATCCTGTCGTATGTACGAGTGCACACGTGTGCGGGACTCAGAACGGGTATCGCGCTGCAAACGTGAGCATCCCTCCATGTGCACACACGTGTGCATGTGTCCACATGCTTGTGACCGTGGTCCCGAGCAGGGCCATGCCGGGACTCAGAACCGGTGTCGCACGCCAAACATGAGCGCCCCGCCACCTCCTCAAGGAGTCTAAACATTTCTTTGGGTTCTTACTTCTTTATTATCTTAAAGATTCGATTTATTGGGCTGGGATGTGGCTTAGCGGTAGAGTGCTTGCCCCGCACACATGAGGCCCTGGGTTCGATTCCTCAGCACCACATATATAGAAAATGGCCAGAAGTGGCGCTGTGGCTCAAGTGGTAGAGTGCTAGCCTTGAGCAAAAGAAGCCAGGGACAGTGCTCAGGCCCTGAGTCCAAGCCCCAGATTAGATTTATTTTTGGAGTGGTGCTAGGGCTTGAGTTCAGGGCATTGTTATGGGGTTAGAAATGTTACGGGGTTCGAGGGAGGAGATGCCCCGTCCCTCCAAGAGTCCACCGCTCAGAGACAGTCTCAAGCAAAAAGATGGGTTTATTGGGGAAGCAGAAAGTGAACTGACGGGCCAGGGACGCAGCGCAGACTCGGGAGCTAACACTGTAACCCCAAGCAGTCCTCAAACTGGGGTTCATAAAGGTAAAAGCATAGCACGGATGCAGGGGCCTGACGCAGGGGGCAGCGCACGCCGCATTAACAAGCAAGCGCGGCACAGATGTAGGAGGTTGACTCGGGGTAGCGCAAGCAACAAATAAGTTAAGCAAGCCATTTACAGAAGCAGAATTCTGGGGTCAGGTTGACCTAGTCTACTCCCCCCAACATTTCCTACCATGTTTCCCTAGTCAGAATGGGTCAGCTCTGCTCCCTACAACCGCATTCGTTTTCTTCCTCAAGGCGGGCACTCTGCTATGTGAGCCACAGCCTGGGCTGGCTTCAACACGTGCTTCTCAGATCTCAGCCTACTGAGTGGCCACGGGGCTGGCTGGGAATTCTTGTTTAACCAGCTTTGGGGTACGGGAGCTGGGAAAAGGGGGTTCATTTCTCCTGACTCACCGCATGAAAGGCAGGCCAGAACCTGGGCACTAGAATCCGCAGCCTTGGGCCCCAGGGCAGACTGGAGATTTCCACTGGCTTCGGGTGCCGGGCGCCTCCAGGAGGAAAGGTGGGCACTAGTCTGGAACTGGGTGAGAGTGTGGAGCTGGAGAGCCTGCAGAGGCTCTCGTGGCCTCCCGCCGCCCCCTCGTGCCTTCACCCCTGGGTGAGCTGCAGGCGAGGGGGAGGGAGCGTGACTGCGGGGAGAGTCAGGACGCTGGAGGCAGCTGCCCGCCCCCCCCCCAGGCTGCATGCGGGACTCAGTTTTGTCCCACCCAGTGTCTGTTCTGGGCAGGTGTTGAGCCTCTGGGGCTCAAGTGGCTTGGGCCTTGCCCGTGTGCTGTGCTCCCCGGTTCGGTTCCCGTCCTCTCCTTTGCCAGTCCGTGTTGTCCACGTCCCTCTCCCCTGCCTGTATCTGGTTCCCAGCGGCCCCTCAGGAGCTCCTGTCCCAGCAGAGCCGGCGGCTGGAGGAAGCTGGGGGGCAGCCGTAGCACTGCCTCCCGGTGCCCGGTCGTGGATGAGCTGGGCACGGGGACCAGCTGACCCGTGGGCCGGCCCCACGATGCAGCTGTGCTCTGGCACTGCCTGGCACGGTGTCCACGCGGCTGGCTTCCTCTGCCCTGCCAGCTCCACCTTCGGCGCGGTCATCACTGGCAGGTCACCCCGTGGAGAGTGTGCACCCTGACCGCCTCCTCCTCCTCCTCCTCCCCCTCGCCAGGGCCTGCCGGCGGGATGGGCGGCTCCTGGTTCCCGGAGTGGTGGCTGTCCAAGCCTGTGTCGGTGCGTGAGCGGCTGGGCCTCGGGGACCATCCCAATGACTCCTCCTACTGCTACAACTCGGCCAAGAACAGCACTGTGCTCCAGGGCGTCACCTTTGGAGGCGTCCCCACCGTCCTGCTCATCGACGTCAGCTGCTTCCTGGTGAGACACCTGGGCTGTCCCCTCCCCGCCCTGGCTCCTGGGACCCTCAGCACCCCTCTGTGAGCCCTGGGCAGGTGACTCAGCGTGCTTGGTCCTCAGGTTTCTGGGTCTGGAGACACTGTAACGTGAGACAGAATTGGGTGGGCCACGCCTGTCAGGAACAGAGCCCCGGCCTGCCAGTCCTCGCATCTTTGGGAAGGGCATGCCCCCAGGATGGTTGGAGCAAAGGTCACAGTTCCCCCCTCCCTGGACACGGGGCTCTGGGGCACTGGGTGGCCTTTTCTAGTGTCCACCTTCTGGTTCAGGTTGGAGGACATCATTATTCTTCCTTGCAGGTACTACAGGCCGGTACACTTTTTTTTTTTTTTAACGGTATGGGTCTTGAACTCAGGGCTAGGCACGTGTTCTATCACAGAGCAACAGGTCGGCCCAGGTAGTCAGCACTCATTGGGGTACCATGTACCTTATTTCCACCAATGCCCGTGGACTGGGCCCCTCTTGGTCCTGCTGTAGCTTAGCCAGGAAAGAGGCCCTGGGAGGTTGCAGGGAGGGTCCCAACCCGAGTTTTCTGGCCCTAAACTTGTCCACAGCAATCTGGAGGGAGTTCTCCTTTCTACGTTGTTTTTGAGACTCACTACATTATTACACAGCTCTGTTTCAGGCTTTTTGCTGGTTAGGTGGAGATAAGAATCTCATGGAGTTGTTTCCTGGCACTGGCTTCAAACTGTGCTCCTCAAATCTCAGCCTCTGAGCCAACATTATCCAGTCTTGCGGTGTATTTTTTTTCCCCATGAACAAAGGCAGAGTCTGTTATCTACGCTGATATCTGTACTCCTGAGCTCAAGTTATATTATTATTATTTTTGTTGGTCATGGGTCTTGAGCTCAGGACGTGGGCCCTGTCCCTGAGCTCTTTTGCTCAAGGCTAGCACTCTACCACTTTGAGCCACCGTGTTATAACCTTCTGGTTTTCTGGTGGCTAATTGGGGGTAAGAGTCTCACAGACTTTTCTGCCTGGGCTTTGATGCTCAGCTCTCAGCCTCCTGAGTAGCTAGGATTACAGGCGTGAGCCCCCGGTGCCTGGCTTCAAGTTATATTTCCGTAGCCTCTCTAGTAGCTGGGACTCTCGGTGTGGGCCAGCAGGCTAGGCCTTATTTAGTAGGTGTGTGTGTGTGTGTGTGTGCGCGCGCGTGCGCATGTAGGGATGGAACCCACAGCGTTACAGGTCCTGAGCACGTGCGCTCTTCCTGGCTACACCCCCGGCCTTCTGGATGTGGATTTTATTGCAGAAAATGATGTGTGTGAGTGAGGAAGAGGCTGCAGAGCCGGGGCCTGGGCAGACGCGGGTACGGGGACGCGTCCGCTCTGTGCGCGTCGAGATGGGGCAGACGGGGCCAGGCGGCCTGCCCGGTGTGGCTCACTTCCCGCCTCCGGACCCACCTCCTCTGGGGCTCAGGTGGGCCCTTCGGGGGCGCATCAGGACGACAATGCCCACCTTTACATCCCTGTTCCTGGGCTGCGGTGTGGCTCGGGGTAGAGTGCTTGCCTGGTATGTTCACGACTCGGGGTTCATTATGAGCACCACAGACCTCCACCCTTCGGAGGCGGGGCTCGGAACCTGCCCGGCTGGAGGGAAGGGGTATAAAGAGGCATCCAGAATCACGGGAGTGTGGGGCTGGCAAAGGCTGAGGGGCTCCTGAGCCCCTTCTGTGGCTGGGGGGCGCGAGGCCTGTCTGTCCATCACAGCCGAGGCTGAGCCAGCGGAGCCCCAGCCTCCTGGCTTCGCTGTCTTCAGGGGAGCCAGGCTTGAGGGGAGTAATGGAGGCGTCCCTGCCCCTCTCTGGGCCGTGGCAAGCGGGGCGTGGAGGCTCACCCCCGTTTGGGGAGGAGCATGGCCGTTCGAGGCCAGCCCAGACACCACGTGGAAGGCTCCTCCTCTCCCCCGGGGAAGCCGGTGCCCGTGATCTCAGCTACACAGGACGCGCCCAGGTTGACGCCTTGTGTCATCAGCGCTGCCTGGGAGCCGGGGGCTGGCCCGGGAGGGCTGCCCACGAGCTGGGCGTCGGGGGGGGGGGGGACGGCAGCAGTGACGGGGGCCGGTGTCGGCCTTGGTGACCGGGCACAGGTGCAGGAGCTGGAGAGGTGGGTGGGCTGGCGGGGCCGGCGGGGCCTGGGGCAGCGACTGGGCGGTTCCTTTCCAACCCTGCCCCGTCTGGCTGCCCCAGAGCCATCCAGGGTGCTTTTACTTGCTTCCTTTCCTTCTTTTAGTTCCTAATCTTGGTGTTTTCCATCATAAGAAGAAGATTCTGGGATTATGGCCGCATCGCCCTGGTGTCCGAAACAGATAGGTAAACACTCTAGACTGTAAGTGTGTGGAGTGAGCGTGCAATAGTGCGTGTGCATGGACGCGGGTGTGGAGTGCGTGCGTGCACTTATCGCGTGCCCGTGTGTGTGTGTGTGTGTGTGTGTGTGCGTGTGTGTGTCCTGGCGTGGGCGGGGCATCAGTGTGCGGGCCTGTGCAGCAGCGTGCCCCTGCTCCTCGGCAGGGCCCCCCCTCCCCGCACCCTGCGGCTCAGCGGCGCGCTCTGCCCAGGGGCAGCAGGGGCCTTGGGAAGCGGCCTGTCTTTGCAGGCCGGTGCCAGCTGTGCGCAGCCTGGCCAGGAGGTGCGGTGGCGTGGGGGCCCCCAGCTCCGCCCTTCACCTGAAGGGCGGAGATTAGCTCTGGAACTGGGCTGTCCAGCTCTGTGGCAGGTGGAGACGGGAGGGGCGGGGGCGGGGGCTGGGGGGCCCTCACTCACCGGCAGCTCTGGCAGGAGGACAGACTGCCTGCGTGGCTGTTTACCCTCCTTGTCTGGCACGCCGCGCCCCACCAGGGCAGAGTGTGCGCCGCACCTTCGTGACACTTTCAGAAGAGGCCAGTGGGGGCAGGCGGCCCTGTGCCCCTCTGTGCCCGCCTGGGCCGGTCCCCGGTGTGTGTGTCCTGACAGTGCTCCCCCAGCCACCGAGGCCAGAGGGGGCTTTCACAGTGGGGCCAGGATGGGGCGGGGCTGGAGATTCAGCCCTGCAGACGCGTGTTTCTGGGGAACTTGGAAGAAGGGGCCTGGCTGAGGAGCTGTAACGCGACCCGTCCTCGCCCCTCAGCTCTGAGACCTTTGCCGCGATACCTGATCGGAGCTAACAGGCATTAGCTAACAGGCAGTAGTGTTTCTTTCTTTTCTCTCTCTTCTTTCTTTCTTTTTTTTTTTTTTCCAGTCCTGGGCCTTGGACTCAGGGCCTGAGCACTGTCCCTGGCTTCTCTTTGCTCAAGGCTAGCACTCTGCCACTTGAGCCACAGCGCCACTTCTGGTTTTCTGGGGGTGAGGTGGAGAGAAGAGTCTCATGGACTTTCTTGCCCAGGATGGCTTTGAACTGCAACCCTCCCATCTCAGCCTCCTGCGTAGCTAGGATGACAAGCGTGAGCTGCTGGCACCTAGCTCTGTTGTTGTTTTTAAAGTGGACTCATCCCAATTGCCAGTGTCTTGGTGGAATAAAATGCAGGGTTTATTCCAGATTTTCACTTGCTGCGTCTGGAGACCCATCGTAACCAGGCACCGCCTTTCCATTGGCCTGTGTTGGCTGTGCCGTGTCGCAGATGTGCCCAGTGTATTGCGGTCAACCTCGCCCCTCTGTCGCTCTTCCCAGCCCTCTTCCCCTGCTTACAGCGAGTTCATCGTTCTGTTTCCGACCTGTGAGCAGACGGCTGCGTCCACATTCACCTTTGCCCCCCTCCTGGCCGGGGTCCCCTGCCCCACGCGGGAGCACAGGGCAACGCTTTGGAGCCACTTCAGGAGTGACTGACGCGGAGCGCGAGGGTGGGCGCCCAGGGCGGAGCCTCCGTGCCGGCCCTGCGGTCTCTGCCCCTACGGCACAGACTCGTATTCCCTTCCTGGCAAGGGGCGATGCCCGTCGGCCTGGCACCGTGGCTTGTGTTTGTCTCCACCTCTGGGGGCCGGAGACCTTCGACCCTGTCCCCTCAGATGAGTGAGCCAAGTACTGGGTGGCATCTCTCACGCTCCCCCAGAATGGCCTCTCATTGTCACCTTTTGTGTCTCCAGTGGGTCCAGATTCCGGAGGCTGTCGTCCACCTCCTCCTCGGGGCAGCACGACTTTGAAAACGAGCTGGTTGGTGTCCAAGGGGCCGGCCGGGTTGAGGCTGGGTGGGCGGAAGGAGGAGGGCCGGCGGGGTTGAGGCGGGGTGGGCGGAAGGAGGAGGGCCGGCGGGGTTGAGGCGGGGTGGGCGGAAGGAGGAGGGCAGGCGGGTTGAGGTGGGCGAGCAGTTGTCCCTTACGGTGCCGCTTAGCGTGGCAGTTAATTATTAATTTGTCTGTGAGATTTTGAGCCACAGGCGGGCAGGAGCCCTGCCTGTGCGGCTGTTTCCAGCACCAGGTGCCCAGTCGGTGCTTGGTGGCTGTTGAGTGAATGACGAGGCCGCGCTTGCATTGCCCAGCTTCAGGGAGCATTAACACAGGACAAGGCAGCCTCGCCGACTCCCGCCCAAGGGCCTGCCTGGCTCACCAGGCTTGGGCCTGTCTTCTGCCCCATTTCAAAGCCCGTTCTTCTTTCCCCCTTGCTCCCCCGGCTTCCGTCTGCTCTCCATCCCGCTTCTGTGACTCCAGCTCCTGTCTTGGGTGCAGCCAGCCTGACGTGGAGCTCTGAAATGGAGCGCAGGGCCCCAGTCAGGGTCAGGGAGGCGTTAGGTTTGGGAGGTGAGGGCCCTGGTGCTAACCCGCCTCTCTTGTTTCCAGGGTTGCTGCCCCTGGCTGACCGCGATCTTCCGTCTGCAGTGAGTGCGCTGGGGTGGCTGTGCGCGGTGGGGCTCTGTGGGGTCTTGAGCTCATCCGGAGGAGAAGCCCAGGAATGGCCTCTCTTGGATGCTTTTCAGGGAAGACGAGCAGTGTGTCAGGGTGAGAACACAGGTGGCCTGGGTGCCTCAGAGTCAGGCCCCGGCAGGAAGGAGGCCCCGGCGCCCCAGAGTCAGGCCCCAGAGTCAGGCCCTGGCAGGAAGGAGGCCCCGGGGCCCCAGAGTCAGGCCCCGGCAGGAAGGAGGCCCTGGCGCCCCAGAGTCAGGCCCCGGCAGGAAGGAGGCCCTGGCGCCCCAGAGTCAGGCCCCGGCAGGAAGGAGGCCCTGGCGCCCCAGAGTCAGGCCCCGGCAGGAAGGAGGCCCTGGCGCCCCAGAGTCAAGCCCCAGAGTCAGGCCCCAGAGTCAGGCCCCCCCAGAGTCAGGCCCCAGAGTCAGGCCCCCCCAGAGTCAGGCCCCAGAGTCAGGCCCCCCCAGAGTCAGGCCCCAGAGTCAGGCCCCCCCAGAGTCAGGCCCCAGAGTCAGGCCCGGGCAGGAAGGAGGCCTCGGGGCCCCAGAGTCAGGCCCCAGAGTCAGGCCCCGGCAGGAAGGCGGCCCTGGCGCCCCAGAGTCAGGCCCCGGCAGGAAGGCGGCCCTGGCGCCCCAGAGTCAGGCCCCGGCAGGAAGGCGGCCCTGGCGCCCCAGAGTCAGGCCCCGGCAGGAAGGCAGCCCCTGCAGCCGGAGCCTCCACAGCAGAGGGATCTCAGGTGTGCGGAGCTCCAGGCTCCCCAGCCGATCCCCTCTTTCCCCCCGCACTGGGGTTGGGCCTTAGGGCCTCCCATTCGCGAGGCTGGCACTCTCCCCCACGAGCCGCAAGTCCAGCCCAGGGCTGCCCGGATTCTTCCATTCTCGACCTCCTGAGCAGCGAGGATGTCAGATGTGAGTCACCGGCCTGACCCAAGGTTTCTCCAAGCTAGCAGTGAGCTGCCTCTCAAAACATCCCATGGAAATTTTAGATGCTACGCAAGTCCCCCCTGCCTCCCCTCTTCCTCCTGCTCTGGGTCATGGGTTTCTCTACAACACGGCCGGCGCCCCTGCCCAGCAGCCTGGGTTTGGGGCCTGGTGTAGGCCCTCTCCCTCCCGTGAGTTTGAGTTGGGCCGGGTGTCAAGTGCCCACCGCACCTGGGCTCCGTCGCCCTGGTGCTTCTTTCCGGCCGCCTCTCAGCACCTCTTGAGCGTCTCTTGGGCCTGGGCCAGCATTTGGCTGGTGAAGGGAGGTGGGCCGCGGCGGTCAGGGCTCCAGCGGCCGAGGGGCTTCCTCTCAGCCGTGGCGGAGCTGCGGTCAGGCCGCGTGCGCTGCCCATTGCCGCCGCCAGGCTGCCTCCCTGGCTCCGGAGTGGGGCTTGGGGCCCTGCCTGGGGGGAGAGCAGGAAAGAGGTCGACATGCCCGCCCCCTCTCCTCTGTGGCGACGGAGGCTGGCTTTCTTGAGCCTAGAGTTTTCCAGTCCCCACTGGCCCGGGGCCTCCCTGGGGCATTTCAGAGGTGGGCGGGGTGGGTGGGAGGCCTCCGAGGCCCCCCACGGCAGGAGGAAGCGCCGTAGCCCGTATCGGGGATGGCTCCGCGGGTCTGAGCTCGCCCCCCCCCCCCCCCGCCGGGCGCGCAGACGCAGCGTGAGCGGCGGCAGCCTTTCCTGAGAGTCTGGTGTGGGGCCCTGGAACTCGAGTCATGGCTCGGCTACCGTGAGCTGCGCGTGAGCCCCGAGAACTACCCAGGCGCTCGGCACCTCTGCGTCCCACGTCAGGAGACGGACAGGAGTCACACGAGTGGCCTGGGAGGCCCGAGAGGGCTAGTCAGGGGCGCGTCCGTGCCGGGCGGCGAGGTCCGGCCGGTCACCTCCGTGCCTGTCTCCACCAGTGACGACCAGATCCTGGAGTGGTGCGGGGAGGACGCCATCCACTACCTGTCCTTCCAGAGGCACATCATCTTCCTGCTGGTGGTGGTCAGCATCCTGTCCCTGTGCGTCATCCTACCGTCAACCTCTCGGGAGACCTCCTGGGTGAGGCCCCTCCCGCCGCAGAGCCGGAGAGGGCAGCGGGTCCGAAGGAAGGGCTCCTTGGGGTCCGCCACGGGCCGGGCCTGCCGAGGTCACTGACAGACCGTGGGCACTCGCAGTGCCACCACCAACAGACTCACCCATAGACTAGGGTGCCCACAGCACATCTCCAGCGGAGGAGTGTGCCGGGGGCCCTCCCTGGTGGGATGGTTGCGAGGTTGTCTCCAGCTTTCCTCATCCCACACGAGAGAGGAAGGTGCGTTCAGAGGCCCGACCTGAGGCAGCTCAGAAAAGACCCACTGTCCAGCTCACGGCCTCGCCTCCGCGGAGGCCCCGTTAGCCAGGGCTGCCTTCCCATGCTGACCCCCAACCGTCTCTGTGCCTCTCTGCAGGCAAAGACCCCTACAGCTTTGGGAGGACCACCATAGCAAACCTGAACACCAAGTGAGTATGGAGCCTGTGGAGCCAAGGGTACCGACGGACGGGCTGTGGGAGAGGCGGATCCGGGCCCTGTGCGGGCGGGAGAGGCGGATCCGGGCCCTGTGCGGGCGGGAGAGGCGGATCCGGGCCCTGTGCAGGGGGGAGAGGCGGATCCGGGCCCTGTGCGGGGGGAGAGGCGGATCCGGGCCCTGTGCAGGGGGGAGAGGCGGATCCGGGCCCTGTGCGGGCGGGAGAGGCGGATCCGGGCCCTGTGCAGGGGGGAGAGGCGGATCCGGGCCCTGTGCGGGCGGGAGAGGCGGATCGGGCCCTGTGCGGGCGGGAGAGGCGGATCCGGGCCCTGTGCAGGGGGGAGAGGCGGACCCGGGCCCTGTGCAGGGGGGAGAGGCGGACCCGGGCCCTGTGCAGGGGGAGAGGCGGATCCGGGCCCTGTGCAGGGGGGAGAGGCGGACCCGGGCCCTGTGCAGGGGGGAGAGGGGATCCGGGCCCTGTGCGGGCGGGAGAGGCGGATCCGGGCCCTGTGCGGGCGGGAGAGGCGGATCCGGGCCCTGTGCGGGCGGGAGAGGCGGATCCGGGCCCTGTGCAGGGGGGAGAGGCGGATCCGGGCCCTGTGCAGGGGGGAGAGGTGGATCCGGGCCCTGTGCAGGGGGAGAGGCGGATCCGGGCCCTGTGCGGGCGGGAGAGGCGGATCCGGGCCCTGTGCGGGCGGGAGAGGCGGATCCGGGCCCTGTGCGGGGGGGGGGGGGGGGGGGGGGGGTGGGGGGTGGGGGGGTGGGGGGGTGGGGGTGGGGGGAGAGGCGGATCCGGGCCCTGTGCAGGGGGGAGAGGCGGATCCGGGCCCTGTGCGGGCGGGAGAGGCGGATCCGGGCCCTGTGCAGGGGGGGAGAGGCGGATCCGGGCCCTGTGCAGGGGGAGAGGCGGATCCGGGCCCTGTGCGGGCGGGAGAGGCGGATCCGGGCCGGGGCTGGCCGGGGAAGCCCTGTGCAGGCGGGAGCCAGCTGTGAGCTGTGGATGCCAGCATACCGGGGCAGAGCGTCTGGGGTGGGTCTGGGGTGGCAGGGACCCCCCGGGTGGGCTGAGGGGCCGGGGCCTCAGCTGAAGGCGGGCCTTCGTCTCCTCAGCAGCGACCTCCTGTGGCTGCACACTGTCTTCTCTGTCATTTACCTGCTCCTCACCATGGGCTTCATGTGGCGCCACACCAAGTCCATCAGGTACAAAGAGGAGAGCCTGGTGAGTGAGGCGGACCGCCGTGCTGGGAGGCGGGGGGCGGGAGGGGCCCAGGGGGGCGGGAGGGGCCCAGGGACTCGACACCACGGAGCCCTGGGGGCGGCCTTGGGCCTGACGTTTGCAGTCCCACTTCACATTCTCTGTTAAGAAAACAGGCTGGTGGATTGCTTTAACTTTAGGACAGGCTCCCCGCATTCTGTCAGCCTGTTGGTTGATCTGTGGGGTTTGGGCTTGTAGCGACTGACGCTAAGTAAAGAACCAAGTTGGGCCAGGTGCCAGTGGCTCACGCCTGTCATCCTTCCAGCAACTCGGAAGGCTGAGGATCGCAGTTCAAAGCCAGCCCAGGCAGGAAACTCCGTGAGACTCTTATCTCTAATAAAAGTCCCAGAAAACGCTGGAAGTGGTGCTGTGGCTCAAGTGGTAGAGCACTAGCCCTGAGCACCAACAAGCTCAGGGACAGAGCTCAGGCCCTGAGTTCCAGCCCCAGGACTGGCGAAAAACCAAAACAAACTAAGTGAGGCTTGGTGTCATCCACCTGTAATCCCTGTAATCCCTGAAGGGGTTGGTGGCAGCAAAGATGGTGAGTTCCAGACCAGCATGGACTGCATAGACTCCGTCTCAAAAAGAACTAGGGTAAGGAGCTGTGCACGCGGCTGCACTGTGGGCCAGGCCCTGCGTTTTAGCCCCGGCTCCTGAACTTAGCAGTCAGTCAGTAACAGAGGTTGGGGTGAGGGCCGCAACGGTCTGCGGACTTGCCCCGCTCCGTGCGGCTGCGAGTGTGGCCCTGCAGAGGGGCTACTGCTGGAAGAAGCTGCTGGATATAAAACAGGCTCCCGGCTCTGCAGACCCAAGGCGAGAGCCCACGTGTCTCGGCTGTCATTGCTTTCTTGCCTGAGGTTTGAGCGGTAGGAACCTGATCCCACCGGCCAGTGGCCGGCCTCGGTGACTTTTCTTCCTGATGTGTTCTGTGGCAGGTGAGACAGACCCTGTTCATCACAGGGCTGCCCAGAGATGCCACGAGAGAGGCCGTGGAAAGCCATTTCCGGTAAGCAAGGCCTCTGTAGGCACTCTGGGCGGACTGAGGGGGACACAGCCCGCTGCATGTGTTCAGTGACTGGCAGGAGGCGCTGTGCCTCGTGGGGCTGTTTGCGTGGGGCTGTGTATGTGGCGCTGTGCCTCGTGGGGCTGTGTATGTGGCGCTGTGCCTCGTGGGGCTGTTTGCGTGGGGCTGTGTATGTGGCGCTGTGCCTCGTGGGGCTGTGTATGTGGCGCTGTGCCTCGTGGGGCTGTGTATGTGGCGCTGTGCCTCGTGGGGCTGTGTATGTGGCGCTGTGCCTCGTGGGGCTGTGTATGTGGCGCTGTGCCTCGTGGGGCTGTGTATGTGGCGCTGTGCCTCGCGGGGCTGTTTGCGTGGGGCTGTGTACGTGGCGCTGTGCCTCGCGGGGCTGTTTGCGTGGGGCTTGGCTGGACTTGTGGGGGTCTGGTGTCTGGAGTACGGGCTCCAGTGAGGTGCAACCCAGCACGTGAGCACACTGGCAGGACACGGTTCACAGGAGCTGGTATGCACTTTGCCAAGTCAGAGGTCAGAGCGCTGAGCTGGGCGTCCTGGTTTGTGGGCTCACTGGTCCAGTTGGCAGGTGTCTCTGGGAGGGACACTCCACCCCAGCCCGGGACTTCTTGAGTTTGGGGCTCCCCCACTCTCAGAACCTCTGTGGCCATCTGCAGGCAGAGCCAGGGCGCGGCAAGGCTGAGCGTTTATCCTCCCCTCCTTCCTGGTTGACTCAGCCACCACCACATAGTCACTCAGCACAGGAACCATGCTCCTGGAAGCATCTCCCTGAAGTTGCCAGCAAGGCCATGTTTGGAAATGGCAGATCAGACCCGCTGTGTCCTGAGGACCAACCACTGTCCTCCTCCCTCTCAGCAGATCAGCCCCGCTCTGTCCTGAGGACCAACACTGTCCTCCCTCACAGTACATCAGCCCCGCTCTGTCCTAAGGACCAACCACTGTCCTCCTCCCTCTCAGTAGATCAGCCCCCCTGTGTCCTGAGGATGAACCATTGTCCTCTCCACCCACAGTAGATCAGCCCCCCTGTGTCCTGAGGATGAACCATTGTCCTCTCCACCCACAGTAGATCAGCCTCCCTGTGTCCTGAGGACCAACACTGTCCTCCCCACCCACCGTAGATCAGCCCCCCTGTGTCCTGAGGATGAACCACTATCCCTCCTCCCAGACACCCTAGCCTTGCTAGGAGCTGCAACCTGAGGGGACTGGTGCAGGAGACGGGTACTAGAATCTCTTCCTCCAAGCTTTTCTCCCCTCCTTCCCCCTTTTGGTGGTGCTGGACCCTAGTCTCACACGTACAGGCAAGAGCTCCACCACTGAGCCACCCCATCTCACGATGGCGGTGGGGATCGTGTGTGAGCTTCTGGACGACACGGGAAGCCTTGCGCGTGCCCACAAGCGCCATCCGCGGAGCCACGCCAGGGCGCTCCTGTTTCGCCTGAGAATGCCAGCTGACTGCATCCGTGGACGTGTTGGTTTCACACACCGACTCCTGCGCTGGCAGCGGGACTGTGGTGGGTGGTAGAGCACCTGTCCAGCTCACACAGGCCCTGGGTTTCAGTCTCAGCACTGAGGAGAAAAGTCTACTTATTTCAAAATTTCCCCCGTTGGGGGCTAAGAACCAAGAGAAATTGAGTCTTTGCTGGCTCAAAGTTGAGTGTGGCTGGGGATTGAGTACCGTCCTTGGACTGGTGGTCTCTTCAGTTGTGGTCTCAGGCTGTGGTCTCTTGGGCTGTGGTCTCTTGGGCTGTGGTCTTGAACTGTGGTCTCTCCGACTGTGGTCTTGGGCTGTGTTCTCTCCGACTGTGGTTTTGGGCTGTGGTCTCTTAGGCTGCAGTCTCGGGCTGTGGTCTCTCGGACTGTGGTCTTGAGCTGTGATCTCTTGGGCTGTGATCTCTTGAGCCGTGGTCTTGGGCTGTGATCTCTTGGGCTGGTGGTTTCTTGAGCTGGTGATCTCTTGGGCTTTGATCTTTTGGGCTGTGGTCTTGGGCTGTGATCTTTTGGGCTGTGGTCTGTTGGGATCTGATGGATCCCTATGTCGGGGGGTTCTGGACCCCCTTCTCCCCCAATCTTCTGGGGGAGAATGTGTTGGGCCTCTGAGGACCCTTTCCCCTTCATCTCCCGGGGAAATGCCTGGGCCATTACCAGACCGCTCTAAGCTGGAGTGGGATGCTGAAGTCCCCTTCATCGCCAGCCCCTACTGACGCAGGAAGAAGACTTCAGGGAAACGCCGCGGGTGGTGGGATGCGTCTCTGCCCCCCGAGGGCGGGCCAGAGAAATTTATTACGATGACAAAGGCGGAAGGGGAAGGACTTGGGGTGACTGACTGATTGGCTGACTGGACTGCCCCAAGTGATCATGGGACTTCCTTTGTGGGCTGGGCAACCCTATCATGGTGGCAGGCACGTGTTCGCCTCCCGAGGGGCAGGGGGCTTCTTTTCCGGTTGAGGCGGAAAGGTGGGAGGGGCTCCCTCCTGCACTGTCCCAGGGCTGGGGGAAGGGCAGCGACTTGCTCTTGGCGCCCTTCCCCCACCAAGGCCAAAACAGTCCCCAACAGTGGTCTTTTGGGCTGTGGTCTTGGGTTGTAGTCTTTTGGGCTGTGGTCTCGGGCTGTGATCTCTTGAGCTGTGGTCTCGGGCTGTGATCCTTGGGCTGGTGGTTTCTTGAGCTGGTGATCTCTTGGGCTTTGATCTCTTGGGCTGTGGTCTTGGGCTGTGGTCTTGGGCTGTGGTATTTTGGGCTGTGGTCTTGGGCTGTGGTATTTTGGGCTGTGGTCTCGGGCTGTGGTCTCTCAGACTGTGGTCTTGAGCTGTGATCTCTTGGGCTGTGGTCTTTTGGGCTGTGGTCTTGGGTTGTGGTCTTTTGGGCTGTGGTCTCTCAGACTGTGGTCTTGAGCTGTGATCTCTTGCGCTGGTGGTTTGTTGAGCTGGTGATCTCTTGGGCTTTGATCTCTTGGGCTGTGGTCTCTCAGTGGCTCCTCCCTTCCCAGGAACGCATACATCACCTGTGAGGTGGCTGATGTCCAGCTGTGCTATGACGTGGCCAAGCTGATCTACCTGTGCAGAGAGAGGTAAGGGGGATGGCCACGCCTGTTTGCTGGCCGGGAACTCTGCAGCCCCTTGCCCCTGCTTCTTGTGGGCCTGGCACCCTTCCAGTGAGAAGGGCAGCGCAGCCCGGCCGGGCCCCGGGCCGGCCCCCAGAGCTGGTCCCGTCGTTGTGGTGTCCAGTGGCTGGCTGAGGCCTGACCCTGAGCTAGAGGACCACGAGTCTGTGTGCCATCCCACCCTCCTCCCCCCCCCCCCAGGAGGAAGACGGAGAAGAGCCTGGCCTACTACACAAACCTCCAGGCACAGACGGGCCGGCCAGCATTCATCAACCCCAGGACCTGCGGCCATTTCTGCTGCTGCGAAGTGCAGGGCTGTGAGCGGGTGAGTGTGTCGGGCAGGTGTAATGGGAGTCTGGAAGGGAGGGTGCGAGTGCACGGGGGTTATGGTGCGTGAGCCTGTGGTGAGCGGGCGGGGTGTGAGCAGGGTGCGGGTTGCAGAGCGGCGGGGTGTGAGCAGGGCGCGGGGGTGTGAGCAGGGCGCGGGGGTGTGAGCAGGGCGCGGGGGTGTGAGCAGGGCGCGGGGGTGTGAGCAGGGCGCGGGGATGTGAGCAGGGCGCGGGGGTGTGAGCAGGGCGCGGGTTGCAGAGCGGCGGGGTGAGCAGGGCGCGGGGGTGTGAGCAGGGCACGGGGATGTGAGCAGGGCGCGGGGGTGTGAGCAGGGCGCGGGTTGCAGAGCGGCGGGGTGAGCAGGGCGCGGGTTGCAGAGCGGCGGGGTGAGCAGGGCGCGGGTTGCAGAGCGGCGGGGTGAGCAGGGCGCGGGGTGCAGAGCGGCGGGGTGAGCAGGGCGCGGGTGCAGAGCGGCGGGGTGAGCAGGGCGCGGGGTGCAGAGCGGCGGGGTGAGCAGGGCGCGGGGTGCAGAGCGGCGGGGTGAGCAGGGCGCGGGTTGCAGAGCGGCGGGTGAGCAGGGCGCGGGGGTGTGAGCAGGGCGCGGGTTGCAGAGCGGCGGGGTGAGCAGGGCGCGGGTTGCAGAGCGGCGGGGTGAGCAGGGCGCGGGGTGCAGAGCGGCGGGGTGAGCAGGGCGCGGGGTGCAGAGCGGCGGGGTGAGCAGGGCGCGGGTTGCAGAGCCGCGGGGTGAGCAGGGCGCGGGGTGCAGAGCGGCGGGGTGAGCAGGGCGCGGGTTGCAGAGCGTCGGGGTGAGCAGGGCGCGGGGTGCAGAGCGGCGGGGTGAGCAGGGCGCGGGGGTGTGAGCAGGGCGCGGGTTGCAGAGCGGCGGGGTGAGCAGGGCGCGGGTTGCAGAGCCGCGGGGTGAGCAGGGCGCGGGGTGCAGAGCGGCGGGGTGAGCAGGGCGCGGGGTGCAGAGCGGCGGGGTGAGCAGGGCGCGGGGTGCAGAGCGGCGGGGTGAGCAGGGCGCGGGGTGCAGAGCGGGGGTGTGAGCAGGGCGCGGGTTGCAGAGCGGCGGGGTGAGCAGGGCGCGGGGGTGTGAGCAGGGCGCGGGTTGCAGAGCGGCGGGGTGAGCAGGGCGCGGGTTGCAGAGCGGCGGGGTGAGCAGGGCGCGGGTTGCAGAGCGGCGGGGTGAGCAGGGCGCGGGGGTGTGAGCAGGGCGTGGGTTGCAGAGCGGCGGTGTGAGCAGGGCGCGGGGGTGTGAGCAGGGTTCGGGTTGCAGAGCGGGCGGGGTGTGAGCAGGGCGCGGGTTGCAGAGCGGCGGGGTGAGCAGGGCGCGGGTTGCAGAGCGGCGGGGTGAGCAGGGCGCGGGGGTGTGAGCAGGGCGCGGGTTGCAGAGCGGCGGTGTGAGCAGGGCGCGGGTTGCAGAGCGGCGGGGTGTGAGCAGGGCGCGGGTTGCAGAGCGGCGGGGTGAGCAGGGCGCGGGTTGCAGAGCGGCGGGGTGAGCAGGGCGCGGGTTGCAGAGCGGCGGGGTGAGCAGGGCGCGGGTTGCAGAGCGGCGGGGTGAGCAGGGCGCGGGTTGCAGAGCGGCGGGGTGAGCAGGGCGCGGGTTGCAGAGCGGCGGGGTGAGCAGGGCGCGGGGGTGTGAGCAGGGCGTGGGTTGCAGAGCGGCGGGGTGAGCAGGGCGCGGGTTGCAGAGCGGCGGGGTGAGCAGGGCGCGGGGGTGTGAGCAGGGCGTGGGTTGCAGAGCGGCGGGGTGAGCAGGGCGCGGGTTGCAGAGCGGCGGGGTGAGCAGGGCGCGGGGGTGTGAGCAGGGCGTGGGTTGCAGAGCGGCGGGGTGAGCAGGGCGCGGGGGTGTGAGCAGGGCGTGGGTTGCAGAGCGGCGGTGTGAGCAGGGCGCGGGGGTGTGAGCAGGGTTCGGGTTGCAGAGCGGGCGGGGTGTGAGCAGGGCGCGGGTTGCAGAGCGGCGGGGTGAGCAGGGCGCGGGTTGCAGAGCGGCGGGGTGAGCAGGGCGCGGGTTGCAGAGCGGCGGGTGAGGCGCAGTGGCTGTGGGGTCCCTTCTGCAGGAGGATGCCATCTCCTACTACGCGCGCGTGCAGGCCCAGCTGCTGGGGCAGATCGGGGAGGAGCAGCGCCTGGTGCAGGGCCGGCCCCTGGGGATGGCCTTCGTCACCTTCCGGGACCAGGCCATGGCCACCTAGTGAGTGCGGTGCCCTGCCCTCCCTCCGCCCAGCCGGGCCCCGGGGGCGGGGAGGGGGGCGGGGCGGGGGGCGGGGCCCGGTGCCCGCTGCCTCTGGGCATTGCCCCGGGCTTCTTGACGGAGGTCCAGGCTGGGAGGCCAGCGGGAAGAGGAAATCCCACCAAGTCTGTACCCAGCCAGGGGCCTGGCCCTGGGTCCTTCCTGTGAGGCCAGAGGGGGCGGAGCGATGGAGGGAGGGGCGGAGTCAGGGAGGAGGGGCGGAGTTAGGGAGGGAGGGGCGGAGTCAGGGAGGGAGGGGCGGAGTCAGGGAGGAGGGGCGGAGTCAGGGAGGAGGGGCGGAGTCAGGGAGGAGGGGCGGAGTCAGGGAGGGAGGGGCGGAGTCAGAGAGGGGGCGGAGTCAGGGAGGAGGGGCGGAGTCAGGGAAGGGCGGAGTCAGGGAGGAGGGGCGAAGTCAGGGAGGAGGGGCGGAGTCAGGGAGAGAGGGTGGAGTCAGGGAGGAGGGGCGGAGTCAGGGAGGAGGGGCGGAGTCAGGGAGAGAGGGTGGAGTCAGGGAGGGAGGGGCGGAGTCAGAGAGGGGGCGGAGTCAGGGAGGAGGGGCGGAGTCAGGAAGGGCGGAGTCAGGAGGAGGGGCAGAGTCAGGGATGAGGGGCGGAGTCAGGGAGAGAGGGTGGAGTCAGGGAGGAGGGGGTGGAGTGATGGAGGGAGGGAGAGCCCTGGGGGCGGGTTGGGAACAGGCGGGCCTGTGCACTGACACCTCACATTACTCCAGGCTCATGGGGCTACGTGTGCGCGTGTGCGTGTGTGTGCACGAGTGTGCGCGTGCGAGTGCGTGTGTGTGCAGCCCCCTCCCCCCCCGGGGAGCGCTGCGCGGGGCAGAGCCGACAGCACAGGAACTGGAATCAGGCGCCAAACCTCACTCGTGAGCCTCATTCCCCCTGGAAAACAGGAGTGGGGTCCCTGCCCCCTGGGGTTAGGCAGCCCCACGGGGTTACCCAGCCCCGCGCCTCGGGGCGCTGACGGCAGGGGTCCCCCCTCGTGGGCCTGACCTCGGTCCTGTTCCCCAGCATCCTGAAGGACTTCAACGCCTGCAAGTGTCAGGGCCTGGCCTGCAAGGGGGAGCCGCAGCCGTCCCCCCACAGCAGGGAGCTCTGCACCGCCAGGTGGACGGTGGCCTTCGCCAGCTACCCCGAGGACGTCTGCTGGTGAGCCTGCCTGCCGCTGGCTGCGGAGGGGAAGCCCAGGCCCGGGCTCCGGCGGGGGGGCTGCCCTGTCCCCCTGTCCTGCCTGGCCTGGCTGCCGTCTGCCCCCCGCCCCGCCTGTCGCTCCTGACGCGTGGTCTGAGCCGTGTCCTCAAGGGACTGCTGGGTCACCGCGGGCTCTCTAGTGGCCCTGTTAAGAAAGAAAAGTAATACTCACCTTAATAATGCAGTTCTTCCAGAATTGCTAAAATATTACATATGAGCGTGTAATATTTTAAATTTAGACCTTATTTCTTGGCCCCAGGCCCTGGCCAGAAACCCACCTTTTTTTTTTTTTAAAGCAGTCCAGGGCCTTATGCTTGAGCCACATGTTTGAGCCCTGTTTGCTCTGCCTTTAGAGCCGCGTGTTCATGCCTGACTGTGGCCCTCTGAATTTTGCCTTCTGAGTAGCTGGGCTAATAGGCCAGTGCCACCGCACCCAGTGGCTCAGGGCCTGGCCACTGAGCTCTTGCTAGCGCTCTGCCGCTTGAGCCGGTGATCCACTTCAGCTGTTTTGGTACTTATTTGGAGATGGGACTCTGGCACACTTTTCCTGCCCAGGCTGGCCTCCTGAGGTGCCTGGGCTGCGCAGGCGTTCATGGTGCCTCTAGTGGGTTCTCGTGGTGTTTCTGTGCGGGTCTGGGCCCCAGTTCCTGGCCAGAAAACCACCTAAGCACTGAGCAGCAGAGTCCCTCTGGTTCCCGGGGGCTGGAAACCTGGCTCTTACAGCTGCAGGCCAGGCAGAGAAGTTGCCCTTGCTCTTGAGGCCCGCACAGCCAGTCTCCTGCCCGCCCTGCTGGCCCGCATCTCCTTGGGACCCATGCCAGCCCCGGGCATAGGGGGGCGGGGGCGGGCGGCCCCCCCCGGAGCTGAGCCCCGGCCTCGCCCTCTCCTGCAGGAAGAACCTGTCCGTCCAGGGCCTCCGCTGGTGGCTGCAGTGGCTGGGCATCAACCTCGCCCTCTTCCTGGTGCTGTTTTTCCTGACCACACCCTCCATCATCCTGTCTACCATGGACAAGTTCAACGTCACCAGACCCATCCACGCGCTGAACGTGAGTGGCTGCCCGGTCCGGAAGGCTCGTGGGGGGGGGGGCGCGTGGCTCACGTCCACAGACGGGCCCCGGGGAGAACCGCGTCGCGCACGCTCCCTTCGTGGGAGCGCCCCACCTGCTCCGCTAGAGGGACTCGAGCCCCACTCCTGGCTCTGCCCTCCCCGCTGTGACCGCGGAGGCTCCGTCTCTCCTCAGGTGGCTGAGTTGAAGCACCTGTCACGGGAGGGGTGCACCCGCGAGCTGGGGGGTGGCGAGGCTGCACGCTGCCTCCGTGGAGCGCGGAAGCCGTGCAGGCTCTGGCCACGGCCACGCGGCCCGGGGTTCCGCCCCAGGGACGGGGACAGGCCTGTGCTGCCAGGGCAGCGGGCCTGCTGCTTCAGTCCCCCGTTCTCCATTTTACATAGCCGACCTTCTTCCTTCATTCTTTGTGAGTTCACTTTGGGGCGTGTGTGCGTGTGTGTGTACGTGCATGTGCACAAACACGCGTGCGCCAGTACCAGGGCTTGCACTCTGGACTTGGGTGCTGTCCCTGAGCTAGCCTTCTGCTCCACTCCAGCTTTCTGGTGGTTAACTGGAGACAGGAGTCTCGTGCACTTTGCTGTCAGGTCTGGCCTTGACCCTCAACCCTAGCCTCCCTCTCCCGGTAGCCAGGATTACAGGGGTGACCACCAGGACCCCGCTCATTTCGGATTTTTTCCCCAGAATTTTTCTTTTTCTTCACTGGTCTGAGATTGGGACTCGAGCTTGGTAGCTGATGCTTTTGCTCACTGGCTGGCACTCTACCAACCGAGCCGCCTTCCAACCCCGCAGATCTTCCTTGAATTGCCACATCTCCACACATGCGTAGCATTTCCCATCACGCTCCCCCTCCCCTCCTTAGAAAAATACCACCTCCTTCTTTCCTCATGTGTGTGTGTGTGTGTGTGTGTGTGTGTAAAGCACAGCCCCTCACTCTGTCCCTTTGCCTCCCTCCTCCCACCGGTGCCTGTGCACCACAGAGGCCGTTTGAAGTATTTCCGGTGTATGATAATGGCACCACGGAGTTTCATGGTGATATTTCCCACATCCGCTTGAGTTCTTTAGTGCAGAGGAAGAATTTCATCTGGGGCTATAGCTCAGGGGTACAGTGGGTACTTAGCCTATATGGGGCCCCGGCTTCTATCCACAGCATCAGCTAAAAAAAAAAAAAAATAGCTGGCAGTGGTGGCTCACACCGGTCACCCTAGCTACTGAGGAGGCTGAGCTCTGAGGATCGCAGTTCAAAGCCAGCCCTGGCAGGAAGGTCTGTCAGACTCTTATCTTCAATTCACCACCAGGAAACTGGAAGTGGCGCTGTGGCTCAAAGTAATAGAGTGCTAGCCTTGAGCAAAAGAACTCAGCGACAGTACCCAGACCCTGAGTTTAAGCCCCACAACCGAGAAAATAAATAAATAAATAAAAGTAAAGCATAGTTGGGAGCTGGTGGCTCGCACCTGTGACCCTGGCTGCTCAGGAGGCTGCGGTCTGAGGATCACCGTTTGAAGCCAGCCTGAACAGAAAACTCGGTGAGACTCTTATTTCCAGTTAACCATCGAAGAGCCAGAACTGGAGTATGGCGCAGTGACAGAGAACCAGCCTTGAGCTTTAGAAAAGCTGAGTGAGCACAGGGGGCCCTGAGCTCAGGCCCCTGTGCCGGTACGCGTGCCTGTGCACGCGTGCGCACACACACACACACCAAGAACTTACATACTCACAAAGCCATTCCCAACGTAGAACTTCCTTAGCTTCATACCCCTGGGTCTTTGACAGTTGGCCTGCTCTCATGTAGGACTCTTTCCACGTGAGCCCGTCACACTGAGTGATTGACGGGTTGCGGTGCCGGGGACCAGGCCCGGGGCCCCGAGCAGAGGACAGGCACGTGGCCACCAGCTGGCCGCCACCCAGCCGACCCTCGCTTCTCAGAATGTGTTCCTGTCCTTCCATCCCTGACAGCCAGCGGCAGGCTCGGCGTGGCGCAGAGTCAGCGTGCACGTGGGGTTGGCGTGGGGTTGGCGTGCACGCAGGGGAGGTACACACAGGCGTGGCACCGAGCGCCCAGCACCCTGGCGAGCTGTGCTGGGCCCGCGGGCGCCGTGTGGGCGGCGGGCGGGGCGGGAGTCCGCGTGGCTTCACTTTCCCTGTGGAAAGTGCGGGTTTCCGCGGGCGGTGCCTGGCCGGACTCATCGGGGCTGCAGAGGCGGGGTCTCCGCAGGTGACATTCTGTCGCCGTGAAGCCATGGGTGTGTCCCCCCAGCACGGGGGCCGCCCCCCGGCACCCCATTCTGTCGCCGTGAAGCTATGGGTGTGTCCCCCCAGCACGGGGGCCGCCCCCCGGCACCCCATTCTGTCGCCGTGAAGCTATGGGTGTGTCCCCCCAGCACGGGGGCCGCCCCCCGGCACCCCATTCTGTCGCCGTGAAGCTATGGGTGTGTCCCCCCGGCACCCCATTCTGTCGCCGTGAAGCTATGGGTGTGTCCCCCCAGCACGGGGGCCGCCCCCCGGCACCCCATTCTGTCGCCGTGAAGCTATGGGTGTGTCCCCCCAGCACGGGGGCCGCCCCCCGGCACCCCACACGGGTTCTGGGGGACCCCGCGAGCCCGGGCTGCCCCGCTGACTGCCTGACGGGGATCTTGTCTCTCAGAACCCAGTCATCAGCCAGTTCTTCCCGACGCTGCTCCTCTGGTCCTTTTCCGCCTTGCTCCCGTCCATCGTCTATTACTCCACGCTGCTGGAGCGCCACTGGACCAAGTGAGTGAGCGCCCGCGCCGGGGCGGCCGTGAGGGCCAGGGCTGCGGGCGGGCGGGGGGCGGGGGCGGGGCTCCGCGGGCACAGGGCGGGCGGGGCCCCGCGGGCACAGGGCGGGCGGGGGCGGGGCTCCGCGGGCACAGGGCGGGCGGGGGGCGGGGCCCCGCGGGCACAGGGCGGGCGGGGGCGGGGCTCCGCGGGCGCACGGCGGGCGGGGGGCGGGGCCCCGCGGGCACAGGGCGGGCGGGGGCGGGGCTCCGCGGGCACAGGGCGGGCGGGGGCGGGGCCCCGCGGGCGCACGGCGGGCGGGGGCGGGGCCCCGCGGGCACAGGGCGGGCGGGGGCGGGGCCCCGCGGGCACAGGGCGGGCGGGGGCGGGGCTCCGCGGGCACAGGGCGGGCGGGGGCGGGGCTCCGCGGGCACAGGGCGGGCGGGGGCGGGGCTCCGCGGGCACAGGGCGGGCGGGGGCGGGCGGGGGCGGGGCTCCGCGGGCACAGGGCGGGCGGGGGCGGGGCCCCGCGGGCACAGGGCGGGCGGGGGCGGGGCTCCGCGGGCACAGGGCGGGCGGGGGCGGGGCCCCGCGGGCGCACGGCGGGCGGGGGCGGGGCCCCGCGGGCACAGGGCGGGCGGGGGCGGGGCTCCGCGGGCACAGGGCGGGCGGGGGCGGGGCTCCGCGGGCACACGGCGGGCGGGGGCGGGGCCCCGCGGGCACAGGGCGGGCGGGGGCGGGGCTCCGCGGGCGCACGGCGGGCGGGGGGCGGGGCTCCGCGGGCACAGGGCGGGCGGGGGCGGGGCTCCGTGGGCACAGGGCGGGCGGGGGCGGGGCTCCGCGGGCACAGGGCGGGCGGGGGCGGGGCTCCGCGGGCACAGGGCGGGCGGGGGCGGGGCTCCGCGGGCACAGGGCGGGCGGGGGCGGGGCTCCGCGGGCACAGGGCGGGCGGGGGCGGGGCTCCGCGGGCACAGGGCGGGCGGGGGCGGGCGGGGGCGGGGCTCCGCGGGCACAGGGCGGGCGGGGGCGGGGCCCCGCGGGCACAGGGCGGGCGGGGGCGGGGCTCCGCGGGCACAGGGCGGGCGGGGGCGGGGCCCCGCGGGCGCACGGCGGGCGGGGGCGGGGCCCCGCGGGCACAGGGCGGGCGGGGGCGGGGCTCCGCGGGCACAGGGCGGGCGGGGGCGGGGCTCCGCGGGCACACGGCGGGCGGGGGCGGGGCCCCGCGGGCACAGGGCGGGCGGGGGCGGGGCTCCGCGGGCGCACGGCGGGCGGGGGCGGGGCTCCGCGGGCACAGGGCGGGCGGGGGCGGGGCTCCGTGGGCACAGGGCGGGCGGGGGCGGGGCTCCGCGGGCACAGGGCGGGCGGGGGCGGGGCTCCGCGGGCACAGGGCGGGCGGGGGCGGGGCGGGCGGGGGCGGGGGCGGGGCTCCGCGGGCACAGGGCGGGCGGGGGCGGGGCTCCGCGGGCACACGGCGGGCGGGCACAGGGCGGGCGGGGGCGGGGTCCGGGAGGGCACTGGGCACACTCGCACACCCGGCGCTCACCCCTGACTCCCTGCAGGTCCGGAGAGAACTGGATCATGATGAGCAAGGTGTACACATTCCTGATCTTCATGGTGCTGATCCTGCCGTCGCTGGGCCTCACCAGGTATCGCCCCCCCCAGCCCCCCCCCAGGACAGACGGAAACGCCCGGCACGGGCGCCCTGCGCCACTGAGGCTGCAGCGTGCTGATCACACATTGGAAATGTGATCCTCAAAAGAAAAGAGGGAAGCGGTGCGGTGGCTCACACCTGTAACCCCGCCACCCCTGGAACCCCGGCCACCGCTAACCCCGGCCACCGCTAACCCCGGCCACACCTGTAACCCAGCCACCCCTGTAACCCCAGCCACCCCTGCAACCCCGGCCACCCCTGGAACCCCAGCCACCCCTGTAACCCCGGCCACCCCTGTAACCCAGCCACCCCTGTAACCCCGGCCACCGCTAACCCCGGCCACCCCTGGAACCCCGCCACCCCTGGAACCCCGGCCACCCCTGGAACCCCGGCCACCGCTAACCCCGGCCACCCCTGTAACCCCAGCCACACCTGTAACCCAGCCACACCTGTAACCCCGGCCACCCCTGTAACCCCGGCCACCCCTGTAACCCCGCCACCCCTGTAACCCCGCCACCCCTGTAACCCCGGCCACCCCTGTAACCCCGGCCACCCCTGTAACCCCGGCCACCCCTGTAACCCCGCCACCCCTGGAACCCCGGCCACACCTGTAACCCGGCCACCCCTGTAACTCCAGCACACCTGTAACCCCGGCCACCCCTGCAACCCCGGCCACCCCGCCACCCCTGTAACCCCGCCACCCCTGGAACCCCGGCCACCCCTGTAACCCCGCCACCCCTGGAACCCCAGCCACCCCTGTAACCCAGCCACCCCTGTAACCCCGCCACCCCTGTAACCCCGGCCACCCCTGTAACCCAGCCACCGCTGTAACCCCAGCCACTCGGGGGGTGGGGGTCACAGGTCAAGGGCAGCCCGGCAAAAAGCTTACTGAGATGCCCATCTCAACCCGAAGCCTGGTGTGCTCGTGCGCACCTGTGGCTCCAGCTAGGTTAGAGGCACAGGTAGGAGGATCCCAGTCCAGTGGAGGCCACGGGCAAACGCTCCCCACACTGACGCCCAAAGACTGGGGACAGGGCACCCCCGACACAAGGCCTGATAGAGGGGTCTACTCAGAGTGCTGTTTCTCTCGAGTCAGACAGCAAGTTCTGGACTGGACTGGAGGCTGGGGGCTGGTCACACGGGGGGGGGGGGCTGGAGGCTGGGGGATGGTCACACGGGGGGCTGGAGGCTGGGGGATGGTCACGGGGCTGGGGGATGGTCACGGGGATGGGGAATGGTCACGGGGCTGGGGGATGGTCACACAGGGGGGCTGGAGGCTGGGGGATGGTCACGGGGCTGGGGGATGGTCACGGGGATGGGGAATGGTCACGGGGCTGGGGGATGGTCACACAGGGGGGCTGGAGGCTGGGGGATGGTCACGGGGCTGGGGGATGGTCACACAGGGGGTCGCTGGAGGCTGGG